>NC_083103.1:96258149-96564399 GCF_949774975.1 Lagenorhynchus albirostris
CCCCAACCCTTTACCCCCACCCCACGCCCCCATCAGCCTTTTTTATACAAAGTGTTAACACAGGACTTAGGGCCTAAAGTCCATGCCTGAGATGAAAAACATGAATAGTTAAAATTACCCTTGGAAATACCCTATTGATTACAATATATATGTTTTTAAAAATGTATTCTATATAATAATATATGTATAAATATATTTTGTAAGTAGTAATATACAGCATATAATCCCATGGTGGGAATATTTTCAGGAATTAAATTATTTTATTGTTTTGTTGCTTGGACTGCTTGAGTGAATACATAAAGAATCTGTCTTGCTGGCTTTCCCTGGTTGTAGTTATCTTGGACTTTTGTAGGCAGTGGTACCAGTTCCTCTCTTTTTAAGTCACTGTTTCTCCAGGACCCTTAGTTTTCAGTCTATCTTTCATCAAGGATGCCATCACCACCTACCAACACCCTCCCACCAAATGGTTGCTTTTTGCCCCTTTGTGGGTGATCCTAGGTCTCACCAGTGTGCACGGACACATTCAAGCATGATGATGTCCATTGCCTGGGAACACACACATTTTGAGAGGAACAGTGGACGGAGTCACCTATACAATTGAACTTTGTTTTTTATGAACATGGTTGGTTATAGATGGAGTCTTGAGGTTAAATGCGTATTTGATGCATCTAACTGTGTATAATGTGCTAGTTTCCACATTGTTTTATGCTTTGGCAACTGTTTTTCAGATAGAACTCAAAACATTTAGGTTTATAGGAATTGGGTCCAGATTTATATTTAAGGCCATCAGAAGCAGCTATATGCTACTCTGAAAATCTTTTTTTTTTTTGAAAATTTAGGTTCGTGGTATTACCAGTATCTCAGCCTGAAATGAATGTATGCTTAATTTTTTTCATTGTTTTTTTTCTCCCTTAGTTGGGTTGAATGAGCAAATGAAGGCTGTTCGAAAGAGGAATGAGACATCTGTTATTGATCAGATTGGGGAAGATTTGCTGACTTGGGTAAGGAGATCTGCTATTTAATTTAAAAATTTTCATAGACACTTGATCAGATTCAAGGTTAAGTTGCTAACCTTCCCAAGTATGCAAACTCCTCCATTTTGCAAAGCTAATGTAAAGATGAAAAGGGGTCCAACTGTGTATTCTTACTTATTCTTCTAATAAGTGCCCAATCAACTACATGCTCTTTTCTCATCAAATTAAAGATACTAGTTCTTTGTGTTTAAAAGAATGTAGAGTAACATGGGTATTGATAAAAAAATAATTTAACCGATGTAGAATTTTAACTGTCTTCTGTTGTCAAAATCTCAGAATTGTACTGTAAAACATTAGACAATTGCAGATCCAAAACTACCATCACAAAAGTAGAAGGGTGAAAATTGCTTAATCTTATGTACCAGGAAAGAGTTCAGAGACTCTAGTAGCTGTTTGTCAAATTGTATTTATCTTTCCAGCTGACTCTTTATCAGTATATACTCCATAATATATACTCACGTGCCAAGCACTGTTCTAGGTACTGGGGATGCAGTAGCAGTCAAAACAGATATGGCTCCTATAAGCTCCACTATAAGTGGAGCTTATAGTCAATGGGAAAAAAAAAATTAAAAAACAGTCGTTAGTTATTTCAAGTGTGATTAGTGTTACAAAAAGGGGAGAATACAGGTTATTATGGGAATAGATAGCAAGGAGACCGGAGCTGGAACATACAGAAAATCTTCCTAGGGGAAAGTGGGTTTGATCCAGACATTTAAAGGAAGTACTATAGTTAAGGCTGTGAATAATAGTAAAATATGTGATGGAGTTCTCAAAATTTTAACACTGGTTGAACAAGAACTGTTTAGCTATGCCGACAGATATTTACTTCAATATGTAGACTGAGGAAATGTCACAAGATTTTGGTAATTTTACAATGATAACTTTTTGGTAATTTTACAATGATTGATAATTTTACAATGATTGAACACTAGAAAGTTGACTAAAACAATCTTGATCCTACTCCTTTCATTGATGGTGAGACTGTAACTCAGAATCTCCTAATCTATTAGTAGAACTCTTCTTAGCCATTAGCCACTTGACACGTAGAACAAGATCAGGGAGTCATAATCCAGTCTCATCTTGGATTTACTGGACTTTCCAAAGCATTTTCTCCTTAGGCCCACGCTGGCATCATTGTTATTAAGGAGACTTAACTTCCTTGAAAAATCCAGCTCATTCTGTGGCTACTCTGTGATGGTGGGACTCATTTTGTTTCTTGATCTCTGAGTTCTGTTGCCTTGGCAGCACTCTACTCAACTTGAAACAGAAAATTCGTAGTATGACATAGCGTAGCATCAATTTTCTTGTTAAGTTTGGATTAAAAAGTTGTAAGTCATATGGACCTAACGATATCAATCTTGATTCCTAAGCAGTTTAATTTGCATCTAATAAAAATAATGTTTAACACCAAGTGTCAAGTGAGATTCATCATTAATAAGGTCCAGAAGTACATTGGTCCTCTTACCACAGTCCTTTGGACTGCGTAAATCTACTACATGGTAAAATAAAGTGGAGATACCTCTTAAAAGTGGGACCACAAATTTATTTTAGAACATTCAAAAAGAATTGTATTCTTGACCAATGTGATATGCCTGTAAAATGTTGAGGAAAAGCAGAATGGACTAACCAATTTGGTTAGTAGCTGCTAGGTACAAAGGGTTAATTTAGGGCAAAGCGTTGGCCAGAAATACTAAAAGCAAAAATCATAAACAGGTGTCTAGATTTACTCTATTTCTTTTTCTATTTTTTTTTTCTTTTTTTTTTTTTGCGGTACACGGGCCTCTGACTGCTGCAGCCTCTCCCGTTGCGGAGCACAGGCTCCGGACGCGCAGGCCCAGCGGCCATGGCTCGCTGGCCCAGCCGCTCCACGGCATGTGGGATCCTCCCGGACCGGGACACAAATCCGTGTCCCCTGCATCGGCAGGCGGACTCTCAACCACTGCGCCGCCAGGGAAGCCCTACTCTATTTTTTAAAAAATAGTTTTGGAGAATATTTTTCCAATATTGGTCCCTTGAGGTCACCTTATATATACTTATGCTGCTAGTAAAACCACTGTAAAACTGCTTACGGCTAGGGTGTTATTTTCTTTTGTAAACAGCCACTGTTAGTAATTGCGTGACACCTGGATTGACTAACATACCAAAAATGCTGCCAGTCTCATCTCTAAATATGTTGAGTGATATTTATAATAGAATAAGAATACAACATTGGAGCAACCTATTAAAATGTCACTTCGTATGTGTCATAGTTGAAGAAAAAATACTCTGAATTTAACTACAAACGCCCTACCAAAGGATTTTTTACAAAATGCCTTCGTGTCTAAACTTTTGGAAATATGGCTTTAAATGGGAGATTTTTATGAAAAGCTTCTTTATAAACCATAAAGCAATTACTACAAATATAAAGGTGGTTTTAAAAATCATTTATTCGACCTGTACTTATAAGAATACCTATTATGAGTGAAGCACTTGTTAGGTGTCTTATAAGAAACCTTAAAATCGTGGCATATACAAACTTAAATTTACAAATGAAAAATATCAGTAAAAAGTATAATTTTTAGTAAAAGAGGGCCATAGGCTCATGAATCTTCCCCAAGAGAAATTCAAGGGATGGATCCCTACCTTCTACATGGGTGAAGCAGCAGTGATTTAATTTTGTTGTGACCCAGAAAAGTTATGACCTGCCCCGGATTTCACAGTAAGAAAGTAAGCTTAGAATCCCAAGGATTTTCTTCCTAGAGCAGTAAGACAGTAATTTTTGTGAAGGTGTCACATTCTAAGAAAATCAAATTTAATCCCAGTCTTTAAGCATTTTGTGTCTCATAGTCCCCCAAGTATCAACATTTCTATCTGATTTAGAAGTGGAATAGACTGAAAAAGTAGTAAGTTATGGTAGAGGCTACAAGCAAGAAAACATTGGACGATGATCAGGAAAGGTCTGAATATGTCAGGGTCACACCCTTTTTAATGGAGAATCATTGATAATCCACATAAAATGTGTAGATTTCTGTTTCTTGTCACTTGAGGATACTTATTGGAATATTGGAAGGATTGTGGCTGTCTCTCATTTTGCCTGGCCTCATATAGACTCAGTATCCCATTCTCTATTGTGTTCTTTGCGTTCTTGGCACAGTTCAGTGGACCCGGGGAGGAAAAGTTGAAACATGCTGCTGCTACCTTTTGCAGTAACCAACCCTTTGCCCTGGAAATGATCAAGTCTCGTCAGAAAAAGGATTCTCGATTCCAGACTTTTGTGCAAGTGAGTTGAGTGAGTCATGTAAGAAAAAAGAAATGCCATTTTTTATCAATTACAGAACAAACTAGGGGAATCCTACGACTAAATTTTTTACAAGGATTATGTCTGTGTTTACGTTTTTAAAGCCATACATTTTCTCTTAAATTACTGGAAAATATAAAGATGATACTGGAATGGTGAATTATAAAGAATATATGGCAGGATTACAATACTTGACATAGAAGTCCACATTGCCATGGAGATACTGTCAGGAAATGGCCCATGTACACTATTAAAATAATACCGTCAAAACATCAGAATGGCCTTATATCAAGCCCAGGGAAGAGCGTAACAAGCAAGTCGTGCTTGCTAAGGCATATATTGGTGTAGACCAAGGGTCAGTAAACTATAGCCCACCAGCCATATCCAGCCTCTTCCCTGTTTTTGTAAATGAAGTTTACAAAGCTGTATTTACACAGTTGATATTTTTATTGCTGTATAACAAATTACCACAAATGTAGCAACTTAATGCAAGTGTATTATGTCACAGCTTTTACAGTTTAGGAGTACAGATATAGTTTATCTGTGTCCTTTCTTCATGCTTTCACCAGGCTGAAATCGAGGTATCACCTGCAGCTGCAATTCTCATCTGCCACTCTTCTAAGCTTACACTGGTTGTCAGCAGAATTCATTTCCTTTTAACTATAACCGGGAGCCCTGTCTTCTTGCTGTTTGACTAGGAACTGCTCTCGGCTCCTAGCGAATGCCCACATCTCTTTGCTACGTGGCCCTTGTAGGCAGTTTACAAGATGGATGTGTCCTTTTCTTCCAGGCCAGTAGGAATATGTCTCTCTGACAGAGCTTTCTTTTAAAGGCTCCTCTGATTAAGTCAGACTCACCTACGACAGTCTCCTTTTTGATTGACTCAGAGTTAACTGATAGTCACCTAATCACAGGAGTGATTGTCACCCATCAGATTCATAGGTTCTGTCCACACTCAAGGGTGGGGGGGATTATATGGTGTGTACACCAGAAAGTGAGCATCTTGGAGGCCATCTTAGAACTCTTCACTACACACAGCCAAGTTCATTCCTCTGTGTATTGTCTGTGGCTGCTCTGTGTTAAAACAGCAGAGTGGAATAGTTGTGGCAGAGACGGATGGCGTGCAGAGCCTAAAATATTCCCTGTCTGGCGCTTCGCTGAAAAGCTTACAGAACCCTAGTACAGTTGAGCTGATATATCGAGACTGGTGAGCTGTGTGTGCCTACTTGGAGTGGCAGACAGCAAATTAACTGACTAGCTTTTGGTAGGAATGCCAGTCGTTGAAAAATGTAACTAGATTTTTTTAATACGTGAAGATAAAACTTTTTTCACAAGAAAGCAGTTCTTAGAGTTGATTATGGATGCTCTCAGTCTTTGCTTGAATAGATAACACAGAAGCCGTTGGCTGAGTGATAAAGGCAACGTTATGTGATTAAAGGAGAAAGCAGAAGTGTAGTGTGGCAGTGGTATGTCTTGGCAGGTTTTAAGTCTTGATTTAATAACCAGAACTGTGTTGCTGTAGATAGTTACATGATGAATATGTGGTATGTGTTAGGTAATCATAGTCCTAATAAGAATTACAAATTCACTTATTTGACTTTAATTTTAGGATGCTGAGAGTAATCCACTGTGTCGTCGTCTGCAGCTGAAAGACATCATTCCCACCCAAATGCAGAGGCTTACTAAGTACCCTCTTCTATTGGATAATATTGCCAAATACACAGGTACAGCATTCTCACTGAAATTAAAGAGCTTAGGAACAACAACAACAAAAACACATTTTCTGCTGAATAATCTCTCACAGCATCCTGGTGTGTGGACGTTGAATTTCCAAATAGTACGGCAAGATGTTCTACCAAGATTCAATCCAGTCTTCTTTGGGCTGTTTGATTTAATGTACTCCGTTAATAGCTCTAGCACAGGGTTTAGCAAACTCTGGATCACGGGTTAAATCTGGCTCACCATGTATTTTTGTAAATAAAGTTTTATTGGAACATAATCATACTTGTTGAAATGTTGTCTCTGACTACTTTTGTAATACAGCAGCAGAGCTGAGTAGTTGGGACAAAGACCATATGGCCTATAAAGTGTACAAAAAAAGCTTACCAATACTTCCTCTAGCATATATCATATTTGCTTTGAAGAAGGCTTATACTGGTTTGCAGAGATGTTTTGTATCTACATATATACTTTCATTAAGTCCAACCAATGCATATCGTTCCAACTCTCCTGTTTTGAAACGTGAAGTGAATCTGAGTTTCTCAGTTGAGCTTTAGGCTCTATACTTAGTTCTCATTATTAATTCTATGCAATCAAACGCCTGTTTCTTATGCCTGGGAATTTGAAAATACTCATACACATTAACTTTTATACTTTAATATATTTATTCAGTATAGTTGGACTATTGTTTGGAGGATTGTAATTTTGAATATTCTGATTTTGGTATTCTTTACTAAAATAGAACCCCAACATAATCTCAACACATTTTGGTGAAGTTCATCTTCTTTTAATGATACAAATGTTGTAAACTATTTTCTTTCTTTAATATAATACCAAATTCAAAGAAACATATTTTGGAGTTATTTTGAATTGTTTTATCATTCAAAATATAATGTTTAATGGGTCCACTGTCCATAATCATGTAGGCTGTGCACTTTGATAGGGGGAAAGGGGTCCCATTTATATAGCTTACAATGTGAATGAAACCCACTCCTTTGGGTGGGCCTGGTACTTGATATAAAGCATCTCTCCTTGGATTTGGTTTCTTTTTAAAGGTTAGTATTGATGCTTAAAGTACTATGATAAGAAGTCTTACCTGTCCAAAGACTACCTGACTTGAGATTCTGCTGTAGGATTTTAGCCTGGTATAAAAATATTCAAGGTCTTGGACTTCCCTGGTGGTGCAGTAGTTAAGAATCCACCTGCCAATGCAGGGGACACAGGTTCAATCCCTGGTCCGGGAAGATCTCACGTGCCACGGAGCAGCTAAATCCGTGTGCCACAACTACTGAGCCCATGTGCCACAACTACTGAAGCCCATGCGCCTAGGGCCTGTGCTCCGCAACAAGAGAAGCCACCACAATGAGAAGCCCACACACTGCAACGAAGAGTAGCCCCCGCTTACTGCAACTAGAGAAAGCCCGTGCACAGCAACGAAGACCCAACACAGCCAAAATAAAAAATAAATAAATAAAAATAAAAGTTAAAATAAATAAAATATTCAAGGTCTTACTATGCTTTTATAACTGTTGAAATAAAGTGGTATCTCATTTATGTATATACTTACATTCTTTTCTTATTTCCTCCATTTTACATTTTGGATTTCTTTGCCATATTTAGAATGGCCAACAGAAAGGGAGAAGGTGAAGAAAGCTGCCGATCACTGTCGTCAGATCTTAAATTATGTAAATCAGGCTGTTAAGGAGGCAGAAAACAAGCAGGTAAGAAGGAAAAAGCAAGAAGACACAGGATGACAGTGAGAATAAGAATATTAAATTAGTGTTACCTGGAATCTGTTATTACATAATTGAAGGGCGGGATATTTGTTAACTATTCATGTAGTAGGTGGGTCCGGATCAATTTGGGATAGAACATCAGAGTTGTATTTGGCTTTTTTGAGCATCTCTAGCTGCTTGTTTGCTCATTCATTCACTCTGTTGGTGAGGCTGTAGAAAAACGGGAACTTCCAAATGTATTGTTTGGAGTGTAAAATGATAAAAACCCCAGAGGACAATTTGGCAATTTATACTTAAATTAAAAATGTACGTATTCACACGTCCATTCTTTGATCCAGCAATTCTCTTCCTGGTGATTTACCCAAGAGAAATGAAGATACGTGCCCATAGACTTGTGCAGGAATGTTTATAGCATAAACCAAATGCAAATATAGTCATAAACTAAAGTAATACTAGCAGTAATGGATGACTCTCACAAACATTATACTGAGTGAAAGAAACCAGACACAAAAGAGTACAAATATGTAATTCTATTTATGTGAATTTCTAAGGCTAAACTAATTTATGGTGGAAAAAATCAGAAAAATGGTTGTCACTGGGGATCCGGGGACAGAGATTAGCTAGGAAGAAGTATGAGGGAGCCTTCTGAGGTGATCGATGGTCAATATCTTGATAGGAGCTTGATTACACAGGCATATGCATTGGTAAAAACTGGTGGAAAGGTATACTTAAAGTGTGTACATTTCACTGTATGTAAATTTTAATTTAAAAAAAGAACTGTCAATAAATATTGAACTCTTGTTAATGAGATGCATGCTAAAATGTTTAGAGATAAAGTGTGTTATATCATTTTGAGACACATCCAAAATATAAGCTGGATTGATGGATAGATAGAGGGATGAATAGATGGATAGGTATATGATAAAACAAATGTAGCAAATGTTAGTTGTGGAATGTAGATGGTGGGTATATGGGTGTTTACTATACACATTCAGACTTTTCTGTATATTTGGAAATTTTTATAATCTTGGGGAAAAATGTACCCTTTAGTGTAACAGTTGTTTCTCTAGAAATTTATTCTAATATACATGTCCATCAGTAAGGTGTAGTTAAAAAAACTATAGTTCATTCACAGAGTTGAATACCATGCAGCCACTGGAAAAATAGACTACTCTCTATGTGCTAATGTGGAACAGGCTCCAAGAGATATTGATGACTGATACACACACACACACACACACACACAGGGAGAGAGAGAGAGAAATGTGTATATGAATATATTGCATTACCTTTTGAATGAGTAATACACATATGAATGTATTATGTTACCATATATTTCTTTTTAAAAAGCTATATCTACACGCAACAGAGCCAAGCGTGCTTACATCCATATGTATTCTTTTTTCTTAGAGTTTTTCTCATAGGCTATGCAAGAAATGGGTATTAGAGGTTTCTTCTTTAGGGAAAATTGGAGCTGGGAAGGCAAGAGGACAGGGTTAGAGGGAGACTTACTGTTTATTGTGTGCCTTATATTACCTTCTGAATTTTGTGCCATGTACATTATTTACATATTTAGAAAGTAAATATATGCTAGTTAGCAGCCAGAGAGTTTGAAAAGAAGATTGGAAAAGAACAGCTAACGAGGTAGGAGGAAAGTTAGGAGAGGGTAATATCACCAAAGCCAAAAGAAGGGAGTGTTTTAAGGAAGAGTGAGTTGCCGGTTGTGTCTGATATTGCAGAGAGTTCAGCAGAATGCAGGTACAGTGTCCATTTGATCTGGGAACAGGGAGGTCATTGATATCCAAAGCAGTAACCTTAGCTGTGTCCTGTCTCATTTTCAGCGCTTAGAAGATTATCAGCGTCGCCTTGATACCTCCAATCTGAAGTTGTCAGAGTACCCAAATGTTGAAGAGCTCAGGGTAAGGGATGGTCTAATCATAATTTAAAACATAAAATTTGCTAAAGACTTGGAAGGTAATTAACATCTCAGTGGGAACATACATGACCTGAAGGAGTTCTTGCATCATAGATTGTCTGTATTTATGGTTCTGTTCTTCCTTTTAAATGTCTTGGTCTGTGTGAGGATTGCTTTAGTCTTTCAGTAGGGGAATATTTTATGTGAAACTAACTTTTTGTGACAAGGATTTGTAGGAGACTAAGGAACATTACTTATTATTAAAATTAATTTTATTGTGTTCTGTAGTTTGAATAAGAGTAAGGCTGTTTACTGTGGGAACTTTCCAGATTTTTGAGTAAAGGAAGATAATTATTTTTCTATGAAGCTCTTCAAAAGCATAAAAGTTGAAACCATTACAGGAATGATAGTAAAATATTTATTAATTGCCCCTTCTAGTACATGGAGCTTTTGTATTGAGTCACTTAGGAATTTAAGTCTTTCTTATACTGTTTCACTGGTTGTTCTGGCAGATTTATTTGGTGGCTGTTAAAATAGACTTTTATTTATTTATTTTAAGAGCTTATCGAAAAGCATGCTAATATGCTGAGCCCCTTAACTTCCAGAGAATGAGATTTTTCTAGAGCTACTTATGCTAAAAGATGATTCTCTTATTAAGTTATTAATATTTGGAGCAAGCCTCAGTACTGCCTGGACTTCTGTGAAATGCTATTCCTTAGAACTTTTTTTGGAATGAGAGCCTAGATCAGAGGCTTCTTACAGATAAGCTATACATCATCCTCATCTAGATAGTTATTCATAGAAAAAATAAGGAAGGGGTTGAGAATCTAGTAGCTGAATATTTACAGCTTCATTTTCATTAGCTGTTACCTCTGTTTAGAGTGAAATTTGGAAGACAGTACTCCTGAATGTTTTTCTGCAAGATGCTTTTTCCTTTCTAGAAAATTTTATGCAGCTTACTTTAACCTGATTTTTATTCCATTTTCAATAGTTGACAGATATCAATAATAGTGAATGTAAACGGTATCTTTTATAGTAAGAATTTCTGGAAAGGAGACTAAATGGAATATCATCTCACTAAGTGCTTGGAAATAATTTGTGTGTAATTCTCTTTATTTTGGCAGAATTTGGATTTAACAAAAAGGAAGATGATTCACGAAGGGCCATTGGTTTGGAAGGTGAATAGAGATAAAACTATTGGTAGGTGTACTGTCTGTTGGTTTGGGGGAGAGTGGAGAAGGGAAAAGAATAGGAAGTTTTCCTTATGCCAAAGAGAAGAGATAGCTGTTCACATTTTTCAGTGACAGCAATTAGCAATGGTACTTTGTGTTATTACTCATTTACAGAAGATCTGCTTATGTTATTTTGTTATATGTGAAGCATGTTAAATACTCATTTAGGGATGAAGCAGAAAATTTTGTCATGATTCAGTCCTGTCTCCATCCTTGTATTCTAATGAGTCTCAGCTTCCTTTAAACCACTGTATCTCAAACTATCTGTGGTGAAGAACCAGTATTTTTTATCTCTTGTCAGTCACAAACTGACACTTTGGTGTAATACATTAAAAATGAATTATTAAAAAATGAAATTTAAAAATACAATAGCAAGTACATTTTTAAAATTTACTAGATTTAACGGAAATCAGTTTTTGATGTCAAATTGTTATAAAGTTTATAAAACACATCTCAATTTCTGTACTGATCACCTCTCCTACATTTTTATTTCTAGATCTATACACTTTGCTGCTGGAAGATATTCTTGTATTGTTACAAAAGCAGGACGATAGACTGGTGTTAAGGTGTCATAGTAAGATTCTGGCATCTACAGGTGATAGCAAACACACATTTAGCCCTGTCATCAAGTTGAATACAGTGCTGGTTCGACAAGTGGCAACAGGCGAGTATGTCTGCTGAATGACGCTAACCTCCAGGTTCATCGTAACATTGCATAAGATACTCAGTGTCGTTGAAGTAGCACAGCTGGCGTAGAGTTTTGTTCCTTTTCTATTCTTATACAGATTAAATGAAATTTATTTACTGCTTAGAACGTGAATACCCCAAAATTATTGAGGATGCTTAGATTCTCTGAATAATTTTCTGCATTTTAAAATTTTCTGCATATTACTTTTATCTTTATGTCATGTTCAAATCATTGATGACACTAGTGAAGACAATGAATTGGAGGTAATCCCGTTGAAAAGGTTTCATTTTTTGATACGGTGGGGAAAAGGCAAAAACTGAAGAAGTAGGTGTGGTTTAGGTTTTTAAAAATCAGTTTCAGTTAGGAAGTTACATATTAACTGTATTAATAAGGAGATCCCTTTTAAAACTTGTTAGTTCCATAGTGGTAAGATAAATTTATGACCTCTTTCCTCCAACACCCACTGAATGTTACTGACTAACTGTTTAGCAAAAGGGCAATTCTGAATAAATTCAAAAAGAGCAATAGTGTTTATAGTTCAGTAATTTAGATACGTTGACACTTGTTTTTAATAAATTACTGTGGAATTAGTGCTAGCTTTTATAATCTTTGTTTTATTAAAGCATATTATATATAGTTTAACATACAATAATTTGCACAAATTTTAAGATATAGTTTGATGAGTTTTACAAAGTGAATGTGTGTTTACAAAGTGATCAGGTGTAACCTTTACCTAGATTAAGATGCAGAATAATACCAGGACCCTAGAAACATCTTTCCCAGCCTCTGTGGGTCATATTGTTAGAGTAATTTTTGTCTTGTTTTCCCAGATAACAAAGCTTTATTCGTCATCTCCATGTCTGACAATGGAGCCCAAATTTATGAACTGGTGGCACAGACAGTTTCTGAAAAGACTGTGTATGTACTGGATATAGCTACCTTGCTCTAATATGTTTTATTATCCTGAATATAATATTCCACAATTTAACTGCTTTTGTAAAAGGACTTTGAAAACCAAAAACTATGTGGAAACAAGTACTTCCTCTATATTCTTTGAGAGGTGTTCTTCTAAGAATGTGTTCCTTTTTAGATGGATCTCTCTTATTTTGGTTCTATCCTATTGAAAGTATCTTTCCTAAAGAAAAAATTCTCAGAAGCTTCAAGTGAAGTTTTTTTCATGGGTAGTGTATCCATAACATTGTGAGGTTTTCTAATCTCTACTTAATAGTATGTCACCAAAATAAAGCTATTCTCTGGCAGAAGTAGTGCTTTTTGACTGTTGGTTTGATTCGGTTTCTGGTATGGTTTGTTCGTTTTTATTTTTGCTTTCTGAGTGTATTTAAAGTGTGTTTCTTTTTCCTTTCCCTCCTGTGTTTTGTATTCTTTTCAAACTCCCTGCAGCTGGCAGGACCTAATCTGTCGGATGGCTGCATCAGTGAAGGAGCAGTCCACAAAGCCAATTCCACTGCCACAGTCACCACCTTGCGAGTGAGTGTGCCTTTGCTTCCGAGTAGGAACGACTTTGTCGTTTTGGTCAGAGAAAGAATGGATAATTATAAACATTTTGTTGCACTGATGTTTAGGCACCTCATGAAGCTGAAAGATTTTTTTTTTTTCCCTTCCATAGAGGAGACAATGATGAAGAAGAACCTCCAAAATTAAAAGTGGAACATCATGGCATTTCAGTCACTGGTCTGCAGAGTCCAGGTAAACTGATCTGTTAAATTAACCTGGAAGAATGGAGTCTACATATTACTCAATAAAATGTGAAGAAACGTTAACTCTTTTGGTTTATGCGGGATCTGGCATCCGCTATTCACTTTAACAAAATTTGCTTGTGCGCCTTCTGCGTGCCATCATCACACTGCACTGAGTGCCATGTATTTTACTTAGTGGACAATCTCTGTAGCTCATGCGGTTATTTTTTTCCAAATATTTCCTGAATGCTTCACGTTAAAAGTTTTGTTAAGATACGTTCTGCTTTTTCTGTTCCATTGAACAGACAGAGATTTGGGATTAGAGTCTCCTTTAATTTCGTCAAAACCTCAATCTCATTCACTGGATACCTCTGGGAAATCGGAGGTGGATGATGATCTCTTTGTGGCTGAGAGACAGTTTGCAAAGGAGCAGCATGCAGATGGAACTCTAAAGGAAGCTGGAGTCAATTATCAAATCACAATCCCAGATCCACACTTGCCTGTCTCAGAAGAACGGTGGGCGTTGGATGCACTAAGGAATTGTAAGTTTTATTCGTAAGTTAATACAGATACTTATTAAGCACCAGAGTTTTATAATGTACCATGAATTTTCCCTTCAAGAATTCTACAGTCTAGTTGGGAAGATGAGAGAAAACTTTCCCTCACCTTCTTAAGTAAAAAAACATTATAGGTATGTCAAAATTGATCTGGTTGCCGTGACCAGAGAAGGGAGGCATTAGAAAACAAGAGAGATGTGATTATTGCCTTGAAGAATGGGTAAAATTCAGATAGGTATTTAGCGGAATATATAGAAGTCAGTCAGACAAGAAAAATGGTAGGACCAAAACACAGAGGCAGAAACTCTGAGGGTGTTCCGAGAGCAGCGGGTAGGGCAGCTGGCCTGGGGCAGACTGCACAAGCTAAAGGAGTCATGGGGGACAAGGTTAGAAAGGTGGAGGACGCGTTGTTGAGCCCAGCTGTTGTGGACCTTGAAGAGCACGTTGAGTCCTCCAGACTTGAAGGGTGGCAGGCTGCAGGGTTTTGAGGACCTCTTCAGGCTACAGATATTCTTCTGTTTTCTTGTGGAGATTGTAGTATTCTTCACCACGCCCCATCCTTCTTGCACACGCACTCGCACACGCATGCACACGCACACACACACACGAATGGGTGGCCCTTGCCACTTGGTTAGCCACCCACTCCCTCTCCAGCCTGGTTGAGAACCACTGCTACAAGTGGGAGTGGATCACATGTCTCAGGTGTATTGGAGGTGGGAAAAAGGCTGAGAATGATTGCTTTAGCTGCAGAGAAAGAACCATTTGAAGTTGCTAAGCTAGGGTGTATGACTAATGGAAAAAGATGACTCTGGCTGAGATCTGCGAAAGGATTTGAATGGGAATAGAGTTGGAGTGGTCTGGGCTTGAGGCTAAAAGGGTTTGGGCTAGAATGGTGTTAGAAGAATAAAAATAAAGTGAGAAACCAGCAGATACTTAAAACAATTGGCTTCTTTGGCTGTGAGGGCAAAGGTAAGGGACTATTTAGAGATAATTTCAGTATTTTTGTCAGAAATAAAAATTAGAAAAGAACCACCACTGCTACACTTTCTTTTTTCCTTCTTTTCTTTGCCATAGGTTATGGGCTTAATTTTAAAACATGTTGAAATTATGGTAATGAATGGCAAGCCATTTAAGAGGAAGGATGAGCAGGAAGTTGAGAGTTTTAAGACTGGAATTTTGGAGGAGGTCAGGGAGAGAGATGGATCTGAGTGTCAAAGCCATAAGTATTCATAGCGTCTCTCAGGAAGTGACTGCAGAGCAAAAAGAAGGAGGGTCAAAGACCCAAACCTATGTGGAAACTTTATTTAAAGAGACAGAAGATAGAAGTTAAGGCCGAGTTGAAAGTACGGAATTGGTCAAGTTCTTTAAAACCTAATTTATTCTAGACTCATAGAGTTAACAATGGTAATGATTTCTGATGGTTCCACTAACATTGTCCCAGTGTCCCTCTCATTGGGTGAGTGACCTCACAGCACGCACTTGTCCATTTAAAATTAAATCCATTCTATATTCAACAACCAAAGGAAGCTGTGGTACTAGTGAGGTCATTTTAAAAAACTAATAAATATTTCCTTATCCTTTGAAATTATGCATGCTACCAAACATTGGGATTAAATTTGCAGGGCAGTTTTATTTTCTTCTTCACCATTTAAGGAGATTCTTTGGGTTATTATAGATGATAAAGTAAATGTTCTCTGTGTCTAATAAAGTTAGAAAAAAATAATGCCTATGTAGATAGTGTCTGCTTCTGGAAAGAGCAGAACTTTCAGGTTCTTTTGTCTAGATTAACACGGCTTTTCAACATCCTTTTAAGAAGTACCTTTGGGGTATTATTCCAGTTATATGGTAGAAAATGGGGAGGTAGGCATATAGGAGAATAATAAGAGAATTCCCACTGAGAATTCTTAAATTTTTTTAAAGACAAGTTTGATGTTAAATTTTCTCTAGATGGTGTTTTATTTCATTTCTCAAAACAAAAAATGACTGTATGAAATTAATATTTTTGCCTGCATGTTACTAAAAAGGTACTTACTTTAAGAGAACTGATCATTCCTCTAATTTAATTCTGTCAGTTTGAGGTTATAGTTGTGAATGCGTGTGCTTTTCCCCCCTTCCTAAATCTTTTAGTGGGTTTGTTGAAGCAGTTGCTGGTACAACAGCTGGGTTTGACTGAGAAGAGCACTCAGGAAGACTGGCCGCATTTCCCGAGATGCAGGACAGCCTCTCTGGGGGCGCAGGCAGACAGTGGAACCCAGAAGCCTGGCAATATTAAGGCCTATCATCCTTGTGAAGGACAGATGCCCTTTAGAACTGGAACTGGTGACATTTCAACTTGTTACAGTCCACGGACTTCAACTGAATCTTCTGCTCCACGGGATTCAGTGGTACTGGCATTCCAAGATAGCCAGGCAAGTAACATTTTAGTAATGGACCACATGATTATGACCCCAGAGATGCCTCCCGCAGAGCCAGAAGGGGGTCTTGATGAGAGTGGAGAGCACTTTTTTGATGCCCGTGAAGCACATAGTGATGATAATCCATCAGAAGGTGATGGAGCAGTTAAAAAGGAAGAGAAGGATGTTAATTTGCGCATCTCAGGCAAGTTCCTTTCACATTTAAACTTTGATTTCAATCATTGTTATTTGTGCTATGTGCTGAAATGCATGTCGCTCGGGTATCCAAGCATTCTCTCATGTGTGTGTATATGTGTGTGTGTGTGTGTGTGTGTGTGTGTGTGTGTGTGTAGTATCTGTTCTTTTATGCAATAAATAAATACTGAATCTACCCTATGCCACACCCTGTCCTAGGTGCTGGGAGATATAGCATGGAATAAAACACGGAAAAATCCACCATTGTCATGATGCTTAAGCACTGCTTGGGGAAAGAGTAACTAACTGTAAATGAGTTAACAAATAAATAGATGTCAGATAGTAAGAATTAGGAGGAAAAATAAGTCAGACTGAGGGGCAGAGGGTAATGGGGGCAGACAAGGTGATCAGGGAAGAAGGCCTCTCAGGAGGTAGCATGGGAGCAGAGACCCAAGGGAAGTGAAGAAGAAGCCATGTGGGTACCTGGAAGTAGAGTGTTCCAGCAGAGAAGAATAGCACACAGGCTGTGAGGCAGGAGCAGGCGTTCTGTGGTTAAAGAGTGCAGGGTGAGGGAGACAGTGGTGGGAGATGAAGCAAGGCAGGTGTTTGGCAGGGAGGGTGGTGGCAAGATCATGTAGGGACTCGGTAGTTTTCAGCTTTTCACTTTTAAAATGCTAACGAATATGAAGTTATTCAGAAATTACCAAGAAAGTTTGCTAAGTTTACCTTTAACCTGATGTAAGAAAATTCTGAGGTACTTAAAACTTAACCTGGGAATTTGGGAATTAATGGCCTTTCCCCTTCTCTAATAACTTTTAAAGTTGTCAGCAAATCACCCCATGTCTGTTTTCTGATGTGATGGTGGCAGCACTAATCTCATCCAACTGTTCTGTCTCTATCGATAGGAACCTGTTTGATCCTTGATGGCTATGAAACAGTGCAGGAGAGCTCCACGGATGAGGAGATTGCTTCCTCGCTTCCCCCGCAGCCCGCGACAGGCATCCCCTCTATGGACTCTACCCGCCGGCAGCAGCGTTCTCCCCAGAATGCTCATTCTGATGGGGCAGTTTCACCTTTCACCCCAGAATTCCTGGTCCAGCAGCGCTGGGGAGCTATGGAGGATTCCTGTCTTGAGATCCGGAGTCCCTCCTCTTGTGCAGATTCACAAAGCCAGATCATGGAGTACATTCGTAAGATAGAGGCTGACCTTGAACACTTAAAGGTACCTCAGACTTCAACATCCTTAGGACTCGGATATAAAAAACACATTTAACAGAGAGGAAGTGTAGAATGATTAACAGGTTGTTGTCAGTAACCTTGCTCAGGGTCTAGATTTGTATGTTTTCTTTGACGATTGTCTGTGAATAGACCTGGATGGAAAACTGAGATCAGCATTTTTTAATCTGATCACAAGAACAGAAACAATTATAGCTCTGTAAACTGTGTGTTTGTATGGGTTTCTAAGTTTAAGAACCTAAATATATTTGGGATGATTGGCTGGCCTCCATGAGAAGATGTGGGCAGTAAGCTGAGATAGGTGGGGTTTGTGTAGTTAGGAATCTAGGCTGGGAAATGCTTTAACTTGCCATAACCTATTAATTATCTGTGAATTGTTAGGTGATGTTGGTAGTTTCCCAGGTGCTGTGACGGATAGAAATTGTCTCCAGTGGCTCCTGTAATTTAAAGGCCTGCCTATGAGTGGGAGTTCTGTAAATTGATAATTGAAGATGTCGCTGCATAAGCCACCATTGCAAAACTGACCTGTGTGGTCATTTCTGACAACAGGACTTTATAAGTTTGCCATCAGTAGGCACAGCTGCTAGAGCCCAAATGTTTGTCATGGCATCATTCAGTAGAGGTTTCAGGGACCAGAGTTTAAAGTGTCCTTAGCCTCTCAGCTGAAGACTGGTCTCCCTTACTTTTTCTTTTAACTTCATGTGGTAGGTTTTCCCTTCTTCATATGGTTATATGTAGGGTCACCCTGTGGCTGATGAGATTCTAAAAGGCCACTGAGGGCACATTGGCTCTAATTTAGTTCATGCCGCATGTGGGACCATTTTCAGGGTGAATCCGGGCGGGGAGGGGGGGCGGTGGGATAATCACCTCTACCGGTTGCCCTCTCCTCTACTTTCTTCTATATGGGAACATTTTAAGTTATTCACTCGAGAGGAACAGGTAAAAGGAATGAAATTTACTTTTTTCACCTACTAACAAAATTTTTAATGATGTTAATGTTGAAATTTGGAAGCATGTCCCTATAATATAAAAAAAACCTTCTTTCCTATTTTCAAAATAAATTTTTCATGATGTTCAAATGAAAAACCTATGGGTTCTATTTTACAGAAGGTGGAGGAAAGTTACAGCATTCTTTGCCAAAGGCTGGCTGGATCAGCCCTCACAGACAAGCACTCAGGTATGTGAAAACTGTGGATTTCAGACTCAAGAATCATCCTGCCTGAACAGTGCATTGAATGAAATGATTTATTATTCTTTCAAGTGGAAACCTTCTGAGATTCCATTTCTTCTCTGTCTTAGAAAAACTGCCTGTTTCCAAACATCATATATCAAGCAGAGGCCGCTGTCTGCTGACTCAGCTCAGTCCCCACGCCACCCTCCTTCTGTCTTTCTTCACCTTTGCAAAAGCAGAAGGCAGAGCTGTGGTGGGCCCAGGAAACTGAGGCTCCCTAGTGGTGGAGGCAGGTCCCCCTCAGGTCTTGCTGTGCTTTTGTGTCTCCCCTGACGGCGAAAGCGGTGTCCCCCTGTGGCTACCGACGGATCTGTGTTCAGTGCAGCCATTTGTACTCATTCGCTTTCATGCTTTTGGATGAGGCTGTTCTGATCCAGAAACAAAGGTGTTAACAGTGTCCACACATTTCAAATATATTCCCTAAGAGTGCATTTTAATTCGTTCTTTCTTCCTGATTTGATCTCCTCATCTCCTTGTTCTTCCCAGATAAAAGTTAGAGCCGCGTGTCCTGGAGGTGACTGCAGGTTGTTGGATTTGAGCATCGGCCTTGTATCACCACGTCCTGGCTCCAGTGTGGACGCAGAGAGAGTGTGTGACAGAGGATCTGCCTGCGAACACCCTGGGGTAGCCACGCCCCAGGGGCCCGGAGCGGGACTGGTTCCTCACAGCCTGGCAGCTGCACTAGTCTGTCAGTGAGGGGACGTCCGTTCTCTCACTCTGCTCTCCTCACTATCAGAAATGCATTTTGATTCAGAACAAAAACCAAATGTATAGAGCTTTGGGTGTAGAATATGAAATTTTACTTAGACTTAAGAAAAAGAGAAAATCAGATGTATTTATTTGACTTCATTCCGTATTTGAAAGCACATTTTAATTTTTATTTTGCCATGTTTTGTTTTAACTGAGTAGTGAGAGTTTTAGCCCTTTGTACTTAGTACACCCAAGCATCGATTGCTCCCGAAGCAAAGAGTTCAGTATGGGGTGTTAGGAGGTGGAGTAGAGAGGTGAAGAGCAGGACGGGGTAAGCAGGGCAGGGGGAAGCATGTGGCCTCCACCAAACTGTATCCCGTGCCCTCTGCTATCCAGTAGGCTGCTTGTCTGAGGGTCACCTCAAAAGCGTAGTCTGCTGGGACTCCTGAGTGCAGAGGACTTGAGCTCTGTGCTCCCAGGTAGGGCTTCCTCCCACCCGAGGCAAGCACCTCTTCTCTGTAGCTGGGATCCACTCCCAATGAACAGGAATCCTCAATGTACTAGAGAGCAGGCACTTGAAAATGGGTGTATTTTCTTCTATTGTCTCCTTTTCTGTTGAGGGTTGGGATTTGGGAGGGAGAGGAAAGCAAATTTTATTTTCTTGACTGTAAGTTTGTTATTCTTGGTATTGTTTCATTTTTATAATTATACATTAGACTTTGGCACTTGTGTAAAATTACCCCTGCAGATTGGGCAGGAAGTAAAAACAGGCAAACGGCGATGCTTCAGGTGGTGGCAGGGGTGGGGGTCGCTGAAGGAAGGTGGGGTGGGAGCGGGTGAGAGTCTGGGAAGGTTGTGTAACTGAATCACTACTGAGTTGAACAATGGCTTTCATTAGCCACGGGTACTGCTGATTATAAGGCCAGTAACATTTTAGTACCTGGAGGTTTGACTCTAATTTTTGCACTGATGGTGCCAAAGGGCTCTTTGAGTTAAAAAGAGAGCCGAGAGTGGAGCGGAGAAAGCTGTGGTGGAGAAGACAGAGCTGCTCCAACCAGCTCCAGAAGCACTTCCTCTGACTTCACTGCTGGAGCCTTTTCCACACTGGTGCATGACTGACCTTAAAAATTGCAGACCAGAACATACACTGGATACTGCAGGCAAGGCATTGGTAACTGCCTGCTCTAGAATGAATAGTAGTACTGGCAGCACCCTCCAGAGGATAAATGTTTCAGAACTGTAACTTGAGAACTCCTTCAGTTCTGGTGGCTTTCTGTGGTTTTCTTTGTGCATCAGGTATGTATGTTTTGGAGTATTTTTGCCAACTAAAACTAAATCATTTGTCAAATATGAAAATTCTGTTAGTATGCAAGGAGTTCATCCACTGCTCATATCTTTCAGTAGTGCCCTCTGAACTCTGTGGGTAGTTAGGATGTAATTTTACTCTTCCTTGCCATCCCCCCACCCTCTGCCCAAATATATATATATATATATATATATATATATAAAATATATATATTGTATATTATATATATATTATATATATATTTTATATATATATATATATATATATAAATTTCCCCTCATCACAAGTGGTAAGGATTCCCAACTACTTTTATAAACACCACTACAACTTAACAAACTCATCTACGTCCCGATTCCTGTTTCTGTTTTTCCAAAACTGATCTGTGTTTTTAAGTAGATCCACTTGGATTGTTGGACCTCATCTATAAATTAGAATTTTATTTTGAGTTGTAGCCCAAGTATAAATTAAATCAAAATGGGATTAAAATTTTTAGAAGCAGAGGCTAATATATAAGTAAAGCTTGGGACTTGAACTTTCTGTATCTCTTAAGAGAAGCAAGTAAAAACCAAATGGTTACATTGTGCTGCTGGAAATAATGTAGTCACTCCCAACTAAAAGAATTGCACCTGTAGTTACTTGACACTAATACCATCTGTGGACAGTTAATCAGGAGAACGGTAAATACAAATAGAACTTTCATCTTAACTTCAGACGCTACAGGGTAATTGCATAATTCTCTAGCACTCATTCCTTTAAAGAAGCTTTGTAGGTTAGCAGAGTTTTGGTTTCTCTTCTAGCTCAGCCAGTCCCTTGTCCTTAGCAACTATTTGCTTTTCTTTTTCCTGAAGTTTAACCTCTCCTTGGAACAAAAACAGGGCTAACTGGAAAAATATTTTGACCATAGCTCTAGTACTTCCAAATAAATTCATATCCAGATTGTCAAACAAAGCCCCCAAATGAAGTCTAATTCTGAAAAGATTCCACAATTTTGAGCGTTCTTTTTATCTTACCAACCTAACTTCTTCCCTTCTTCTCATGCTGGCCTCCCACACCCTCTATTTTCTTTTGGCCATTATAATCACATCCATTCGACTTTGATACTCTACCTGCCTTTCAGAATGATGGAATTAGGTATTCACCCTGTCTTTGAGTGAGGCTGGTTACCATCGAAGCCATTTTGTCAAAGTTACGTGACCAGAAGTTGGAATCTACTTCCATACGGAAAGATCCGAGGGTGGTAGACAAAGCAACCGTCCCGGAGCAGGAGAGCTGGGTTTGAGCTCTATTGTAGTGACCTGCCGTGACCCTGTGCTCTCTCATGTGGCCCTAATGGCTCCTTTGCTATTAAGTGGCAAATTACATTTGGAGTGTCTCCTTCCTTTTCAGAGAACAGAATTAATCAAGGCAAATCAACAAACCCCCAGAGTGCTGTAATTTAAAGTCATGATCACTGCCCTAGAAACGATATATTTGGCATACTTTAAAATCAGCTAACTCGGACTGCTTGAGTTGTCTTGGCTCTTAGGACCTAAACGGTTACTATTATATTATGCTGCACAGAAGGTATATTTTATAAGCTTTTTGGCTTTCTTTTCACTAAAACAACTCTAACAGCTGTTAGAAAGGATGAGTCCCTCTAAAGTTTTTTTGTTAAGGTGTTTATGGAAGCGGGTGGGGAGCTAGTGTGATAGTAGAGGAGAAGAGCCCATTTTTTCCTTAGTTTCAAAGCTAAAGAAAATACTTATGCTTCCTGTGAGTTGTCTTTTACTCACATACTTTTCTTTTCGTTCTGATATTGTTAGATTTGGTGTATTATGTGGAGAGTCTGTATTTCAAACTGGAAGCTGTCTTCTTTGAAGGTGGTATGTGATGTTATTTTGAGCTACTAGAGCTTTGGTCAATATTTCCTTCCCTATATGTCACGGGGGGCACCGTTCAGAACTGTGTACAGAAGACCTCGAACAGAAAATTAGCAGGAACTTCCAGTCAGCTTTTTGCTGGCTAGCTTTTTTGCCCCCAGTATTACAATTTTTGTTTTGTAAATCATGTCTTTGCTGACTTTTCTGCCCCTTTTCAAAGTGATCTGAAAAATTGTTTTTTCCTCAAGAAAAGAGTTCCTTTGCCTCATTCTTCCCCACTGGTACTGATGGTTTTGAAAATAAATTGGTAGGAAAAAAATTGTACCTCCTAGAAGGAAGCCCTGTCCACCATTTCCAGGTGCCAATGGCTAAGCAGACGTACTGCAAACATAACTGTAATGCACACTGTGGGTTATTCTTAGTCAGCCTCTTCCTGCTAGAACATTTTATTTTCCTTGTTCACCATACAATCATGTACTCTTTAACAGAAATTACTTTTAAAGAAATCTGGAACTATCTTAAAAAAAAACTTTATTAATAATCATGTATTTTTACTGATCACATTTTGAAACGCCTAAAAGACTTTATTGATCTAATTATCCAGATGTACCTTTGTAAAATAGCTCTTTTATGAATTAGCTGATAAGGCTGTATGTTTCTGGAACAAAATATTGGTCATCTAAAAACTCTGTTTTCTGGGGTCTGGGAAAATAGAAAATGAGAGTTCAAATATTAAATATGCTTAAAGGAATCAAGTATGTGACTTTTTATTTATATTCCTCTTGATTTGTCTTATACAAGTTATATTAGAAAAGTTTTAGCACCAAGGAGGCCTTAAGTGATCTTACTGGCAGTGACTGTCAGATATCTTCCTGCTCGTTAGAGCATCTTTACTAGTGAGGCCAGCGAGTTGATCTCCGTAATACGTAAACTTCCATGAGGACGCTCACAGCTGGAATTGCCCCAGCATCTGGGGCAGCTTTGTTGTTGTTTTTCTAACAGCTTTATTGGGATATAATTCACATAACATACAATTTACTCATTTAAAACGTACAATGCAACGATTTTTTTTATATATTACATTATTTTTTTAATGATGGTAAAATATATATAACAGAATTTTTAAGTGTACTTTAGTGGGATAAATGGGGCAGCTTTTATGGCTCACTGAAATATAACTTTGGTTTAACGCTACCCTACATGAAATAAGACATCTTTATTACCTTTCTTATCCTCAGTGTTGGACTTCCTAGACTACCAACATTTCTGTGCTTTTATGGATCCCATTCCAACTCTCCCATTTCAAAACCTTGAGTTTGGGGCTTTTTTGTATGTTGGTTTTGACACAGAGGTATACTTTGATCTATTCTTGGGATAATAGTTTAGTTTCCAGTCATTCAGCAGGGCGTTTGGCTGATAGAGCTAATAAGCATAATAAAAAATGCTTAGGGGGAGTTCCCAGGTTGCCTAGTGGTTAGGATTCTGGGCTTTCACTGGGGTGGCCAGGATTCAGTCCCTGGTCAGGGATCCGAGGTCCCGCAAGCCCCACGGTGCGGCCAAAAAATAAAAAATAAATTAATAAAAATGCTTAGGATTTTGTAGATCTTTTAAACCTTAAAAAAAATTAAGTCAAATGTACTTTGCAGAAATTAACCTGTCTGTACTCTTAGCCCTGTTTATAAACATAACTGATAGAAGAAATAAATACCCATACTATTCCCACTTGCTCCTAGACAGCCATCTTCTTACAGGAATGGAGAAGGTCAAACCCTGTCTTTGCATGTGAGCAATTACTTCCACTTCTTGCCATCCTCTTTAAGCCAGATGACTGGTTCACCAAAGTTTTAATACCGACTTGAAAGGTAAGAGGATCTATACTGATGAAAAATTTGCTTTTCAGTTGAACTTGATATCTTCCTATTATGACAAATGTCATAAAACATTACAGATAACTAGCTAGATGTAGGTGTTTTCCTTTTTTTTTTCTGTGATGTCAAGTATAATTCTTGTGACTGATTGAAAACACTTCAAGGGAATATTTTGTTTTGCTCCCTATTATTACTAGCGAGACATCATCATTCCCTGAGCATCAGCTGAGGCCTTGGTTTGAAATCCTTAAAGGTAGGCAGAGCTCTCTAGTCTTTTCCCTTCATTTGATTGGGGTGCTGTTGAACGCATAAGTTAAGGCATCCTTTACAGCATTTGATTTCAGAGGATCCCTTTCTTTGTAGGTGTGACCACAGGGTTGGGGCTGCCTGAACACATTCTGATCAGTAACAATAATTACGGTACATCTTGGTGATCTTTTAAAAAATTTTGGAGAAATGTCTATATGGAGAAATTTTTTCTACTATCTTATTATTTTAAATGTTAAAGGCAGTTAGGATGATATAATGTGGCAGTTCTCAATCTTTTTGACCTCAGGACCACTTTATGCTCTTAAAAATTATTGACCTTCTGGAGGAACTTAAGTTCATGTGGATTATTATAGCTATCGATATTTACTTTATTAGAAATTAAAATGAGAAAATTTATGAGAAATGAGAAAAGTAATAAGAACACTAATTCATTTAAAAATAATGGTAAACCCATTACAGGTTTTTATGAAAAATTCCTATATTTTCCACTCTTCTTTATTTAGAAGAGTGTTTTATAGTTTTCAAATCTCTAAGACCTGACATAATAGAAGATAACTGAATCCTAATATCTACTTCTGTGTGCAGTCTGGTATGATACATTGTTTTGGTTGAAATAGATGAGGAAAATCTAGCCTTACACAGACATATGTTTATAAAAGGGAAAATAATAGCTTTTTCAGATAATTTTAGATATTCTTTTTGATAATACACTGAAATCTGACAAGTGGTAACTTTTTTTTTTTTTTTTTTGCGGTACGCGGGCCTCTCACTGCTGTGGCCTCTCCCATTGCGGAGCACAGGCTCCGGACGCGCAGGCTCAGCGGCCATGGCTCACGGGCCCAGCCGCTCCACGGCATGTGGGATCCTCCCGGACCGGGGTACGAACCCGCGTCCCCTGCATCGGCAGGCGGACTGTCAACCACTGCGCCACCAGGGAAGCCCGACAAGTGGTAACTTTTAAAAAAAGTAGCTGCAGTGTGGAATCTGAAGCCATATCAATGAAATTTTTATACTTTGTCACAGTCAAATGCACCAATCCATTTAATACTTTAAATGGGTAAAGAATGGAATATTCTTCCCATCCCATGCATGATTTTGTAATACCCTGTATTGATCATTGGGAAAATATTGGTTTACTGAATTATTCAGGTCTTCGAATGTTAATACATTTCTTTATATAATATCAAAAAAATCACATTGGTTAACGTCAACAGCCAGTCTCATCAGAAAAGTCTCATGGTGGTATATACAAATTTCCAGAGCTTTTAATTTTTGCTTAAAGGCTCACACTTTACCATTGGCAACAAATATAGTTGTTTTCCTTCAGATACAGGCTCACTTTTCTCAGTTTTGAGAAAATATCTGTCAAATACAGAAATCTGAATAGCATCGCCTTACCAGTCATTCTTTCAAGTTCAAATAATCCTCCATTTGGGGGGGAAATAGTGGCTAGTTTAGCACCCAACTCCAGCAATTGCACAAGTACTTTTCCTTTAGACACAACTGGGGTACTTTTGTACGTGGCAGAGGTGCTTTATGCATATTTCCCATTTTGTCACAGAGTTGTTAAAAGATGTGTACTCAAGGGTTGAGGTTTAATAAAGTTTTTAATTTTTACTGCTTCATCAAGGGCATTCTGAAGTGAAACTGGCAGTGTTTGTATTGCAAGTGAGTGGCAGTGAAGAAAGCCGTGACTCTTAGTGAACTTTACTGTCATTACCTTGATTTAGGCTAAGATGCCAGCAGCTTTACCCTCCATTGCTTTTTTGCACCATTAGTGCAAATGTTAACATAGTGAAAAGGCAAATGATGTTTTAGTAGTTTAATAGTTTTACTCCCTGGACGCTTAGTAGTGAAAATAGTTTTGACTCCCTGGACACTATGAAAGGGGCTTGGAGACCCCCGGAGGCTTGCAGACCACACTTGCAGAATTGTTGACGTAGTGAAAAGGGCCTGGACTTAGATGATCTGGGTTCAATTCCACCTCTTCTCCTTACTTGCTGTGCAACCTTGAGCAGATTACTCTCTCAGTTTCCATTTTCTAATCTGTAAATCGGGGTAAATAATACTTATGCTAACAGTTGTTGGAAGAATTGGTAAGTGAGAAATCGTCAAATATGTAACTGGTGTCTCTCCAAAGGTTTTTTTTTCATTGTAAGATTTAAGTACTTAAAGCAGGAAAGGTGAAAAGTGATTAATAAATTTAGAATATGTTAAATATCTCTTACCAATACAGCCATATTTCACGTTTTATAATGGTTTTGTGTGTCTAAACCCTAGGTTCTTAGGGTGTGTGATATTGTGTGTATGTTCATTTTTAAAGAATTGGTTGCTGACCTCTATAATAATATACTTGTTTAACCTGCTTGTTCTTCTAAATGGAAGGAAAGAAGGAAGGAAGGAAGGGAGACAGAAAACCGGTGCAGTTTTAGAGAAACCTGTATATTGTGCTGTTTTGATGCTACTATTATAAGGGAGTGGAGTGTGGTGGTAGTAGATGTTCCAGAAATTTCAGTAATCGTGTGGAATTAGTGGTTTTCATCTTGCCCCCTTCTATAATGCAGTGTGCTGCTACTACTTGGGTTTATCTTCCATTTAAAGCTAGATCTTGGCAGTTTTGAAACATCTTTATTCTCTTAAAATATATGACTGCTTTCATTCTTTTTAATTAATGGGAGAAAGAGTTATATTGTGGTAATTTTAATGAGAGTTTGTGTTTTCCTAAAAATGCACTGATCACCACTCCTACAGCACTAAAGAGCATGAGTGATTTTCATATTCAAATCACGGTAGTACTTTAAGATGACCTTTTCTGGAGAACCCAAACGCAGACATCATGGCCTGAAGCCCAGTGTGTGGCAGGGTTTCTGGATTTCTCTCTGCCTTCCCTCCTGTCCATAGGAAGAGGACCATACATAGGGCCAGGGAAGCAGAACCACACCATATTTGAGTTCTTTCCACTCTGTTCTGTTAGCAGGTTGTCTAACCTAGAAGAAGTCCTTACTTTATCTGAGCCTCTGTTTTCTCACCTTACACTGAGCAAGTCTGTGAAATGGACACAGGAACCTAGAGGCAGCTTACAACTCTTGCTTGCTGGCTAGTCTCAGGGAGGCTCTATCCTTTCCCCACCTCGTATGTTGCTCCAAATAAGAGTATAATTTTAGAATCACTCACTGAAGGGCATTTCTTTTTCTCCTATTCTTTGGAATATTTATCTTCTTATTTTGATAGCTTCCTCTAGTTCAGTGTCACCTATAGTCTGATGAAGTGTTATTTGAATTTTTATTTTGTCCTGATCTCGCTGCACTTTACGAGAAACTTGGGTTTTTTTCTGGAAGAAGACCTGACATTCCTGGTTCACAGGAGACTTTCTGAGCATCGGCTGAGGGGAGGCTGACAGAGCTTATGTCCATCCCAGCTCATGTCCCGAGTGATGGCCGATTCTGAAAGGTTTATGAAACTTAGAGAATTTACAGTGATTGAGTGCCCACAACATGAGCTAGCTGGATCGATTATTTAGCAAGAAAATGCACTATCAGAAAAACTGGTCCAGCCACAAGAAGTCCCAGAGAACTTGGAAGCTTTCATGCAATCCAATATTTATAAACTAACAGCTCAAGGACAAGACTGTTCCTATGCCATGCCACCTACTGAAAGTAGAAGACTCAGATATTCTTGACTGTCACTTTTTTTTCTTTTAGAAATTGTGCCCTTTGGGATACATTCTAACCTGCCACAGCAGTCAGTGACATTTAGCTGCAATACATATAAAGCCTAATGTTTGCTTCGGGGAGGGGAGGGGGACGGGTATCTGCATTCTAGGAGGAGTGTGTAGGGAAGGTTCTGGGTCTTCAGACATGAGTTATGATGGATTAACTTACATTTCCAACTTCCTTCTTCCTCTCTCTTCAGTTCTGAAGTTCTGAGCAGGAATCTTTCTGCCTTGGGCCAGAATAGCTTAGCAGCAGCGACTAAAGAGTTTATTGATTAATTGGTCAACTGATTCCCACCTTTGTTTCAGAAAACGAAGACTTGGAGGAGTAGAGTGTCTGAAATGGTTTGAGGAAAAAAAAGAAAACATAGGCCTTAGGGAAGGGAGGCTAGGGATCAAGCTCATTTACAGTGCTTGTTCCTAGGGCCTGTGATTTTTTTTTTTTTTCATTCAAAATGTCTTTTTGATTTAGCCCTTGCTCTGTTCCCGCTGGAGCCAGGTCATTTTGCCACACGTGTGGATGTCTAAAACCCCGCGAGAATTGCCTCCTCGTGCTCTCCCATCTGCCACGCACGCGGCTACCCATCTGGTTTTCCAAAAACACTACGCTCATCGCCGCATTTGCCTGCCTAAGAGCCTACGATGACTTTACGGTTACTGCTCTACAGAGATTAAACTCTGCTTAGTGTCTGAGATGTTCATGATTTATCCAGCCAATCTTATTTCCCTCTACTGCCTGCCATGAACCTGCTTCTCCAGGAGGGTTTAGCCTCCTCCCTGTCTTCCTCACCTGGCATCCAGGTCCTGCCTCAACCTTTGCTTCTACGTCCGTCATCTGAAATGCACCTGGTCCTCCTCTCTGTCTAACTGGATCCCGCTTCTCTTCTCCAGATCACCCTTTTCATTTCCTGCAACCACTAGTTACTGTTCCCTTGGCCTAACTCTTCCTGCAGTCATGGTTTTCCCCACCTGACCGCTGCATTTCCACTTAGAGGATGAGTATGCGCCAGGGCCCGCTCTGTACAGTGCAGGGTGCCACGTTTGGGGAGGCCTCCACCATGAGTGTGAAAGGAGTAGCCACGGTTTATTAGTACCAACTATGGGGCTAGGTGCTGCACCCTTTCTGTACACTACCCCTAATCTTTACAAGCACCCTGAGAGCTAAGTGGTTCTCCCCTTTTTTAATAGATGAGGCAACTGAAGCTAGTGGTGATGATGATGTTCCCAGTGGAACAGCCAGAATTCAAGGCAAGGTCTGTCTTCCACCAAAGCCTGTCTTTATCACTCCACTGTGGAAAGGACACCCCACTGTTTTTTTTGTGTGTGTGGGTGGTACGCGGGCCTCTCACTGTTGTGGCCTTTCCCGTTGCAGAGCACAGACTCTGGACGCACAGGCTCAGTGGCCATGGCTCGCGGGCCCAGCCGCTCTGTGGTCTTCCCGGACCGGGGCACGAACCCGCGTCCCCTGCATCGGCAGGCGGACTCTCAACCACTGCGCCACCAGGGACGCCCCACCCCACTGTTTTTAAAAGTGTTTACAATCAAATGGCAAAGACAAATACATGAATATCACTTTTCTACCTTTCTCCCTTACTAAACTGCAGTTACTTACACTGGGCTAAGGAGCAGAACTTTGCATGTCATTTAAGGTGGTTGACCCTGGGAGTGGTTTGGACGCAGCTGAACATAAAAAAGATGAATTCAGCAACTGAGTTACACTGAGTTGTGTAGAGTAGAAATGGGAGAGTTAGGAGGCAGAGAGACTAGTGGAAGCCGCTGTAATATCCAACAGGAAGCTCCAATTTGGTTAAGTGACAGAATGGGGGGGAAATGGTATAGTTAAGATAGAATTTACAGATGTTGGCATGTAAGTTAATATTAAACATATAGGAGAGGGAGGAGCTTAAAAAAATGACAGTTTTGCAAACTTATGGTCACCGAAAGGGAAAGGGGGAGGAATAAATTAGGAGGTTGGGACTAACGTATACACACTACTATACATAAAATAGATAAACAACAAGGACCTACTATATAGCACAGTGAACTATACTCAATATTTTGTAATAACCTGTAAGGGAAAAGAATCTGGCTGAATCACTGTGCTATACACCTAAAACTAACTCGATATTGTAAATCAACTATGCCTCAATTTTAAGGAAAAGAAAAAAGGTACTTCCCTGGCAGTCTAGCGGTTAACACTCCCACTGCAGGGGAATCGCTAGTCAGGGAACTAAGATCCCGCATGCTGTGCAGTGCGGCCAAAAAATAAAATAAAAAAGTAAAAAATCAAAAACACATAAAAAAGGACTGTTTCGTGGACCTAAGAGATTGGTATTGCCCTTAACAGAAGTCGGGAATCGTGGAGGAGAGAGAGACTTTGAGGGGAGAATTAGTTTAACTTGGCCATGTTGAGTTTTAGGCAGCAGTATATCAGCTTGGGGATGTCCACCAAGAAGCTGCAAATACAGTCCCGGAGCTGACTTGAGTTGAGTCGTACTTGTGAGTTGTCCCAGCTGGATTAAGGACAGGAGCCTTGTGTTCATAAATTCTGAGAGTTGAAAGTACTGAGTCTGCCAGCTGATGGATGGATAAACGAAATGTGCATATCCGTACCGTGGAGTGTTCTTTAGCCACAAAAAGAAATGAGGTACTGACACGTGCTACAACATGATGGACTTGAAAACATTACACCAAGTGAAGAGACCAGTTACAAAGGACCGTATATTATATGACTCATTTATATGAAATGTCTAGAATAAGTAAGTCCACAGAGACTGAAAGTAGATTCCTGGTTGTCAGAGGCTGGGGAGAGGGGACATTGCTAAGGGTATGGAGCGGTTAAAATATTCTGGAATTTTTTGTGGTGAGGAAAATGTTCTGGGATTAGGTAGTGGTGATAGTTATACAACAATGCAAATATACTAAAAACCACTGAATTGTACACTTTAGAAGGGTGAATTTTATGGCATGTGAATTATACCTTTTAAAAAATGGAAGAGAAAAGTACCTCGGAGATCACCTACTCTGGCTCCACACCGAGGGATTCAATGCTTTCATCCATCCTCTACTTACACTGGAGATGCTTAAACATCTCCTGTCATGGGGAACTTACTCTCTCACACAGTAACTCATTCCATGTTTTTGGACCTCTAACTGGTGTATGTGGCATAGTGGATACGGAACACGGACTTTGGACGTCAGACAGTCTTGGCTTTGCCACTTACTAACTTGCATGACATTGGGCCACAGTAGTTAACTTCACTAAGGCTCAATTTCATCACCTGCAAAATGGGGGAAATAATAGCACCTGCCTCACAGGGTTGCACTGAGGAAATGAAACAATGCATGTAAATTGCAGAGTCGGCACTCCCTAAGTGGTAACACTTAGTTTTTTGTTATTTATCGCCTGCTCTTTCAACAGCACCGAATACCTAGTAAGGACCCAATTACTACCCTTAATGATTTGGTGGTCCAATAGCCCCCAAAGTCTAGAGCACCAAGTTGAGGAGCACAGGACAATGACATTATGGGAACAAGCGGTGAAGATGGTTTTTTGTTGGTTTTGTTTAAGAATCTTGATAGGCTCTACTGATGCGTTTACTGTCAATGATGTCAATTTGCCAACAGTTTTGTTTTTCCCTTCAAGAGGCACCTGCACAGGGTGGCAAGGGATCCGAGGTGCTTTGGGATCTCGACAGCGGTATGGTGACCAGGCAAGGTGCCGGAGAGCTTGCATTTAATTCTCCCCCAAAGATCCAATAACACTAAGAGGGTTGACAGGAGTCTTACTTAGCATAAGGCAGCTGACCCAAACCTTCCTAATATCCCAACGCTCTTTGGTAATTAAAAGACATACACAGAAAGATAGTTGGTAAAGTGTGTGAAAGCAACAAGGAGTCGTTTCCTAGATTCTTGTCCTAACCTCAGCCTTCTTATCCTTGTTTTGGCGAAGGTTAGACAAGTGCTCTGAAATTATGGGGCACCAAATCCTAGACAGGATTTGGTGCCCCATAATTTTGTGCAGTTTCCATCATCTGCATGGTTTATGCAGGTTCCATCATCTAGAATATTCGGTAACCTTTTACAAGCCGTTTGTCATATTACACATATTGTCTAGTGCAATCCTGGTGTTAGCCGAAGATGTCTGGGTAATCTGTATTGCTTCATAAAATACCGTAATAAACCCAGTAGTAGCTGCCTTCAATAGCTTTGCACCAAGGGAGCATACACTCCCACCTCTCATTCCCTCTGCTTCCTCCTCCCCACCCCCCACCTCATTCCCTCCTGCTGGGTAGCTGGAACAGCAGCCAGTGTTACTTTCAGAGGAATAAAAGAACCTAAATCTCCCTGTCTGCTTTTTTTTTTTTTTTTTTTTGCGGTACACGGGCCCCTCACTGCTGAGGCCCCTCCCGCCGCGGAGCACAGGCTCTGGACGCACAGGCTCAGCGGCCACGGCTCATGGGCCCAGCCGCTCCGTGGCACGCGGGACCCTCCCGGACCGGGGCACGAACCTGCGTCCCCTGCAGGCGGACTCTCAACCACTGCGCCACCAAGGAAGCCCTTGTTTAAAAATTTTATTGGAATATGTTGATTTACAAGGTTGTGTTAGTTTCAGGCGTACGGCACAGGGAATCCATTATACATATACATATATCCACTCTTTTTTTAGATTCTTTCCTCATACAGGTCATTACAGAGTATTGAGTAGAGTTCCCTGTGCTATACAGTAGGACCTTATTAGCTGTCTATTTTATATGTAGTAGTGTCCTCGCCTGCTTTTCTAAGTGGTTTGTTTCCAGATGTCAGGAGTGTGAAATATTGCCCCAAATCAACGTTTTAACCTTCTTGTTGACATTTATTTCAGCTGTGTTGAATATACTCTATTAAACTGAACTCCACGGATGGGAGAATAAATCTGAATTTCTCTGTTATCTGGAGACATCATAATATTTCCTATTATCGGAGGTTATTGTTTTGCTAGGATGTTAATGAGCAGTTTCCCTGCTGGAGGTATCATCGCTTCCTCCTTCCTTAAGCCCCCAAACCGTTTTGAATTAACATGGAAACCAAGCTTAATTTCTTGAATCGTCTCCTCTGGTTTTGAATCTCTTTCTCCGTTTCATGCCACTGTAGATAATTTGACGCTCCCATCTGTCCCTCTGACCCTGCTACTGATAATGTGATTAAACCCTCCACTCTGTTGCTTTTCATTTACTTCTCAATTATTTCTGATCATGTGTGCTGTATTTTCTTTATTTGGATCCCAGGTATAATTAGGGAAGAGAGCTGAACAAAAGAGGCTGGTTTTTCTTTCTCTCTCCTTGGCGGTGAGTGAAAAATGCTGTCTAGCACGTCCGGCGGGAGACCAACCGGTCTGTGTCTTTTGTAGCAGCCTAGGGATGCGCGCAGATCCAGATGCGTGATGGCAGCTCGTTTACCTTACTTGATGCTTAATGAGATGTTCAGATATTGTCACTTGGAAGCACTGCTTCTATTTTTATTATCTAACATTTATTAAATGGCAACCATATGGTCAGTAAAACACAAAGAATAGCATAGTTCTCTCTGGATTAAGAACCTAGAGTACATGGGAGTTGCGTTTTAGCCCTAATGACCAAAAAAAAAAAAAAAAAGGTATAGTGGACAATGCATATCATCCTAGGGGATGTTTTCCAAATATGTTCTATTAAATTAATAAACATTAGACCCTGCCCCTGGGGGAGATGTATATAAAACAAGGCGCAAAATAAAAGACAGAAATAAAATACACTGGGAACTCACTTTAAAAGTAAGATTGATTTAAAAGTAACATTTAACTTTTGCTCTTATTTCAAGTGATAGGTTGAATTTTCCAGGTATTTTGGTTTCACCTCGTTTTTCATTCCACAAAGAACGTTTTGATCTTTTCATTTGGCCCAGGGCAAAATTGGTGGCTTGGCTCTGTTAACAAGGAGAAAGCCTGGAAGTTTAAGGAGTTTAAGTCTGGACTGTAGCTCACCTAACCAAGAAGCGGCATAGCTTTGTCAGTTACACCCTCTATACCACAGGTTCTATATGTATTACATGAGGAGGGCAGAGTTAAAATACAACCATAATAGGGCTTCCCTGGTGGCGCAGTGGTTGAGCGTCCGCCTGCTGATGCAGGGGACACGGGTTCGTGCCCCGGTCCGGGAAGATCCCACATGCCGCGGAGCGGCTGGGCCCGTGAGCCGTGGCCGCTGAGCCTGCGCATCCGGAGTCTGTGCTCCACAACGGGAGAGTCCACAACAGTGAGAGGCCTGCGTACCGCAAAAAAAAAAAAAAAAAAAAAAAAATATATATATATATATATATATAACCATAATAGAAGGGGAATTTTCTGGTTTAAAATCAGAAAATACAACTTGGGGGCTCATGATTTACTACTGAACAGGTTAATTCCTAACTTTGAAATGAAGATAACATTGTCACAAGCGCTGAGATGAGGAACCCATGTGATGGTGGCCATGAAAACACTTTGTAAACTGTGAAGTGCTGTACAAACGTTAATTGTTATGAGATGGACTAGGCACCTACCTGATGACAGAATTGAAGAGTATTTATCCTGCGAACTCTTACTATCCATTTGCATATGTTTACTTGTAAGAAATGTATCCAAACGTATTTACTCCTGCATTCAGATTTATTTTGCCTTTAATAAGGAAGGTGCAGGGGCAGCAGTGTTACGAAGACTGGAATCAATGGGGTTGACTCTGTGGACCTCACAGGGGTGAGGGACCATGTGTGTCCCCCACCTCTGGGACAGGGCCTGGTGCCTAGTAGTAGCCACTAAGCAACTGTTCACCAAACCCAGCTGAAGATTGAAAACACATCCTCAGCAGGAACTTCTGTTATTTAATAACCTCTCTCACGCCTGCCCCCAACTACCACTTTATCCAACTACTCCATAAACCAGATCCCTAGAGCACTATGGAAAAGTAAAAATCTTGTCCTTGGGAGTTGGGACAGGGAAGACTTGCTTCCTGTTTTGGTTATTAAATGTCTTTCTGTGTAGGCAATTTTGCTTGCATCTACTTTCTTCTTGTTGTGGTGGTTTTTTTTTTTTCTATTTACTTTCTTTATTCCTCTTTCCCCACCAAATGTTTAAGTCAATCATAATCACCTCTACAGTGCGCCTAATTAATTAGCATTTAAAAAGCAGTGCATCCGTCAGACTGGGGGAAGGGTGACTTGGGGTCAATTTGTATGCTGAAGAACAAGGTATTATTGTGTGTGCCAAGCTTCACCCAAGTGCTTGAAAATGCGTGAAGAGAACCATCCTTCCGCTAGCAGGAGCTACAGTCTGATTCGGAGCCTTAAAAGCAGTAGATATATTGAGATACTTTTTCCTTTTGCTCCACTCACTGTTTCCATTCCTGCATCTGTATGCATGTGTGTGTGTTATGAGAAGTCATTTAAAAAACAAGCACGACGTTCATCTATTCAGATTGGCCTTATTTTGGAACTATCTTCCTTTCATGTAAATAGATTCCCTTTTTTGAACAAGGTCGTTAATGCTGTTTACCTAGTAACACTTGAGTGTGTCAATAATATCACTTTTGTCAAGAGAGCATTTAAGTAATTACTGCATTTTCTAGTATTCAGTGTCTTCACTGCATTTAAAGAAAAGTGCCCATGCATCTAAGAAGGCCCAAATACATACGGCATGTTTTTACTTTCAACAATAAGTATTACATGTCTTCAGAGATTGAAATTTCCTTTTAGCCTTGGGCCAAGGAGACAGGCTAAGAACCCAAGAATTTAGAGATGGAAGGTAGCTCATTCAACCTCCTAATCCAATGTTGGAATACCTTCTACAGCAATCCTAGCAGATGGCCATCCATCTGCTTGTATACTTCCAATGCTGGGGAGCTCATTATCGCCTGAGGCAACTCATAAATTCTTTCTTATTTGAGCTAAAATCAGCCTGTAACTTCTGTCCATTGGTCCTGGTTATGGAGCAACGTAGGAAAGCTCTTAAGTATTTGAAGACAGCTGCAACATCTTCCTTTAGTCTTTTCCAAATTAAGATAACTAGAGCCTTTTAAATTAAGACTTTTGCCTGGAATCTGGAAGAACAAGAATGGAAATGATTGTTATACCATGCAATACCCAATACAATACTTTTGTTGCAATTGCAGCTAGCAGGTAGGCATCTCTTCTAGTATTTCAAACTTGGGCAGAGCTAGTGCAGGTGAATCCAGTCCCTCTTTCCCACCAAGGTGCAGCCTCCAGCCACAGTGTAGGTCCGTAGAAGATCCAGGCTGAGAATTCTGGGTGTGGGCCCGAGCCAGTGTGTGCTGAAGGCCCTCAGTCCCAACTCCGGAATTGCCATGAATCACACACCCCTGCAGTCTGCTCCCCACCTACACCCAGTCAGCCAACCTAGACTATGACTATGTAACTGAATTAACTGTATGTGAAATACCATACAGAAGATACCTGATGTCAGAATGGACCACAGCTGTTAGAAGGAGAATGTCTACCTCTCCCATATCTTTCACTTGACTGTGAACTCCTAGAGGCCAAGCGCTGGATTTGTCTTTCTTTTTTTAAGTAAATGTATTTCTTTTATTTTTATTTATTTTGGGCTGCGTTGGGTCTTCGTTGCTGCGCGTGGCTTTCTCTAGTTGCGGCAAGCGGGGGCTACTCTTCGTTGCGGTGCACGGGCTTCTCATTGCGGTGGCTTCTCTTGTTGCGGAGCACAGGCTCCAGGCGCTCAGGCTTCAGTAGTTGTGGCGTGTGGGCTCTAGAGCGCAGGCTCAGTACTTGTGGCGTCTGGGCTTAGTTGCTCCGGGCATGTGGGATCTTCCTGGAACAGGGATCCGGGAATTCCTTATCCAGGGGAACCCATGTCCCCTGCACTGGCAGGCGGATTCTTAACCGCTGTGCCACCAGGGAAGCCCTGGATTTGTCTGTTTTCTTGTCTTCTATTTTGTCTCCAGTGCCTGCACATAATAGGCACCAACAATTTCTTGAAGAAGAAGTAATTGCCACGGCGGCTTATCTCTTCTGCTGGGTGGTAAATGGAAACCAAGATACATGGTGGGATGAGTTAGGTTCTCCCCTTAGGGGTGAGAGCAGGGCTGCAGGTTGTATTCTGATCAGGGATGATCCAAGTTTTCATTTTAATTTCAATGTGAGCAGTATTCTTTATGCCTAGACTCGTAAAATGGAGACAAGAGGCATTGGGGGAAGGGAAGTGCGGGATAATGTAGTTGTCAAGTGGAGGTGGGGCTTTTTAGCATCAGATGGAGTCTTTGCAGCCAGCTAGGCTGAGCGACCTGCTGCTAGGAGGCTCGGAGGCTACAGAAGCCTAAACTCACATGCGTGTATATTTGCTCTTTGCCAACACTTGGCCACAATGTCATTGGGCAAAACCACGGCTTGTCTCATCCTTCAAGGCATGAGTAAAAATCAAAGTCAAAGAACGGTTCTCTTTCTAATTTCAATTCTGCTCCTAAACTGGTTCTGTCAGACATCATCCTTTACGAAGGAACCATTCATCCCCAAACAGGTGGCAAGAAGAACACAGAGAATCATTTTCATTTAATCCGGAGTTTGAGTGCAGCAGTACTCTGGCAGGATTGCTGCATTTTAATACTGTGTGGCAAGAAGGCTATTCAATCAGGCTCTTGCTTCCTTCAACTTCATTCCCTCAAACGTGAACCCCAACTTTAACTTAGGTTTGTAAAGGCTTCAATGTAGCGGGGACCAACGCTTCATATTGCCAGTTAGGTCATTTCATCTGACGCGTTTGGTCCAACCACAGAAACCAACTTGATTTGCCAGACTTGTAGACCCACTAACTCTTACTGCATGGCCGTCATTCACTGAACACATTTACTCGCCTGTACCATCCCAGGCATTGTGCCGTTAATACAGCAACATGTCACCATGAACTTGTGATGAGCCTTCAAAGGGATCTTTCGAAAAGAGATGGTAGGTAAACTTAAGATCAAGTATTCTTTGTGGATATACCTGAGGCAAATACAAAGAAGAAGAAGAGAAAAGTAAATCCAGGAGACCAAATTCATAGTCTCTTAGTGAAAGCAGACATGAAACAAGTGAGTAGCCATAAGCTCTAATAAGTGCAAGCAAAGTCTAGAGAAGAGAGTGATTAATTCTGTAGGGAAGGGACCAGATGGCAGGTCAGGAGAAACTTCCAGGAGGAAGAGATTCCTAAACTGAGTTGGGAAAGGTAAATATTACCTTGTCTATCTGTGTGTGAGGGTTGCGGGGTGGGAGTGCAAAGAGGCATAAACTAGGAGGACCAGAGGACTAACTGTAAGCGTTTGGTATTGATGGAGTGTGAGAGGGGCAGTGGTGGAAGACGGGTGAGACAGGAGAAGTGAGCAGAGCTTTCAGACTGTGCTAGGCAGTTTGGAACTCGGTTTTACCTTAGGGGTCGTGAAAGGGTTTTAAGCCAGAGTGTGAAGTAGCTTAAATGGCAGGGAGCCAGTCTAAAGGCAGAGAGGTCAGTTAGAAGACTGTTGCAATAGTTTCTAAGAGACAGTGACGTGAGGATGGCATGTGCCCCTAAGCAAGTGAGGACAAATCACCCAGTCACTGTGTGCCCGAGTTGGCCCTACTTATGCCATGGGTTCATTATGAACTTGTGATGAACCTTCAAACGGACCTTTGGAAAAGACAGGTTGGTAAATTTAAGATCAAGCATTCTTCAAGGATACACCTGAAGCAAATACAAAGAAGGAAGACGCTAACATAAATCCAGGAGAACAAACTCCTTCCTGTGGGCTCCAGCCACCAAAGAGCTCGAACCCACTAGATTTAACCATGATGCCCTAGCCCCCGGGACGCTGTCCGTCTAGCCCAGCCCAGCAGCTGGCTGTGGTGGGTGCTTCAGATGAGAGGTTCTCAGGGAGGGACCCCCATTTCCGACCCTTCTGCTATTTCATTCAAGGCTGCAGCCTCCGAGGTAGTTCAGCTGGGCTGGCCTCATTCCCCTCCGACCCAGCCCTGCTGTGGGATCCAAAATTTATCTGGACCAACCTCCCCGACCCCAACCCCACCCCTAGTCGAGCTGGGAACTTAGCTTGCCTGGAATTAAGTTTTGATTGACAAATGGCACTGCCTTTCAGGAGTAAAGAAAGCGGACAGCAAGCAGTGATCACTCAGAAGAACTCCGGGGTTATAGTAGCAGAAGGAAGAGACAGCAAGGTGGATGGGGGACAACCAGGGTGGGGCTGGAGGCAGGCTTCTCTGCCACTGCTGCCCACCATCTGACTGCTAGTGGGCCCCTTGCTTCTAGGGTCAGAGGCCTTAAGGAAGGGAATGAAAGAATCATCCTGGCAGCAAGGGGAGAAACTGGGGTCCTCGTTAGGCCACAGCTGAGTCTACCTCCAGACCCGTCTGCAATCCCTCTGATCTCGCTGACAGCTCCTTCCCACCCCGCCCCCCCCTCCCCAGGTTATCAGGAGGCAAAGGAATAAAATGAAGCGTTTCACATAGATGGTATTTTTCTTTCCAAACACTTAAGCCTCTATGGTCTCGCTGATCTTGCATCTTTCCGGGAAAAAGGGCCCAGGACGCAGGCTTGGCATTTCAGAGTTGGAAGTAACTTCAGAGGTTATTCAGTCTGCTTCCCTCACATCTAGGGATGCGAACGCTGAAGGGGAGAGACGTGAAGTAGCTTGCCCGGGGTCCCAGGGATGCCCCTCACTCCTCCAGTCTGCTTGGTCCATGCTGCTGTCTGGCCTCTTTGCAGATGAGGCCCCGTGTGAGGAAACAGAGCTGGAATTAGATAGTTCTGTGCAGCCTATTCACCCCAGGGTGTGGCTGCCTTAAGGGGGATCCTACGCTTTAGTGGGCTCCCTTATCTGTGAAATGAGGTTCGTGTCGCCTTCACACCTCCCTTGCAGAGTTGATGTGAGGGTTACTCGTGTGAGTGGTGTAGTCCTGGCACCCAGTAGGGGTACGTGGTGTTTTCCCTAGTGAGCTTTCGCCAAGCCCATTGCGTGGAGGTGGGCATGGAAAGCCGGCACTCTTGTGACCCACGTTCCTCCCTGCAGCCTGGGTGGCAGAGAAGTGGGAAGAGCAGGGTGGTTAGCTCTCCCTGGGGAACGCAGCGTCATCGAATATTCTCTAGTCCAGATGTCAGCCTTTCATGCCCAAGACCAAACCAAGGGCGTCTGGGAACAAACACTTCACTGAGAATTTGACTAGGTTGTGGGTAGGCAGACAGTTGCGTGAGGCGGCCCAAGACGTTGACGATGGGAGGGCTCTGTGATCAGTTCGTTGTTTGCCCCAGACAGAGACCGTGCGGGTGGGAAAGGAGGAACTCACGTCTGAGGAGGTCACGTATCCCTGGACCACCCTCCTCAAGATCCCCGATTCCCCAGCTCCTCCTGAGGACAGCTGTGATACAGTAAAATGAGCCACGACCGCGTGTCAGAAAGCTTGGTTGCCCTCCCGGTGCTGCCATTCGCTGCGCTGTTCACGTGGAGCCCTGGGCTCCTGGGCTGGTCCCTTGGTCTCTCCGAGCCTCGGGGTTCTCATCCGTGACATGAGGATGACGGCTCCTCCAAAGATGTTTGTATTCATAAAATAGTGCCCTGGAACTACTAAATACAAGCCGTCTCTCTCCAAACTCCTGGAACAATTTAGTCTTTTCTCTCCCTGAGACCTCGCGCTCTCCATTCTCGCCACCACTGAGGCCACAGTCTCCAGTAACCAGCTCGCTCGTCCCTCGAGCTGTTCCCGAAAGCCCCACCAGGAGGCGTCCTTTGCCCGCCGAAGCAGGCGGGGCTCGAACTCTTCGGTGCCGGGGTGGGCGCCCCTTTGCGCAGGGCGGTGCAGGATGCGGGCTGCGCCCAGGTCCCCCAGAGGTCGATCAAACGCAGCGCCCACACCTCGTCCCGCGGCCGTTCTGTCGCGCGCGCCCCTCGCGCCCCTGCCCGGAGCCGCGTCCCCGGCCCCGCGCCTCCCACTCGGCCTCGGTCCATCCCCGGGGCGGCGGCAAGTTTGCCCCTGGCCGCTCGGCCCCGCCACCGCTGCCCTCCTCCAGCACACGGGCCCCGGGCGCGCCGGGAGACGCGGCGGGCGGGCGGGCGGCCCGGCGCGCGGGCCCCGAAGGGGCGCCCCCGCGGCTGGCGTGCGCGGGCCGTCGCAGTTCCCGCGCTGCCCGCCGGGCGGCGCCCCGCGCCTCGACCGCGCTCCTCCCGCGCTGCCGGCTCCACGCTCGCTCGCAGCCGGCCACAGACTCTGCCTTCAGCTGCCAGCGGATCGCGCTGGAGCCGCCGCGGCTGCTGCGGAAGAAGAAAAAAAAGGGAAACAACAGCCCGGCCGTCAGCGGAGCAGCGCCCAGCCCCAGCTCAGCCCCCGGAGTGCGGAGCCGCCCAGGTAAGGGCAGGGCCCGCCGCGGCGCCCCAGGCCCGCACCTGCGCTGCCCCTGCGCCTCCCGCGTCCCATCCGCGCGGAGCTCCGCGCGCGCCCGGATCCCCTACTTCTGACGTCTCTGCCTCTCCTGCCCTCCGGGGCCGCGGCCCCGCACCCTTCCCCTGCCCCCGCCCCCACCCCCCTTCCCTGCGCCCTTCCCTCCCTCTCCCGCCTTCAGCCAGCCTGTCCCCTGCACTCCGGTCCCTGCGTCTCCCGATCAGGCTCCGAACCCCCATCGCTCTGCGCCCGTAGTTCCTCCAGTCTCCATCCCCATCTCCCTCCCTCCGCATCCCTTCTTCGGGCTCGCCGTCCTCCCGCTCTGGTCCTCCCCCTGCCCCTGTACAACTCCCAGCTCTGCCTCTGCCCCCTGCAGGGATGACGGCCCCTTCCCCACCCCGCGCTTCTCCTCACACCTCGTCACCCTCCGCTTCTTCGGTCTCCTCGGTCCCCGGCTCCAGTGCCCCATCCCAGCCCGGAGCCCACGAAGCCCCCTCCGCCTTTCCTCACTGCCATCTGCCTCGACTGCCCCCGGCCCCTTCCGTGGACTCCTGTCACCACCTCCCCACCCTACACGCCGTCTCGCTTCGGGGGAATAGCGTCCTATGAGAAATGACCCTCTCTCCCTGGACTAATGAGGCTCCTACCCATCCCACCCTAGTTCACCCGAGTGGGAAGTGAGGGAGAAACTCTAGAGACCTGCATTTGGGCGTATGATGCAGGAGGGGGCTGGCGAGGAGAGGGGGAGGGGAGCTGCCTGAGATCCTCCCCAGTGAGGACTGGCAGAGCGGTGAGAGGCTCAGACCTGGCCAGGGTTGGTGGCCAGCTTGCGACAGCTGGGACAGGGGTTTTGGGGCTGCGAGAGCACCTGTGTCTCTGTCTCTGGCTCCCTTGAGCTGAGGAAAGTGAGAGGGGAGGAGTTGGAGCCCGGGGAGAGTTGGCCTTTGGGCTGGGGAGGTCGCGGCAGGGGAGGACCTGAGCCCTCTGGGCCGCCGGCCTGGCAGTGGCGGGGCAATGCGGCCGAGCTTCCCTCCCGCCGGACCTCTGGCTGCACAGCTCTTGGCATCTCTACTTTATGCTGCCATCTTCCTCCTGGTGCTGTTGTCTGGTGATGCCACAAGGTGCCACCTCCCTGCCTCCCTCCAGTGGCTCTCCTGGGCATGTCTCCCAAGGGCCCGGGTTGTCTGGAAAGAGGAGGGGCCCTCTGGGCTTGGCTGGGCCCCTGTGCCAGGCAGTGGGTGCTAGTCAAGACCAGACTGAGAGGTCCCAGGACTGGCCAAGAGCCCGGAGCCCTGCCAGGAACGAAGAGAACTACCTTCACCTAAGCTCCCTGGGTGACAGGGATGCTTCCAGGAGCACCTGCCAACGGCAGGCGTGGTATCCCCTGGGATAGAGGATGCCTGGGTTGGCAGTGGGCACCTGAGAGAGAAATCTGGTCCTGTTTGCTCCCTGGGTGTCTGTGCTCATGGGATGGGGCGAGGGCCGGGGAGAGGTCAGCTGTGCTCCGGTCCCACCCGGAAGGGAAGCCCCGGGAACTCCGCTGGCCATCATCAGGCTCGTATTTGCTGAAGCTGCAGCCCATGCCTCTTCATTAATCAGGTTTATTATGTTCCTCGCTGGCTAGATGTGTTCCTCAAGGTCACAACCCTTTGGAGAGTTAATCTCATATGCACACATTACAGTGTCTGGGTTTGTTTGTGGAGGGGGGTTGAAAGGAGGTTCTGGTTTTCTGTTTTCCCTGTCACCCCACCTCCCTAGGCATCTTGATCGTTGGCTAGCATTTTCCCCAGCACTCAGAGTTCTTCCTAGAGACTGGGTCTGCTGCTTGGTCTGGCTGTCCAGTGTGGATTTCCCTGAGGATGGAAAGGGAACTTTGCATGGTGAGGGAGAAGTGGAAGCTCCAGGGAGAAGGTCCCAGCTGCTGGGGCGCAAGGCCTCCTGGACAGTGGGCCTCAGCTGCCCCCGGTGTGGGTCTCAGCCCGACCGAGATGGAAGGAAGGAAGGAAGGAAGGAAGAAGGGCAGGATGACCTGTCCTGGGTGACGGGGAAAAGCTGTGCGGAAAACAGGAGGAACAGCGAGTAGGAAGCCGTTGGCCATGTGGCTGGTGCGAGTGGGTAGTGGCAGGGAATATGTGTGGGAAGAAAACATCTCTTGTTGCTTCTGCATAGTACGGATCCCTTCTGTGGGGATTGAGTTCTGCAGTTTTCCAAATGCTTTTTAGAAAAATTTACTTTACTTGATCTGAACCAGGCAAGCATTTTGTCTGTACCACTGCCCTGCGGGGAGCTGTTATTGATCCCCGGAAACTGACGCTCACAGAGGTTAAGTGACTTGTCCAAGGCTCTGCAGCCACACCTGAGGCCTCTGGGCTCCCAGCCCAGGCCTCTTGTGCTACTACTTGTTGCTTTTTAAAGTCTCAGCTGTTCAGCCCTTCCTCTCCATATCCTGTGCTTGAGCCCTCACGTTCTCCAGTGTCAGCCCAGCCCCTCTCCCCGCTCTGGGGGCTGGCTGGTCCTTGGTTCTGCATTCTCCCTGCCCGTAGACTGGCTGCTCCGGTGCCCTGCCCCCCTCACCCCAGTGCATCGCTTCCTCTTGACCCCCTCCTGCAGAGAGTTCCAGGTTCTCCCAGGCACGTGGTCTGGTCACCTTGGAACCCACGGCTCCCCCCATGCCACTGGTGCCCAGCCTGACCTTTCCCCCCGGCCACTGTCCCATCTGGGGCTCCAGTGGCTCACCCCTGGGTTATGGTAACACACCCTTCTCCCTGGGCAGCCTGCAGGCACCCGGCTGCCACACCCGCCTTCCTGCAAAGGATGGTATTTGTAACATGTGACCAGGCCTCCAGAGCGTCGGCGGCCCCGGGTTTCTGGAGAGAGTTCCCAGACTGTGGCCTGGAGTTTATGACGTCCGCATGCTGGCCCTGACTGTGCCTCTGGACGTGACCCTCTGCTGCCCTCACCCCAGACACTCTATGCCTCGCCTTTTCCTTTCCTTCTCTTTTCTGCCCGCCTACACCTTTCCCGGCCTTCAAGGTGTAGCTGGAGCTACGCAAGGTGCAGGCTGGGAAGGACCCCCCCCCCGCCCCCATGTTGGCCTTCCGTCCCAGCAGGAAGTGGAGGCAGCTTCAGCTGCTAAGTGCTGGGTAGACCTGGGGTTCCTATTCTGCTGTCACTCCCTGAGTGACTTCGAACAAATTGCTTAACCTCTCACTTGCCTCACCTGTAAAATGGGGGTAATCTCACCTGCCTGAAAGGGTTGTTGTGGGCATGAATGGGAGCAGAATGGGAATGTGGGGGTGTCCGGGGAGCATCCCTGGTGGCTCCTCCCACACTGCCTCTGTGGTTTAGCTCCCAGCTCCTACCTGCTCTGGAGAATTACCTGCCCCTGTTTGTCTCCCCACCTGGACGGCAGGTCCCCGGAGGAGCAAGGCCTTTGCCTGGTGCCTTTTCACATCCTTGGCTCCCATGGAGCAAGCCCTCTCCTTCAGCATCCCATACATCGGCCCCCGCTCACAGTAGGAACTAAGAAATAGTTGGTACTTGATAAAAATATTTGGTTACATAAAATAGGGTATGCCTTACAGGTAGCAACTCCAATATGAAAAAAACATTTTAAACCACAGTACCAGCTGAGGTAAATGATGGGAAGGAAGGAGAGAGTCAATTTAATGTTATACCGCCTGCAAAGTCTGCTCATTTCACTCAGTCACCCCCGAGACCCTGTGAGTTAGACGTGATCATCTCCATTTTTACAGGTGAGGAAGGGGGCTCACAGGGGGCCCTGTGGTGTAGGTGTAGCCCACTCCGTGCCATGTCACAGACCAGGGAGGGCTCCAGAACCCCACTTCCTTCCCCTGGACTTGGGCCTGAAAAAGGGAAGGAGAGGCTCTTTATGAAAAGATACGTCCCAGGCTTTCTTTACACAGCTGAGCACCTCTGTCATCTCCATGCAGCCCAGCAGGGATGGGGGTGTGGTTACCAGCACCTCGGGGAGGCAGGGCCTCCTTCAGCAGGGTTATGAGCAGTGGCGAGCACAGGAGGGCATGGCTGGCACGTGCGGTGGCCTCCAGCTGAGCAGGTGTTCAGACAGGGCTGGAGCTCAGGGATGGGAGGAAGGACTTCCCGGCGAGGAGGGGCTGCACAGGTCAAGTGGGGACAGGGGGTGTCCCAGGGATTGGGTGATGGGCAGAGGGACGGGGCAGGTGAGGCAGGGTCCTGTCTTCGGGGAGGAAGCGGGGCAGGGCTGGGGCAGAGCTAACTCGAGGCTGCAGGACCTTGAGAGCCAAGGAAAAGGGGTTCGGGATCCTTGGGCAGAGGAGAGCGGTGCCTGAAGGGGGGTGCGGGCCTGGAGGGTGGTGACGGCACGGGGGTGCACTTGAGCGACACTTCCACGGAGCAGCAGAATGTGCTGACAGATTGGGCTCGCAGATGAGGGAGCAGGAAGTGTCGGAGGAAACTTCGAGATTTCCAGAGATTTCTAGTCTCGGTCTGGAGGATGGTAACAACGCTTTCGGGAACACGGGGGCCAGGGTGGGGTTGGGGGTCTGAGGGAGGCTGGGAAGTGTGTTCCCAGACGTGCTGTGAGCAGGGCGATGGGGCGTCGTCCTGGGTGGCCGTGGGGTCCTGGACAGCAGCCCACCAGTCTGTGCGAGGGCACGTGCCTAGGGGCATGAGCTGCCCACAGGGCTGGTACCAGGTGGTTCTGATGCCTGAGTCTCACTCCCCAGCCTCCTAGGAGCCCGCTCTGTCCTCTCCTCCTGGCGCTGGGCCCCTTGTGCCCAGCACTTACTGTGCCTGTCACCTCCAGGGGACCTGCCTTGCACAGAGCGGCTGCTAAATAAATATTTGTCTTATTTAAATGGCCTCAACTCGTGTTTAGTAAGTGTTTGTTGCAGAGATAAGTTTGTAGAACACGGTGGGTGAGGAGGGGAGAGGAAGGCTGGGTGGGCCTTCAGCCGCTGGGAGTGAGGGTTCCCGGGCTCCTCCGTCACACTGGGCATTGATCTCTGTGACTCTCTCTTCCCCGCCATGGCCCCCCACTCAGTGCTGGACCTGCCTGTTCCCCAGGATGCTGGGGCCCATGTGGTGGGGGAAGGAGCGAGGGTCCAGAGGCTGGTAGGCCTCCCTTTGTTACTGAGTCCTGGGTTTGAGACTGGTCTGCCCCTCACCTGAGGGTTAGCCCTGCCCCCCACCTGGGGGTTAGCCCCGCCCCACCTGCGGGGTGAGCCCCGCCCCTCACCTGGGGGTTAGTCACACCCCCACCCTGGGGGGGTTAGCCCCGCCCCTCACCTGGGGTTAGCCCCGCCCCTCACCTGAAGCCCCCCTCTTGCCTCCTCATTCCTTCTGCTTTTCTCAGGGAGCAGTTTGCTCAGAGGAAGCAGAGAAAACCAGGTGGCAGTGGTTATCTCTTTCTGGGGTGCTGGGGGATGTTTTGGCCATGGAGAGGCTGAAAGGGAAGCTGGGTGTGCACAGTCTCGGGGGGCATTTTGGGTGGGGAGGAGGTATGCTGTGGACCCGTGGGGGAGAACTGGCTTGGAAACGGGAAATCCAGGCTACTTTTCGCTGCCTCAGGTTCCTCTCTCTACAGTCTGGGGCCTACGATAAACTCGACATCATGGGTTCCCGATTCAGTGAGGTAATCACGTGGAGTAGAGGTTCCCCGGAGGAGGGAGCAGGGAGGGGTGTGACCCCCCGGGACAGGGAGAGTGGCTGTGGAGAAAACGCATACCTAGAATTGGAGTTTAAGGGCCAGAGTTAAAGCTGCGGATTTAATAAGATGAGAAGTCAGTAGCCCAGAGGAGGTTACGGTGTGTAAGCGAGAGGCCGGCTACAAAGCGCACTTCATAAGAAGGAAAAGTTTAAGGAGCCGAGGGGGATGGACACATCGCAGGCGCCGGGGCAGCTGAGGCCCTTTCTGCTGTCCAGCCTGGCAGGGCCCCTGAGTGGGGAGGCTGGGTTTAGGGATGAAGTGCTGCTGTCATCTTTTGGGGACAGCTCTCTGCTTCTCTCTGCCTGTCGGGTGGCCTGAGCAGGGCCTGTTCTTCCCCCAGAGGCTGTGTGGGGCGGTGGTGGCCACTCCTGGATCAGACTGCGCGGGAATCCAATCCCAGGTCTTCCAGTCCCATCGTGTGGTGTTGGCCGGGGGCTGAGGAGCGATGTGCCCACCTCTGTAAGTCCCAGCAGGTGCTCTAAGTGCTTGTTAAATGGTTGCAGTTGCTATTGTTAGAAGTACGATTACGTTTTCATCTTTACAGAGTCTCTCCCAGCCCTGTTCAGTTCCTGAGATGTTACAGAATACCATCCCTGGCAAGGTCGGTGAGAGGGTGGGAAGGCCTTATTGGGAGGCAGCAGGGGCATATTTTGAAATCATCAGAGAAGTCTAGAGTGAGTTCAGTCCAAACCGCAGACAGAGGAGGGCCCTGAGGTTCAGGGAGCTTAAGTCACTTGTCCAGGTTATAAGGCGGGGAGTGGCAGAGCTGGGGCATCCTTTTCACTGGGCTTCGTGGCCCTCCACACAGGAGTGAGAGGCTGGAAAAGAGAGACTTCTGCCAATCATTTGGTCCCATCTCGGCATCCAAACAAGATCCGATTAGAACTAAGAAGGAGAATGATCTTGATTCTTTAAGGCAGCAGACTGTGCACTCCCTGGGGGCAGGGATACAGCCTTGGGTTTTTGTCTCTAGCACATGGCTGACACATAGTAGGTACTCAGGATATACTTGTTAAGTGGACAAATTAGTTCACAACACCACCACCAGTGACAATAATAACAGCTAATAATTATCGACTGCTTATTACGTACCAAGTATGATGCACAGTGCTTTCCATATGTGATCTTAGTTCATCCTCTCAGTAACTTTAAGGTACTGTTATTACAACCATTTTACAGATGAGGAGGCTGAGATTCAGAGCACGTGATTCATTGGCCCAAAGTCTCATAGTTAGTAAGAAGCAGAGTTGGAATTTATACCCAGGCGGTCTGATTTCACACTCTGGTGGTAAAATTTCTGTGTGCGTGTGTGGATGCATACACGTGTGTGCACACATGCACATGTATGTGAAATGTGTACTGATTCTCCCCTAATTTCCTAGACTCCCCTCTGGCTCCCTCACTACTTCTCTTCCCCATCCTGTAGGCAAGGAGGCCAGGCATGGAAGGGAGCAGTGGACTCTTGGTGCTCCGGTGCTTGTCTTCCCTTGGCCTGATTCCTTTGACCCCTGAGTAAGGGCACACTGGCAACACTGGGGGAACGATTAAAGATCACCCCCAACAGAGCTTCTGCAGCGGTACCTGAGCGTGTACCAGCCTTTTCCAACACGGAGGCCATCCAGGCGAGGGCCTGGGGTGGAGGCCAGAGGAGGCAGCCACGTGAAGCCTTCACAAGACTCTCGTGAGCCGAAAGGTTTGAGCGTGATGGAGCTCAGGTGACACGGAACCCCGCGAGGTCCTCGGCCTCACCCTGCCCAGACCAGCCAGGGTCAGTGTGCTCACTGTACCCCCAGGGCCCCGGTCCAGGCTGCTCTGAGTATCGGGGGATCTCCCTGGGGTCTTGGACTCTCAGAAGCATCGTGGAGCCTGGAAAAAATCTGAAGGCACCCTGCTGTTACGGTGTGGTTATTACTGATCTTTACAGCATCTCCCTGGCCTAGTGTGGTTCATAAGATCACAGCAGAAGACCGTCCCCAGCAAGGGTGGTGACGGGGGGAGTTTGGGCATCTCTCCTTCTAGAGGCAGCAAAGACTTTTTCGGGAGTAGAGAGAGCTAGAGTACGTTTGCGGGGGCAGAAGGCCCCCATGGAGTCATTTCCTGGCAGAGGTCGTGGGTGGAGCTTGTCACCGGGCCCACACCCCACCTCAAACCTCCATCAGCACAACTGGCCCTTGAGCTGAGGCTGCCAGTGCCCCTTCCTGGTGGGTATCACGTATGCAGAGACTTGTGATGTCTTGGTGATTTCTTCTCCCCCAAGGATCTCACAGGGCCACAAACCTGTGACGTAGATGGGGCAGGTAGGAATTATCATTCCAGACTCTCAGAATTTCAGTAACTAGCCAAAAACAAGAGTTAGGGATTGAGAGGTTGGATCAGGGTCCAGGACTCCTGAGGCCTTCTGAAGGCCACCGCTGCCTGTGCGGATGGTGGAAGCAGTGGTCCTAGGGCACACCTTCTCTTCCTCAGGTTGAGAACGTTGCACAGAATAAAGCAACATTTGTCCAAGAATGATAGTGCCTATTTTATTGCTGGGAAAACTGAAACCCAGGGAGATTAAATGAATCACGGAATCTTATTCCTGGAAGGAACTTGAGGTCATTCAGTCAGCATCCTACCTATGCCTTCCTCGTGTCCACAGACAGAATCTCCCCTGGCTAGTTATCTAGCCCCAGCTACCTCTTCCTCCCCCTCCTCCCCATCTTCTTTTTTTAAAAAACATTTGTTAATAATACTTTGCTTTAAAAATTAATTAATTTTTGGCTGCGTTGGGTCTTGTTGCTGTGCGCAGGCTTTCTCTAGTTGTGGCGAGCGGGGGCTACTCTTCGTTGTGGTGCGCGGGCTTCTCATTGCGGTGGCTTCTCTTGTTGCGGAGCACAGGCTCTAGGTACGCAGGCTTCAGTAGTTGTGGCACGCGGGCTCAGTAGTTGTGGCTCGCGGCTCTAGAGCGCAGGCTCAGTAGTTGTGGCGCACGGGCTTAGGTGGTCCGCGGCATGTGGGATCTTCCCGGACCAGGGCTCGAACCCGTGTCCCCTGCACTGGCAGGCGGATTCTTAACCACTGCGCCACCAGGGAAGTCCCTCCTCATCCTCTGAAAGCTAACATTATTGAGCACTTACTGTGTTCTAGTTGCTTGAGATGTATTAAGTTGATCTTCCAACAGCCCTATGAAGTAGGGACTATCATCTCATTTTACAGATGAGTAAGCTGAGGCTCAGAGAGTTGCATAGCTTGCCCAAGGTGACACGCCAGTAAGCGGTGGAGCCTGGGTATAAACTCAGCAGTCTGGGCCGTGCTTTTGACCATTCGTGAGGCAGGCCATCCCTCCCCGGGGAAGCTGTTAATGAGGGAGCACGTGGGAGCACCCAGCACATTGCCTGGCATGTAGAAGGTATTCAGGAAATGCTAATGATTCTCTTCCAAAAGTATCAGAAGGTTTTGCCTCGTAGGAGCCAAATCTACTTCCCACGGGTCCTTGTTCTACACCCTTCCTTGGAGGCCCACGAGGCACTTCTACCCTTCTTCTCCTTCCAGTCCTGGGGATGTGAAGATACCTCGTGAGCGAGAAGCAAAGCCTTCTTCTTCCTGGGTTTCTGTTCAAGGCTCACCCATGATGCCCAATGCTTGGTCATGTCCATTTATAGCACACATTGCCCGAGTGCCTCGTAGGTGGCAGGCACGGACACGAAGTGGCACTGGGTGGGCTCCCCCCAGGGTTGGGCCTTTACTAAATGTGTGCAGAAGTATCTTCTGAATCTGTCAGATGATGGATTGGGCCTCAGATCCTGGGGGCAGGGGACTGAGGACCAAGGTGACCACCTGCTCCTTTGAGCTCCTGTGAGGCCAGGTGCTGCTGCAGACGCCCCACCAGAGGGCCGAAAAGTTCAGATGACCCAAATCTAAGGGTAGGCAACTAGGTGGAGAAAGTCACCCGGTTTGGGTGAGTATGGAAAGTAGCACTGTACCATTCTCCTTTGAAAAGCAAGAGTCTTGCCAGAGTCCAGAGTAAATAGGCTAGAACATGAGATCTGCCAGGTAGGGTGCAGGTCAGAAGCAAACAAGGCAATTGCATGAGGCGAGTAGTGGGAAGTCAGCTGAGGAAGTGCGCGTCCATCAGCATGAGGCCAGCCAGGCTGGCGGCTCGTGGGCTCGCTCTTCCCCCCAGCTCCTCTTTGGGGAGGGCTTAGCAGAGGGGGTCGCTCAGGGCTTGACCTTGGGCCTCAGGAACTGGGGTGGACCTTTGTCCCATGTCCCTCTTGTCACATCTCAAGTGTCCATCCTCATATGTCCTGGCAAATCCTCACAGCAACTTACACTGTAGGGATTATTGGTTCCATTTGACCCAGAAGATAACGGATGCTCTGAGAGCTGGGTAATCAGAGGTCACACAGCTGGACCATAGCATTGCCCCTTTTTTCTGTACCTGTGGCTTCTCCTGGTGGTCAGTGCCTCTCCAAGGAGCCAGTAGGTGTCTCTGCCTGAGCCTCCAGTCCCCGTAGGGGAGGAACTTAAACGGCTCACCTCGGGGAGGGTCAAGGGCAGGTGACCATGAAGCCAGCCGGGCCACAGTCATATGCTTCAAGGAGGTCAGCAGAGGTCATTGTCTGTCTCCCCAGGACATGAGCTCCACTGGCGCAGGGCCTGTGTCTGTTTCTCAGCATTGCATCCCCAACAGCTAGGATGGTACCAGCATATAGTAGGTGCTCAATACGTATTTGTTGAATGAATGGCCTCTTTGGGGAGCCCCTGTGTGCAGAGGCCCTGGATGGTAGAGCCCAGGGCTAGCAGTGAGCCTCGGCTCTGGAAAGCTTGGATGGGCTGCTTCAGCTCAAAAACGTGTGGGACCAAAGAGTCAGTTGTGTAGATCTCAAAGCACATTTGCCCGGTGGATAGTGGGATTAACACAACCCGTGATGGAGCCAAACCAGTACAAAGGGCAGCCCTGGTCCTCCTGGACCGTGGCCCCAAGCACTTCAACCCCTCCTCAAACCCAGCCGAGCCTGGCATCAGGGGCTGAGGGGGACTGGACGGGGGTGTCTGGTGGGAGCCGGGGTGGCACGTGCGGGGAGACCTCTGACTTTTAGATCAAGGTGGGGACACTGCCGCTCCTGTGAGTCAGGAGGAGGCTCTGGGAGCAGAGGCCTGAGCGCCAGGGCTGCTCCCCTACACACGCAGTGGGAGCCAGGGATGGCATGCCTCCAGAACTCATTTCTTCCTGGTAGAGTTAACGTGGAAGGGCCGCGGGCAGGGTGGGCGTAAGGACAGTGGGGCAGAGGACCTAGGAAAACGTAATTGCCTTTTGTGGGGATGGAGGGCCCCAGGATTTGGGGCGCGACCTTTCAGCCCCTGGATCTTGGGGCACAGTCAGGTGCTGCCCGTGGATGCAGGGTCCCAGTGACGCCCGCTGCCTAGTGCTGGCTGTGGTCAGTGGTGTCTGCTGGCTTTCCTCCTTGGCCCACTTCTGCTGATTGGTGGTGGTGCCTGCATTGCTGGGTTGAAAAGGGTCTGGATCTGAGCGTTGGCTCCCTGGGATGGGGCCTGGGTTTGACTTGGGATGTCTTCCAGGGGCACAGGGTGCAATAAATTTGTCAAGTCGGATTTAGTCCAATCAGCTCATTTTACAAGTGAGGAAAATAAGACTCAGAGAGAGGCAGTAACTTGCCCGAGGTCACATCACTTGCATCATCAGGATTCGAAATGGGGTGCCCTGGCCCCTGGTTCTTCCTTGTCTCACGCCTCTCACTAGATTGGCTCTCCAGGAGTCTCTTATCACACCAGGGAAGCAAGTGCCCTGCTCCACTGCTCCCTATTCACTGGTGCCCCCATGCTCCCTAGCTGCTAGCCAGCCCCAGGGCAGGGAGTGAGCCTGGGAGCAGGCCCTGCCCTCTGGGAGTTGTGATCCCAAGAGCCATGTGGAGAAGAGACGGGCGGAGACGTCTTGCAAACCCACAGGAGGCAGTAAGCACACACCTGTCAGGGACAGGGACATGCCCAGTTAGCCGTGTGTTAAGACCCAGTGTCCAGGCTGAAATGGGCAGAGTGGGACAGGCTGATGGCTCTCCTCTGAGCAATCCCAGGAAGCTTCCTGGAGGAGGGGACTTCCCTGGAGCTTGGGGTGGAGGGTGGGCTAGTGTGATGTATGGGAAGTAGCCTGGTGTGGTAGAAAGATGACAGCAGAGCGCCTTGGCCAGCCTGGGGTTAGAGTCCCCACCTCTTTACTTACTCTGCAGCCTTGGACAAGTCTGTTACTATGTCTGAAGCCTCTGTTTGCTCAGCAATAAAATGGGGATAATAAAACACATAATCTAGGGCTTGGGGAAGAGCAAATAGGACAACATCTATGGAAGGGCTTCTTAAGTCAGGTGCTTTCAGTACGTATTGTACGACTTTACATAAGATTCAAGAACAGGCAGAGCAATCTATGGTAACAAAAGTCAGGATAGCGGTTACCTTTGGAAGAGGACAAGGGGGATGCAGAGGGTTCTAGAATGCTCATAATGCTCTTTCTTTATCTGAGAGCTGTTTCTGTGGGAAATTCACTGAGCGCTACACTTATGTGCACTTTTCTGTACGTACATTATACTTCAATTTAAAAACTTTTTCTTAAAAAAGTGCTTGTAATGCTTAGAATGGCCAGGTTTTAACAGACGCTTGACGGAATGTCCACAAGGAGACCTGGAATGACGTTAATAGAAATCGTAGCGGGTTTCAGGCTGTGTGCTAATCACTTCACATGCATTTTCTCATTTAATCCTTCCACAGCCCCCATTTTATAAGTGGGGAAACTGAGACTCAGAGAGGTTATATAAGTCGTCCAAAGTCAGCCAGCCTGGGGCAGAGGTGGGCACAGGCTGGGTCTGACTCCAGAGCGGCCCTCTCGGTAGAGCATGAAGGACATAGATGTTGCCCTGACCCCTTCCTCGGCTAACTGGGGTTGGTGGGGGGGCGGTGGTTCCTGGGTCTGTGTTGTCTTTTAACTTGAAGGTACCAGGGCCCTGCCGGCCCGCAGCTTGTGGTGGAAGATGCGGAACAGCGCCGTTCCCGAGCTGGTCCCAATCTGGAGATGCCTCCAGGATGGGAGTAAGTGGGAAGCAGGAACCAGAGGAACGCCTTTGTCTGGAGAGCCTCTAGATCGTGCAGGCCGGGTGGGGAGGGGAGGGGACTATGTGGGGGGTCCGGAGCAAATGATGCCTTGCTCAACTGAAACCTTCCAGGGCAGATCCCTGCCAGGTAAGAGGGACAATGGCAGTATTTCTCCTCCCAGCAGCCAGGGCAAGAGGGAGCTGTTCTGCATAATGCGAATTCCTTCACCGACCCCCAGAGGCTGTGCCAGGAGGAGCGGGGGGCACACTTGCCTCTTCCCGGGGTGGGCTGGGGGCAGGGAGGAAGATGGGAAGTCAGGCACTTTCGTTGCCTTTATTCTTTGGCTAAGCAAGTCAGCAGAACTCAGACTAAGCAGCCCTGCCCTGTGCCCTTGTCTAGTGGGAGAGAGATGCCATTGTGTTTGCGTTTAAATGCAACTGGCAAAGCAGATAAAGCCTTATTGTTGTCTAATGTTTCCAATCACATGGGAAAACGAGGGCCTGGTAGCATCATTCAGGGTGCTGGAGGGCAGACAGCGTCTGTACCAGCAGAGCCGCTCACTTCCTCTGGGAGGCCTGCCCTGATAAACACCTTCAGCTCTTTTTTTTTTTTTAACACCTTCATTGGGATATAATTCACATACTCTTTTTTTTTTTTGGCCTTCATGGCTGCGTGCGGGCTTTCTCTAGTTGCGGCGAGCAGGGGCTACTCTTCGTTGTGGTGCACAGGCTTCTCATTGCGGTGGCTTCTCTTGTTGTGGAGCACGGGCTCTAGGCGTGCGGGCTTCAGTAGTTGTGACATGCGGGCTCAGTAGTTGTGGCTCGTGGGCTCTAGAGCACAGGCTCAGTAGTTGTGGTGCATGGGCTTAGTTGCTCCGTGGTATATAGGATCTTCCCGGACCAGGGCTCAAACCCGTGTCCCCTGCATTGGCAGGTGGATTCTTAACCACTGTGCCACCAGGGAAGCCCACCCCTTCAGCTCTTGATGGTTACATCCCAGCCCTCAGCAAGGAGGTACATAAACACTGTGAACAGAGTAAACACACTAGCAAGTTCTGGTTGTTTATGATTGTTTTTATCTTAAGTCTATCTCTAGTACGTTGGTCCTGTCACCCCTATTTGCCTGGAGGCTGGCTGAAGGCAGGGACTATGAGGACCGTTCCTCTGGACCTTCCTTAGGGATTCCTTCCATGTAGCAAGTACCAGTCTGCAGTGCTGGCTCTAGTTCCCTAGTGTAGAGTTGACTCTCTGCCTCAGGACCTTTGCACATGCTGTTCACCTGCTTGGAACCCCTTCCTCCACCTCCTCTCCTACTTTTGCTTCTCCATTCCTCTTCCAGGAAGCCCTTTCCTGCTGCTTCCTGCAGCCTAAGGGGGCCCCTCTTGCAGCTGCGCCCACTCCTGCTCTCCTTCCCTTCGGAGCACTCCCCAGACTGCACTGTAACGGCCTGTTCATTGTTCAGTCTCCCCCGCTGGGCACCAAGCTCTGAGAAGCCAGGGATTGGATTGGGCCATCACATCCACTTTTGTGCCACAGCCTCTAACACAGAGGATCTTGCTGAATGTTTACTGAAAGAAGTGAGGCCGTTGAGCACCAAAGTGAGGGGTGAGGTTCCAGTGCTTCAGTTTGGGAGCCCAGCTGCTGTGTCCACCTGCCCTGGGAAGAATGCCCTTAGCCATGACTCCCTCCAGCTGAGTCTGAGCCCCCAAACAGCTGTAGAGGCAGGAGTCTAGAGCCCAGTGTGGGCACCAGTGGCCGCATCTGTTTTGCTCAGTGCTGAGTTCCTGACAACTGCACACAGATGCTGCATCAGAGTGTCCCACAAATGTGCCTGGAAGTTCAAATGTGTCAGCCCCCTGTCGGGAGTTGGGGGCAACCAGGAAAGGTGCCGCCCATCCTTTGTCCTTCCATGGAACTGGATGGAGGTGGTTTCAGGTGGCCTAGACTCCTGGTGGAGAGAAGTCTCCCCCCCAGCTACTGTCCCCACTATGTGCAAATTGCTTTTAGGTGCTTTCACATCCAGTTTCTCAGTTAATCCTCCTAGCAGCCCTGAGAGGTGGGTGTTATTGGCCCATTTTACAGATGAGGAAACGGAAGTTCAGAGTGGTTAAGTCGACATGCCCCAGGTCACACAGCTGGTAAGCAGCAGGGCTAGGATCCAGTTCTTTTTCTAGCATTACAGCCCCACTGTAGCTGCTCTTCCTTCCAGGCAGCTCAATGCCCTGCTTAGGAGTCAGGGAACCCCAAAGTGTGAGTCCTCAGAGCACACCCCTGTCCTTGCTTGGCCCCTGAGAGCCCGTGACCTTGGAAGGCCTGTCCCGACCACAGAGTGCGGGTGGGGAGGAAGTCTGGCTTTGACAAATAGCCCTGTGGTCTCAGGACGGGCAGGGCCAACTCAAGTGCAAACAGCGTATTATTATTTATTACTCATGCTGCACTGCTAATAAAATTTGAGTTTTAAAAATAATGGTGAGCAAATGAATTGGTCAATGGCCTGTGGGGAGAGGATGCCGGGATGGAGACGAGTGACGGGGGGCTAAGCCATTGCAGGTTCCTTACTGGGCTGGGGGATGGGAGGGCTTATTTTGGGGGGCAGCTCTCCACACCTGGTCGTTTCCCTGGTCCAGTTCGAGAAGTCATTAATCTGCGTGTTAAAATTTGTTGAAAGCGCATTTGCCAACGGTGGCAGCATCTCCAGGCTGAGGAGGTAGCTGTTGGCTGGGGGAATAGCTCTCAAGTGTCTATTTCGGTTTTCTGTGCTTAAAATCTGTAATTTGGAAAGCCGCTTCCTGCAAGGTCCCATGCCTGCCATCCGATGCGTGCCTCCATTTCTGACACCTGAGTTATAGAGCAGGATGGGCCCTGCCGGGCAGGGCAGAGACCTAAGAAGGTTGTAAGAAAAATGAAGGGACATAGAGGCTCCACGATGCCTGGGAATTAGGAAGAGAGACAGCAGGCCCTGGGGAGTGGAGGGGACTCAGACCACGCCTCTCCCCTACGATAGACAGCACCTCTGTCCCCGTAATTCATCTGTCCTGCTGTGTCTCAGGAGCATCGCAGGCTGGAAAAAATATAATTTAAGAAAGATAAGACCTGCTACTGTGTGACTTTGAGCAACTCATTTAACCTTTTTGTGACTGAGTTTCCTCATCTATCAAATGGGGGTGATGAGACCCACTGGGCTCACTTCATAGGATCAAGGGGGAAAACAGGGCTGTGTGAGTCGAAGGGCTATATGACAGCCTTTCAGATATTTGAAGACAGTGCTCATGCTTTCCTCAAGAAATGGCTTTGCTTAAAGCTGGGCTTTTGCAGGGCTTAGAAAATGTGAGGGGGTTTGGGATTTGCGTGTCTAGGTAGTACCTGCAGCATCTTTTAGATTGCATCCATCAGCAGTGATGGACGAGGAGTGGCACTGCCTCCCCTCCCCCCTCCCTTTGCCCTCCCCACCCCCACCACGGACAGCAGCTCTGCAGCGCCGCCCACATCAGTGCTTTGGTGCAAGAGTCGCCAGCACCGTGGACTCAGCGCTCCGCACACGTGTTCTCCAGTTCTCAGCCAGCCTTGAGGTGGGCACCCGTATTATCCCATTTTACTGGAGCAGGAAACTGAGGCTCAGAGCAGTGAGGGGCCTGCCCAAGGTCATGGTTAGACCCGAGCTCTGCCTGGCTCCTCTGGCATCCTGCTGCCTCAAGGTTCTGGCCCACGGCTGCCGTGCCAAGGGTTGGGTCAGTGACCTCGGGGTGTCCCTGTGGCGTGGCTACCATCCCCCTTCCTCTCTTTTACCCCCAAATGGAGACCCTCCTCCTGCCCCATCTCCGGATGCTCTGAGCAGGAAGAAAGACTTCGATGCACCCGGCCAGTATTTTACCTTCCAAGCACCACGGACTGCGGGGAGCCAGACGTCCAAAGGCCAAGCTGGGGCCTGTGGCCGCTCGGACTCCTGGGCTGTAGGTGCAGAGGTGGTTGCCTGATTCTGATTTGGCCTCTTTGAATCCTCGGTTGCTCCTCCCCAGTGGCCCTGCCGCTTTCCCCAGCCCTGAGGCCAGACTCCGAGTGTTTGCGGAGGCCCACCCTTCACCCCAGCGTCTTTTGATCTGGCTGACGCACTGCCATGGGGTCTGCCGCAGGTGTGGGCACCAGGGCCTGGTGGCCCTGCAGTGTTAGCAGGGAAAGTCCAAACAGCTGGGAGGCACTGAATGCAAGGTCTTGGCAGCGGGGAGAATGGGTATTGCTTAGACATTTTGTGTAGATTAGTAATATTATACCTGTTAATTGAATATCCATTGACTGCCTGTCAGGGGTTTGATTTATTCTGTCCTTCCCCCCTGAGTCTCCGTCGACTGCTGAAATAGCTTGCTTGCTTTGTCCTCGTTTTTCTTTCTCTAATGTGGGCTGCTTCCCCGCACCCCAACCTGAGTTTCATTTCACTGGCTTCGTAATAAGCATCTTCTGTTTTCTGGCACCAACCTTGGCCTCCCTGTGGCCCTTAGTCCCTCCCAAGTGGATTCCCAAGACTCATTCCTCGACCCGAGACCCAGGACGGAGTCTGCTTGGTGCATTTCTTTTGGGGATTTAAATGCTTTGAGATGTTCTCTGGAAAGGAGTGGAAAGGGAAGTGGCCAGGAGACGTAGGGGATGAGCCCCGGTTTTGCTGCTTCATTCATTCATTCATTCATTCAACGAGGCACTAGCGCTATGCCAGGCCCTGTGATCAGCACACAGGGGACAAATTCCTGAGTTCAGCATTCTGTAGTAGAGATGGAGAAGTGAACAACTGATACAGTGCAGCATGGGGGTCAAGGCAGGGGATCATGGGGACATTGAGAGGACACTGAAATCAGATGTGGGCAGCAGGAAAGGCTTCCTGGAGGAGGAGCAGTGCCTGCAAAACAGCTTGAGCTGCATTTCAAAGGACAAGGAGGGGTTAGCCTGGCAGAGGGCATCCCAGGCAGAGCGAGCAGCGAGTGATGGCTGGGCTCCTGGAGGGAGAGGTGGCCGAGAGGCAGGCCAGGTACTGATAATAGTTACAACGATGATACTGTATTGAGACTCACTGAGAGTCGGGCAGTGTCTAAGGGCTTTCCTTGGATTATCTAGTTTAGTCCTTATAACAAACCCCACATGCAGGTGCCATTGGCACCTCCTTTAATGGCTGAGGTGGCGGAGCCTGTATCCCACCTGTCCTGGTGGAGGGACCAGAGACGGGAACCTCAGGTGTCTGATTCAGGAGTGCCACCTCCTTCAGCATCTTGCTGCCTCATGGCTGTGACTGTCCCAGGGATGTTACACCAAGGGACGGGTCAGTGACCTTGGGGTGTCCTTGCTGAACCGGATTATGGAGGGTCTTACGTGTGTACTTTGAAAAGTTTTAACTCTATCCTGAAAGCAACAGAGAGCCAATGAGAAATTTTAAACAGAGGAATAGCTTGATCAGGTTTGTTTGTAGAAATAATCCCTCTAGCTGCAGTGTGGAGGGTGGGTGGAACTTGATCCAGACTGGAGGCACGGAGAGCAGCTCCTGAGCGGGGCAGTGACCCTGCGAGAAGGGCTGGGGGCTGGCTAAGGCGGGGGAATTCGGGCGCAGAGGCGGGCACGGGCTCGAGAGACACGGGGCAGGCAGAATCTGCAGGACACCTAGGGGTTGATTGGATGAGACGGAGGGACGGTGGGTGAAGGCAGGTGTTTAGATGACTTAGATTTTTTTTTTTAACCAAAAGTTTACAAAAATTTATTTTGTTAAAGTGCATGGATAAAGTCTCATCAAAAGTCAAATGATTACCTGTTACAGTTCCTCTTTTGGTGTTCTGAGAGTAATTTCCAATGTGTGCAGGAGGAGGGGTTTTCCCTCACAGCACCAAGCAATTCTCAGACACCAAAAGGGTGTTGAAGAATTCAGCTCAATCCTGACACCATCTACCGGGAGACAGAATCAGATTCCCCAGGTGAAGGGCTCAGTCCCACAAGACCATCTTCCACTTCAGATGCCAGCGGCAAGCCCAGGCTGCTACCTGTGCTTCTGACCCACTGGCTGAGGATGGAGGTTCCCACGACCCCCTCTAACGCAGGATGACTGACTGGCTATAAATCAGAGTTTCCCCACCACCTCCTCCTCGGGGTTGATTAATCTGCTCGAGCAGCTCACAGAACTGAGGAAACATTTTTCTTCCCAGATTACCCGTTAAAGAATGTAACTCAGGAACAGCCAGATGGAAGAGGTGCAGAGGACGAGGTACCGGGAAAGGGTGAGGGTCTTCCATGCCCTCTCCAGAGGTGCCACTCTCCCCAAGTCTCCACGTGTTCACCAACCTGGCAGCTCTCCGAATCCTGTCCTTTTGGCTTTTTATGGCAGTTACATTACATAGTCACGATCGATTAAGTCCTTGGCCATTGACAATTGATTCAACCTCCAGTCCCTCCCCTCTCCCGGAACCCTCTAATTATTGGTCAGATCTCCTGGCAGCCAGCCCCCATCCTCAGGTGGGGTCCAAACATCACCTCATTAACATAACAAAAGATAATTTTTCACTCTCATCACTTAGAAAATTCCAGGGTTTTTAGGAGCTCTGTGCCAGAAATGGAGACATATATATTTCTTATTATAAATCCCAATATCACAGTTCCCCAATCAATAAAAATATCTTTATCGTATAAAGGCCTCACACTGGCGTTCCCTAAAATGAGAAAGGAATCCCTTCTAGCTGCAACATGCTGATTCGCTGACCAGAAGACTCAGCTGTGGCACGAATCTTGAAGACCATAAGTTGATATACCATTGACTCACTAGCATTATTCGTTGATAGCATGTTTTCCAAAACACAGACAAGATACAAGTTGAAACTAACTAAACATGATTTAATACAAAAAAGCATTCTGGTACTTCATGCTCTCTAAATGTAACTGTAAGGCTTATTGGCTAACAGAATTCTTAATAGGACAGAGTTTTTTTTGGTTTTCTGTTTTTTCCAGTTTTATTGAGATATAATTGACATACATTACTGTATTAGTTTAAGGGGTATGGCGTAATGGTTTAGCTTACATATGTTATGAGATGATTACTGCAGTAACTTTAGTTAGCATCCATAATCTCATATAGATACAGTAAAAAGAGAAAGTAAAAAAATTTTTTTTTATTTCCTTAAATCCAGAGCTCTTAGGATTTAGTCTCTTGACAACTTACCTATATATCATACAGCAGTGTTAGCTATAGTCAGCACGCTGTACGTTACACTCCCAGTACTTATTTATCTTATAACTGGAAGTTTGTATCTTTTGACCATTTTCTTCCAGCACCCCCTGCCTCTTCCCCACCTCTGGTAACCACAAGTCTGATCTCCTTTTCTATAATTTTGATTTGTTTGTTTGTTTTTTAGATTCCACATATAAGTGAGATCATATAGTTTTTGCTTTTCTCTGTTTGACTTATTTCACTTAGTAACATGCCCTCAGGGTCCATTGATGTTGTCACAGATGGCAGGATTCGCCTCTGTTTTATTTTTCTTTTAATGGCTGAATAATATGCCATTATTTATATATGCCACATCTTTTTTTTTTAATTGAACTATAGTTGATTTACAATGTTGTGTTAGTTTCAGGTGTACAGCACAGTGATTCAGTTATACGTTATATATGCCACACCTTCTTTATCCATTTATCCATCGATGGACACTTAGGTTGTTTCCATGTCTTGGTTATTGTAAATAATGCTGTTATGGACATGGGGGTGCAGGTATCTCTTTGACATAGTGTTTTCATTTCCTTTGGATGTATTCCCAGAAGTGAAATTGCTGGATCATGTGGTAGTTCTATATTTAATTTTTTGAGGAACCTCCATACTGTTTTCCATAGTGGCTGCACCAATTTACAATTCCACCAGCAGTGCGCAAGGTTCCCTTTTCTCCACACCCTCTCCAGCATTTGTAATCTCTGCATCTTCATTTGGGGCAGCTGGGAGTCATTCACTAGACAGGGTGTACAGGGGAGGACTAGATTGCAGTAGAAGGTGATGGATTCAGTTCCCTTGTAGACTAGCTGATTTGAAGTGACTGAGGGACATCCACATGGAGATGTCCAGCAAGCAGCTGAATATACACACCGAGAGCCCAGGAGAGAGGCAACGGCTGGGGATGCAGATTTTGGAACTGGGGCAAATGGGGGGCGCACGGGTTTGGATGAGCTCCCCTTGAAAGAATGTTTAGCGTGAGAAGAGAGGAAGGCTGATGATGGGGTGGTGGAGCCTGCCCACATTGAGGGCCTGAGTCCACCCACGAAAGGGACTGGAAGAAAGAGCCAGAGGTAGGACAGCCTGGAGAGAAAGGTATCACAGAAGCCCAGGTAGAAGTTGGGGGATGGTCCACAGCGTGGAACACTACAGAAAGGTACAGTGAGTAAGGCAAGGGCAAATCATGCTTAGGGATTTGGCAACTCAGGGGTCCTTGGGGACCTTGCAGGGAGAAGACTGGGCGGGGCACGGGAAGGAGGTGATTGCAGTAGTGGAGGAGTGTCGGGCAGGACAGGGGAGGACTTGTAATAGGTGGTCTCAGTATCCTGGCAGGAGAGGGGAGGAGAGACCAGGAGGAGTCCTGGGCAGGGGCGGAGCTTCCTGGGAAGCCCCTCCAACCTGAGGGAGACCTGAGCACAGTTTACTGTGAAGAGGGGCGGGTGACCAAATGTCCCGGATGCCTGGGACTCGAGACTAAAACCCAGGATGGTCCCAGGCAAACTGGGACGATGGGTCACCCTGGGAGAGCTTAAGTCCCGTGGTGAGCTGGTCGGTGCTGGACAAGGGGTCTTGTGGGGGAAGCCTGATGTGCAGCGTTTGCTGATTCTCATGGTGTGAATACTCTTGCTGTGACCCATGGAAGCTACCAACATGATTTCACTGAATCCAGAGTTGGGAAGAGGTGTCACAGCCTAGTCTGTGGGTGATCTAGGCCAGCTCCAGCACACAGGGGGTAGGGAGTAGGGAGAGAGAGAGCCCAGGAAGGGCCCCCGGGGGCAGGAGGGGCTTCCCCTCAGTGGGAACCAGAATGAGGAGGCAAGAGTGGACCAAATGCAGGGTGGGGGCATCGGGGCCTTGCCACGGCCTTGATGGTCTCAAGGAAGGACAGGCAAACTCGCTTTTGGAGTGTGAAGGGGGTAGGTGGTAGGGGAGAGGCTGGAGGAGTTTGGGAAAGCCTGTAGAAGAAGGGGGAGGGAGCAGACCGGGGTCCCAAGGGTCACGGAGCAGCACTGAAGGTCGGGGTGGGTGGTGGCACGTACAGTCACCACACTGTTCTGACAGCCTTGAGAAGCTGCTGAGGAGACGGGAGGGAAGAAGCTGGCCAGTTGGGGTTTGGTAGGACAGGGGTGATCGAAGGTCAAGGGGGGGGTAGGAGGGCTCAGGGTTACGGTTAGCGAGGCAATCGGCCATGAATTTCAGGCCAATCAGGGCAGGGAAGACTCTGCTGGAGGGTGTGGAGCGGGTCTGGGCCTGGAGAATGAAGGGGTGAGTGACCCACTGTGTTCCGAGGGACAGAAATTTAGGGAGTGACGGGGTTCAGTAGGCAGCTGAGGAGAGAGGGGGTACAAGCTGTGCAGTCGGTGCTGCTTTGGGGAAGATGAAACAATGGTCAGGAGTCGTGTGACCTGCATTTGGGTGGATGTGTCTGTGCTGTAACTTGGCTGTACTGCGAGGGACGTGGAGAAACCCTCTTCCAGAGCAGGGAAGGATGGGGCGTGGTTTCGGGAACACTGCGCTGAGTCTGGGGAGGCAGGAGAGACGTGTGGGAGCCTAGGAGGGAAGCACCTGGTCAGGCCTGGCTTGGGAGCCCCTCCCCTCAGCCAAGCCCCTCATCCTGGCTGCAGAACTGAAAGCCTAGTCCAGGAGCCCCACTGCCACCCCGGGACCATCCAGGCTCCCTCCTTGGAACAGGGCTGGGCTTTGAGAGTCCCCCCTCTGCTCCCTCCTGGTGTACTTTGTCTCTGCTCTTGGGCATGTTTTGGGGACCCAGAGAAAAAGACTCTCGGCAGCTCTAGACTAATGACTTGAGGGGTTTAGTGGCCCCGGAGTCAGACAGACCCGTGTTTGAGTCCCAGTCTCATCATTTAGACGCCATGGGCCCTTGGCCAGGATGCTTAACCTCTCCGAGCCTCAGTTTTCTCATCTCTACAAGGGGGATAATAATAGCACTCACCTTATAAACCTGGGAGGATTCAAAGGGATAATCCACGTAAAGTGTTGGGCAGCGTACCCGTGTGGGTAGTTAATGTTAGCTATCTTCACTGCGGTTGTGGGTCAGTTCCAGCTGTGCCGTCGGCCGGCCCTTCTAATCTGCATCTGCCTCCTCAAATTGATGGAATAGTCTTGGCGCACCATCGCCACTGCTAGAGGTAGGAGTGAGACAGCTGAGGGGCCCGCATTTTCTCTGAGACCCTGGGCAAGTTCCGTGAGAAGTTAAAGGAACACCTTCTTTGCCATTCTGGTTGGCACCTTCTAGTGGCAACTGAGCGTAAGTCTCAGAGATCAGGATCCTGCGGCAAAACAGCCCTGTCCTTCCCCTGTGCTCTCTGCCCCTTCCCATCTTTTCTCCTTACTACCTTCTAGTGTGTTTACTTATTTGTTTTGTTGATTGTCTATCTCCCCTCACTAGAATGTAAGCTCCATGAGGGCGGGGGTTTCTGTGTTCTGTTAACTGCTCAATCCCCAGTATCTGGAATAGTGCCTGGTATACAGTTAGCATTAAATAAGTATGTATGGAATGAATGAATTAAGTGAAAGCCCCAAATAATCTGCAAACTTTTTTCTTGCTATTTTTTGTCAGCTGCCTGGCTCCTACACCCCTGTTCCAGAATCTTGCACTATTTATAAAGCCTGATCTAACCAGTTATGATATTGTGTAGTGCAAACAGCTTACTATAGGACCAGAGGGAGGGAATAAATCATTCTATCCAGGATGGGAGTGGGACATGCTTCACTGAAAAGATGACATTGAACTGGGTTTTGAAGGATGAATAGGAGTTTTCTGAGTGGGGAAGAGGAGGAAGGGGGTTCCAGACAGAGCCAATAGCATGAACAGAAGCACAGTGGTGTGAAAGTACATGGAATGTTCAGGGAATAATGAGGAGTGCCCAGATGTAAAGAATGTGAGATGTGCTGGTGGATTGAAGGAAACGAAGTGGAAATCTTGGGATGGGGTCTTGCTGATGTAAACAAACACGCCTAAGACAACAGCCGTTGCGACCCCAAACTCGGGTGCCAGGCTGCTTGGGTTCCAATTCCAGCTGTACTGCTTCCAGCTGTGTGCTTCTGTTTGCCGTAAAGTGGGGATAATGAGAGCACTCACCACACAGGGCTGAAGTGAGGATTAAACGAGTAAAACATACGAAGCACTTAGTACCTGAACATAGTAAGTGACGTGAACATGAACTATTCTTATTAAGGCAGGAACCCAATGAATGTTGAATGCTTTTGGTACGCATACTCACGCACATTTGCATCGCCACACATAATGAGCGGTCCTCAACATACGAAAGTGATGCTACAAGCCACCTCCAATCAGCAGGCATCATTTTTATTTCTCGGTGGTAGGCGTGAGTGCACGTGAATACAGTATCAGTGAGCCTGACAGGCAGCTCCTGACCCCAGGGCTGCAGTTCTACCTCCGTGGGCCAGAGCTAGGGATCAATCTGAGATGAGGACCAACAAAGGTAACCATGAAGTCATTCTTAGGGGAGCTGTGGATGATTATCAACGTGATTCTAGAGACCCTGTGCCGAGAAATTGCCGGGAGGATGAGAGGTGTCAGAAGTCTGGAGACAGGCAGATGTTTTCACAAAGAAGAAAAAGGTAGATTAAAAAATATTATGAAGCAATAAGTGTTAGGCCATTTTCCTCCAACATTTTGGAAGAGTGAGTGGAGCAGATAGTTTTGGAGCTCTGGGAAAACAGAGGTGCTCACCAGGGCCAGCAGTGCTCACAAAGAACGTGCCAGGTCAGCCTCACCTTCTGTTTTTTTTTCAAAAACTTACTGAGTCTAAATGTCGTAGACACGGGGGTCTTAACTTCAGGGAGCTTTAAGCCAAGTCTGGACTGCATTTTAGGAATAAGAAGAAAATCTGTAAATGGCCCTGATGTACAGACAGGTGGATTCAGAGCTGGTTGAGTAGTTGGATCCAGAGCCTTCATTAAGAATCAAGGTGGACCCAAAGGGAACTCACCTTTGTCTGAGCTTCCATTCAGTTGCTCACTTATTTGTGTGACAGATATTAACTGAGCCCCTCCTGTAGGTCTCTAGGGCCAAGGGTGTCATCCTTGGGCTCGTCCTGGCTGACGTATCTTTGGATGTCCTAGATGAAGAGAAAGAAGGCAGATTATTAAGTGCACGCATGCTACCAGGCTGGGAGGGAGAGGAGCTACTCCATTGGGTGACATAATCCGTATGTAGGATGATCGATGGGCAGAACAACGGGCCAAAACCATCCCGATGGAATTAACCACGTGCAGATGAGAAGTCTCGCATCCAGATTTTTGAAAAAATCGATTACACGAGCACAGAACGGGAAGGCCTGACTTGGCCTCGTTCAGGGCAGAGGACTTGGAGGTGGGGCTGACACAAGCTCCATGTGGCCCCAATGCAATCTGAGGAAAGGACGGTGTGTTGAGGTGAAGGGTGTGTTCCCCACTCCACGCCCTGATTAGATCATGGTGGGGGGCGCCCTGAGCCCGGGACCCAGTGCCTCACTCTGAGACAGGTTGATTAAAACCGCAGTGCAGCAGGTGTATATATGTCAATCCCAATCTCCCAATTCACCCCACTCCCTTTTCCCCCCTTGGTGTCCATACATTTGTTCTCTACGTCTGTGCCTCTGTTTCTGCTTTGCAAATAGGTTCATCTGTACCATTTTTCTAGATTCCACATATATGTGTTAATATACGATATTATTTGTTTTTCTCTTTCTGACTTACTTCACTCTGTATGACAGTCTGTAGGTCGATCCACTGCTCTACCAATGACAGGGCACTCTACTCAATGCTCTGTGGTGACCTAGATGGGAAGGAAATCCAAAAAAGAGGGGATTATATGTATACATATAGCTGATTCACTTCACTGTACAGCAGAAACTAACACCACATTGTAAAGCAACTATACCCCAATAAAAACAAAACAAAACAAAACCTCAGCGTATCCGGGAGCCAGCCAGCAAGATGGCCAGGGGGCTGCAGGAAGGTGGGAAAGAAGACTCCGGGTGACTGCTTCAAACATTGGGAGGTCCGCCGTGTGGTTCAAGGAGAGAGAACCTTACTTATCTGTGTCACTGTCCCTTATTCTTTGCCCCATCTGCAGACACAGGGGACCCCTCCTTTTCTTTTCCACAGTTCCAGCATTCCCTCCTTACCTGGCTAGCAGTTTCTTTAGAAATGAGAGAATGGAAAGCAGGAGGAAGTGTGGGTTGGTGGCAGGTGGGGAGCTTCTAGGTGGGGATGGCCAAATGCTTCACAGGTCCCAGTCATACAGCCAGCTTCCAAATATACTGTCACTGGTCTGAGTAAGGCTGCTGCATTGCTTTTTATTGGGCATGAAAAGAAGGCAGATGAGTGTGTACAAATGAAATGTCTGAGATCTCAGCAGAGCAGCTTGTGTACTGCCCCGGGGGAGTCCCACCTGGAAACCCACAGTAAAGGGAGCTAATGCAGATGCCTCCTGGAAGTTCTCCCCAAAGCCCGAGGCAGAATTAATCATTGCTTCTCTGGTCTCCAAGCCCGCTGTACCCGCCACTATCAGCAGGCAGCTCGGAGTGCATTGTGGACGGGCTGCATCGCGGATGGGCGTTTGCAGCTCCTCCCCCGACACTGTGGAGCTGCCTGCTCCCCTTCCTAGCCTCAGCCCTGGCCCCGTGCCACGCACAAAGTAGCTGCTCAATAATGAATGAGTGAATCTGCTGTAGAATAAATATGTATTCTTCTCTGTACAGGTTGGAACACATACTTGCTTGTTCTTTACGAAAACAAACCTTTGAATGAGGTTTCTTTGTTAAGGGGACGGACCCAGGGTGGAGGGCGGGGATCTATAGCTGTATATCATACAGCAAGGAAAACCACAGAGCAAGTTCATGATTTATTGCCAAGGCCAATGTTTAAATAAAAACCTGGTCTTAATTATTTAGCCCTAATAAACAAAAGTGTGTTTTGATGTCATAGCCGTGTATCACATAGATCTAACGTGGGCAGAAGTCTTCCTATCCTCTCACGATAGGAAGGAGCCTGGGTATCCGACACCACTCACAGTCTCAGAAGCCCCTCACAGCCCTCCGGACACGTGCCTGTCTCCTGGTGGCTCTGTTTTCCCAGCCAGGTTTGATACCAGGCTAGTGGGGAGGAGGCGTGTTTCTGGAGATGCTGTTCCTCCTGGGAAGAAACAGTGGAGCATAGGAGTTACTGACAGGTGGGCACTTATTCTGGGAAATAGAAAGTGTCCAGGTGACACCTCCACCTCTGACGCTGTCCCCACCCCAGTCCACCACACAAGTGTCTATCTGATTACCTCCCCATGAGGTCTACGTTGTAAAAGGCCCACTCTCTCAGGACAGGCCCATCCAACCATTCCGAATCCTTGGGACTTAACGTTCCAAGCAGATTTCCTTGTTCTTTCTCCGTGAGTTAGAATCAGTTTTCACATTAGTAATGAAATTGTGTGTATTGCATTAGCCATCATCGTTGGCTTCCTTGCTGCTTGGGGCTGGGTAGGCAGACTGCCTCGGGTCTGCCCTTCTCCTCAAGTGCAGAGCTGGGCCAGGTGCCAAAGTTGCTGTTTGTCTGACACCCGTAAACCGGCAGCTCTTCTGCTCAAGCACCTGGCTCACTCCAGAGAAGGTGAAAGTCAGAAAGAAAAAAGGGCTGAGTTTCTCCACTGGCAAGTCAAAGCAATCTAACTAAGTCTGCAGGATGATTCTTCTGATGCCAGCCGGGGCTCAGGGCTCTGACTGCATCCCAGGATGGACTGGGGTCCTCCCAACGGAGGCATCAGAGAGAAGGCCAGTGTCCTCCCTGGTCCAGAGGTCAGATGAGAGGTTTCTCCTCTCCTTACTCCCCAGGCTGGGGAACTCTGTGCAAGGGCAGGAAAGCAGCGCTGGTAACATCAAGAGCAGAGCCACGTCCAGAGCAGGTGAAAGGCGTTCAGCCCAGGTTCTAGCTGGGGGAGGGCTCCCTAAGGTCGGAAGTAGCACCTAGGGGACCGCACCCTCAGAGGAAGAATCACTGTGTGGGAGGAGAGTATAGCCCCTTTGCCAGAGTTGGGGTGGCTTCTGGGGGCCTGTGGGACAGTCCTGAGCCTAAGAGGTGTGGCAGATCATAGCGTGGAACCTTCGCATGAGTAGGGAGCATCTTAAACTCTCCGTGATAATAATCCCTTACATTTGTATCCACTTAATAACAGGTCGCCAAAGGAAGCAGTTTTGCAAACACGATCTCACGATCTCATGCTTTTCACAGCAACGCAGTGAGAGAGAGTACTATCTGTCCCTCTTCGCAAGTGGACTCCAAGGCCAGCGGTCTGTCTGGGATACACAGCTGTCCCTTGTGGCCGTCTGCTGTGAGGGAAGCTGGCCAGGGACTTAATTGGAACTATTTTGGCTTCAACAAATCTTACTTGATCTGGAGCTTAATTCGAGATGCCATCCGCAAAGTTATTATCATTACCTATGTGTTTAAAGTGGTGAAATATTTAAAGCCATGTCAGCTTTTCCCAGCTGAACAGGGTCACCAAACGTATCATCCAGACGCCTCCACTGGCAGCCCAATGGTGGGTCTCTGCACAGGGAGTGTGAGTGGGGACCCTGACGGGGGAAGAGGCAGCCAGGTAAAGGGGAACCAACAGCTCCAACCTGCTTGGCTTCCAAAGGCCTTCTCCAGGTTGCCTGCCAAAGGCAATTTTTATTTATTTATTTTTTTCTGGCCACGTGGCCTGTGGGATCTTAGTTCCCCAACTAGGGATCAGACCTGCACCCCCTGCAGTGGAAGCTCAGAGTCTTAACCACTGGACAGCCAGGGAAGTCCCAAAGGCAATTTTTAAAGAATTGCATTACCGTAGGGCTGTGGCTATGACTCGGTCACCGGTGGAGAAGCTGGCAGCAGAAAGAGAAGGATGGGATGGACGAGCAGAGAATGGGGTGTTTCCTGGCCGGGTGGCACCTGTGGGAATGATGGTAACCCTGGGTTTGTCGGAGGTGCTTCCTGGCCTCTGGGCAGAGATCACTAAAGGTCTTGCCGGCCTAGGCAGGCGGCCGGCAAAGAGCAGGGTGGCTTTAACGCGAGCAAGTGTGTCAGGATGCTTTTAGGGAAGGATAACCCACACCACAGGCTGCAGGGTCTGAGCACCTGTTACCAGGTTTCTTCCTGAGGATGCTCGCCCAGGGTTCATAACCTGGGCGTCATAAACATGCAGGGGTCATTGATAGGGTTCAGGGCTGGGAAGCCTCCAGAGTTGGATGCAAAGTTGTGAATCTGTGCCTTTGAGGTATGAGGTCAATAGTGTCCATCAGGTTCTCACAGAGGGCTATGGCCTCAGAAATACAAAGCACCACCTGTTCGTGTGCTGCATAAGGCCCTGGCCAGCATATTACATCACCTCCCCCCAAGCCTGGGGACCAGGCACGGGATTTAGGCGCAGCTTCCCTGAACTGCTAGTTCACAGTTCAGGGGCTTTGCCAATGCTGCTCTCTCTGTCTTTCCTTCCTTGCCCACCTACCAAACTCCTACTCATCCTTCAAGACCCATTTCAAGCCTTGCTAACCCCTCCCCTTTGGGCAGCGCCGACTGCCCCCTCTTTGAGCCAGCATCAAAGCTTAAACAGGTTTACTAGAGCACCTACCACTCAGTGTGTTCAAATCATTTATTCCTGTGTTTATTTCACCAGAAGACTAAGTATTTCTCGAGGGCAGGGGTGGTCCACCTTCAGTAAAATGTGTTATATTGACTTGAATAAGCCCCTTCAACAAAAATGGCCACACCAGGTAGGTATCAAGAAAAAATACCCTTTGTTTTAAGCTTGGCAATTGGAACAGTTGCAGCACTGCTGTTACGGGAAAGCTGTGTTCCTCCCCAGTGACATTTCCTTGGGTTTGGAACGGGCTGAGTTTGGTTACCAGGGCAAGTAAGGACGGGGGATGTCCTCTGGGTCATCAGAGCTCTGGTCCTAAGGTAGGAGAGGGGTCAGGGCCGGACATGGAGGGTTGGAGAGAGTCACCAGAGGTGTCATCAAGGAACCACGTGTGGCCTGTTTCACACGTGGCCTGAGGAGAGGACACCGGGCGGGACCTGAGGTGTTGAGCACAGCTCAGGCTCCCTTCCAGTGCCAGGTGGGGTGCCCGAGGTGCCTCCCTGGCTCTTCACAACAGCCCTGTGCTGGAGGTTCCTGTTTTCTCTAGTTTGTAGATGGGGAAACTGGGGCAGAGAGGTTGCACTGTTGGCCTGAGGCCACACAGCTTGTCTGTGGTGGGGTCAGAACTCGGCTGCAGAGGTCCAGCTGCGAGGCAGGGCATTGCTGTCTCCCGTGGCTGCGCTGGGGGGCGCATCTCAGAGTCAGGGAGGCTTGAGCGAACCAGAGAGGGTCTGGGCCTGGCCTGAGGGCGGCCGGACCAGTGGCCCCTGCTTCACCTGGGGCTATAGTTCTTCAGCCACGGTTGTGAGGAGACATGGGAGTCATTTTGAAAACGGGGCCGAGAGCACTTCTGTGCGTTATGTAGTCACACCAGAAATGGAGCTCTGCTCACTCCAAACCGCCTAATCTCTAGTCTTTAGAATATTCTTTTGGCTAAAACGATATTGAATTAATTTAATTGAAGGTTTTTTCCCTAAGACAATTTTTTCTTTTTATAAAATGATATATGCTCATTGAAGAGAGTTTAAAAACACAGTAAGAGAGTGGGAATGGCCCATAATCCTACCGTGTATAATAATGTTAATAATCATAACTGACACGTGTTGAATGCTGTGTAGTAAGCACTATTCTAAGGGCTTTAAGGCACTATTATTATTAACCCTTTTTTTTTTTTTTTGGATGGTGAGAAACAATGCCGTATTTTATTTTATTTTGCGGTACACGGGCCTCTCACTGTTGTGGCCTCTCCCGTTGCGGAGCACAGGCTCCGGACGCGCAGGCTCAGCGGCCATGGCTCATGGGCCTAGCCGCTCTGCGGCATGTGGGATCCTCCCGGACCTGGGCACGAACCCGCGTCCCCTGCATCGGCAGGCGGACTCTCAGCCACTGTGCCACCAGGGAAGCCCCATTATTAACCCTTTTTTATGTGTGAGGAAAACAGACTCAGGGAGGTTAAGTAACTTTGCAAAGGTTACACAGCCAGGAAATGATGAGATCTTCCTATACACATGTGACTCCAGGGCCCAGGCTCTTAATTCCCTCTTTCTTGTGTGAAATAGCAAATAGCCACGGATTTGGAAAGGGAGGAGTTGAAGCTGTTGACTGGCTTTTGCCTACTCGAGACCTGAGAAATCGTGATTATAGTGGTCAGGTGGGGACCATGAGTTTCAGGAATCTTTAGGTAACAACACCTAGCGGTTCTTTAACTTAGACTTTGTGAAGACAGAGGAGGTACTGAGTGCCACTGAGGTGAACTCCATCCTGAGCCCTTCACTTGGGTGAGGCTGCGTGCATACAGGGATGAGCCAGGGACAGGGTCTCCCTCCGTCCTTGGCAAGGGGAGTGGCTTTGGGCTGATCTTCCTTGGGCTCTGCTTTGTGGTCTGGTACCCACAGTGTGGCCCGGGTGCCCTCGGTTTCTCCCCTTGGTGCCCCTGTGGCCAATGGCCCAGAGTCTTTCCTTGGTCCTCATGGGTCGGTCAAGGTGTTGACCCCGGGGCACGGCAGTCCTGAGCTTCTAAGGAGCCAGTGCGCAGAGGAGAAGGGAGGTGTTTGCAGACAGCATCTCTCACTGAAAACCACCCCTCATGTTATCGGCATGGCCATTCCTGTTCAGTTGGTGCAGCCCCAGCAGACGTGGGTTTGCTTGTGCATTTCTCAGGACTAGAGCTGGTCCAGAGAAGTGGTCAGGGGTATTTTCCAAGGAAGGCAAGGGGGTGGGGAGAGGGGGAGCCATGTGAGAACAGACCAAGCGGTTTGCAGTTGTTCTTTCAGGAATGGCAGAGGACTTCGTGGGGGGGCTGTGCCTGCCTGTTTCCCGCTAGGCTGGGGGTGTGTGACTTCTGCACCTGCCGTTCCAGTAGCCTGATTCCTTCTCTCTAGAGGTCACTCAGAGGAAGGGGACTGCATCTGGACAAGAGTCCAGCACCTTGAGGGGGGCTGGTCAGCATGTCCCCTGGGGTGTCCTGTCACTCAGAGCGTGTAGAAGGTGAAGGGTGGAGTCTGTGGCAGTGCATGGGGCGGGGCCTGGGACCTGTCCCCTGCCTCAGCTCAACCATTAACCTTGAGTACCTACTGTGTCACTCCCTTTTCTGAGTCACAGACACCACCCGCTCCCAGAGTCCCCTCCCCAGTATGTGGCTATTAGGTGTAAGGATGGAATTTTTGGGGAGTTTCAGGCCTCCATGAACTGGGTATGGCACAGAAATATAAAGAAGACAATTCAAAATCTTGCTAGAGGAACCAAATATGACCTTGATCTCTAATCCCGCCAGATTCTGGGACCGAGCCCAGCTTCAGAACAGCGAGGGGGCCTTGGCATTGCCTGACCGTCCAGCTTAAGCCTCTTGCCTACAGAGCCCGGGGTGCCTCCCCTGGTAGCCTGCCCCTTGGGCTCTGGCTCTTTCCCTCTGTGAGCTCTTGCCTGGCGTGCCCCGGTCCCTTTGCACGGCCGTCCCATCTACTCGAAGTGCCTGCCCCCCTCGCCTCCCCACTCATCCTCAGGAGCCAGCTCAGTGGCCCTCTCCTCTGTGAAGCCTTGCCTGGAAGCCTTTCCTAGAAACAGTCCCCTCCTCTTGCCCCAGGAACACCCTGGGCTTGTGTCCACTGTGGCCTCCTTTAGCATCTGTGCTCGTTTGTTTTGACTTCTCTCTTTGAAGCCAGACTGTGAGCTCCCGAGATCAGAGACCTTGCCTTGGGCATGTCTAGCTCCCAGCAGCAGTGATCACAGCAGGTGGCTGGATGGCTGGAGGGACACAGAGGGATGAATACTACAATGACATGGGGCGGGGCTCAGGCAGCATCATCATCCGAGGTGGCCAGATGCCCACACAGGCATGCAGTCTCACACACACTATCAAGGCAGTGATCAGATAAGTGGAGAAAGAAGGTTGGAGCTGGTGAGACCAAGCGGGGAAGACTTAGCCCTGATTCCAGCCACTCAGACGTGGTTTTTGTCCCAACATGAACATGCAGTTTTTCTACCAAAATGTCTTGTGTGGGAAAACCAGAAAATCTTTCTTAGGGAGAGACCAGAACTTACAACAGCTCATCATTATTATTTTGTAATTAAAAGACAGCAACGGCCTGATATTTGGTAAATTCAGTCCCCTCCCCATGAGTCCACTAATGTGCTGAAATCGGGGTTTAATGTGCTGAATTTATTTTTTATAAGAATCTGTTCCTGAACCTGCTCGATGGAGAGAGCCTGGTTAGAGCTTTAAGAAACTTCTCGTTAGGGGGATAAATGCTCTGGGTGTGCAGGGAATCTGTAACCTACCGCTACTGGGCGCCTGCCACGGCGAGAGGGGCTGCTTGGCCTTTTGTCAGGGTGAGTCCCGAGGGTCTCCATGGAAGGGCGCACGTGACGGACAGACACTGGGGAAATGCAGGCACAGGCGTCCTGATGAAAGCCTCTGTGTGAGTCATCACCTGTTACCTGGTGCTGGAAGCATGATGCTAGCTCAGGCTGCCAGACTTCCAGGCCCACGCTCTCTCCCTTACCCTGCCCGGCACCCAGGAGCTCCCTGATGCGTGAAATACGCATCGCGCCGTGTTGTGAGCGCTGGCTGTGGCAGGCGTGTAGAAGAGGCCTCGGTACGTGGATGTCCAGGTGACCTGAATTCTGATGGGCGTGGGAGTGGGCAAGGATGCGTGGAGGACACGGGAGCCGAGAATTGCACGAGGTGGAGACATGGGGCGCAAAGTCGAGGACACTGCAGGCAGAGGGAGCGCTGAGCGAAGGTGGGGCCGCGTGGAGAGGGGAGGGGGTGGTCAGAGGAGGCGGCCTCGCTTGACTTGCAGGAGAGGAGGCTGGGCGTGAGCTGCCTGCTGACTGCCTTGCTGCAGGATTCAGACCAGAGAGAACGACGTGATCCCGCTGACGTTTGGGGACGAGCTCTCTGATGGCAGCGTGGAGGATGGACAGGTGTGGGCGGGAGGAGTCTTACCACCTGTGTGTGGCTCTGGGCACAGACGCCGTGGAGCAGAGGCGCGGCCCTGGGCACCTGCCTCAGCCCCAAGACCCTTTGTGTTGCATCAGCAAACTTTTTTCTTTGGGGCCAGGCCTTTTGTGTGGAAACAGCTCTAAACCAACATTCTAGGCCAGAGAAGCATCGCATATTAGAGCCACAGTGGGCCCAGAGATCACTCTCCCAGCCCCTGCGTTTCGTGGACAGTACACCGAGCCCTGAGAGGCTCAGTGATTCGTGGGAAGTCCCTCAGCAGGCCGGGGGCGGCAGATTTGCAGGGGAGAAAGGACCTTGTGCACGGGAGAGCACCTCTGTAATTGGGGCACGTGTGCCCCTCGGGAACCTGGAACCATACGATGCCCATCGGACACGCTGGGGTGGGCACACAGTCCCGGCAGGCCTGGCCACCGTCTGTCATCCCAGGCAGCCATGGGACCCCGGGGGCTCTGAAGGATACTCTGTTTCTTATCAAAGAAATATGCCGCACCCCCCTCCCCGCACACACACCCCGTGGGATATTGTTAGACGGTAGTTGAGGACCAACACAGAGTGTAAGCAAGAAAGAGGGAACCCTTCATGGGGACTGCAGCAGCCCATGGTTAAAGGTCTCCATCCTTTAAAAGGCCATGGGGAGGGAGAGGAAATGGGAGAGGCACAGCAAAAACACCCCCATCCCAAGCCTGGAAAGGTTACGTGCCACAGAATGCTGCTGGGCGCAGAGCAGAAGCCTGGGACCAGAACGGGCAGAGGCTGAGGAGGGTGGCTTGGGCAGCGGCTGGAGCCCAGGTGGCGAGGAGGAGCTGGGAGAGGCAGCCACTATGCATGAGGGGAGACCAGGGAAATCCGCGAGCGTCCAGAGCGCCCGGGCGCTGAGGACTCCAGCCCGACGCCAGGGCCGCTCCTGGCCTCTGGGGCCCTTCGTGGCATTTGGAAAAGGCTCCCCTGGATATTGAGGTGCAAAGAGACGCAGTCTGCAACGGCTTCCGACATTTTGCTATCAATAAATTAGTTTTTATCATTTAAGCCAGTTTGAGTTGGGTTTTCTGTTACTTGCAATGGATTTGGTTCCAAGTGCAATGAAAAACTATTAAAGGGTTTTGAGCTGAGGAACGCATGATCTAATTTACACGTGGAAAAAAATCACTCTGGCTGCGGGGTGAGAATGGGCAGTAGAGGGGCACAAGTGGAAGCGGGGGACCCCTCGAGAGGCCGTCGCAGCCCTTTATATGAGAGAAGGAGTGGCTTAAACTCGGGTGGTCATAGTAGAGGGGGCAGATGTCAGCCAAGTCCTGGGGTAGCTGGTGTAGAGTCAACGAGACTGCTGTGTGTGGCCTGGAAGGATGGGAATGGTTGGCAGGAGGATGGGGCTGTTAGTGACGCTGACTGGGAACAGGGCTTGAGGAGTGTTGGGTTGGTGGGTGGGATGGGTTGGAATTTCTCTTTTGAGCAGGTTCCATCGGAGATGCTGATGAGACAACTAAGCAGAGATAACAAGTCAGCAGTTGGGTATCAGTCTCTTGCCCAGATGAAAGGTCAGGATTAATTTGGGCATCATCAGTGATTAGGAAGAAAGTCAGAGTAACATAGGGAGAAAATACAGAGGCTGAGGAGAATATAGGGCTGAGGGCAGAGCCCTGAAGTTTGCCAATCTTAGAATCAGGTGGAAGTGGAGAGGCCAGCGATGGAAATGGAGAGAGAGTGGCTAGAGAGGGAGGAGGCCAGCCAGGGCATTGTGGGCCCACAGCACCCAGCAGAGAGAGGTCAGCTGTGTCCAGGGGTGCTGAGGGGGTCACACAAAGAAGAACAGAGAAGTGTCCAACATGGCGGTCATTGGTGACTGAACTAAGAAGCCAGACCGGCGTGACTGAAGAGTGAACGGGAGAAGTAGGGGAGTGATGGCAGAAGGTTCTTGGAGGTGTGCCATGACCAGGAGCAGATGTGGAGCTGTGGCTGGAGGGGAATGTGGGTTCTGAGGAGGGCATTTTATTTTTAAAGACAGGAGATGGCAGAGCGTGTGAATGGTGATGGGAATGATCTAGTGGAGGGGGATACATTGATAATACAGGAAAGAGGGGATCCCTTCCTGAATGAAAGTGAGGGGTAGGAAAACAACTGCTTTGGCCTCTGCTGGGAGCATAAGTGGAGGGACGACAGAGAAGATGAGATCAGGTGGGGGTAAGGCTGTCGATTTGGTGGTAGGAAATTAAGGGGGTTTCTGTTACCTTGTTTTCTCGGTGGACGACAAGGTAAGGCAAAGAGCTGAGAGTGCGGGGGGCAGTTGAGGAAGGAGGAAAGGCATAAAGCAGCAGTCTGAGAGCACTGGAGGGTAACTTCACCAGGGATCTGTAGGAGGATATTACGGGGCGATGCTGAGTGCCTGTTTGAAGCTTGTGGCTATAAAATTAAAGTGCGAGAAGTCAGCCTGGCTCTGCGGTCTCCTCCAGAAACGTTCGGGGGCTGAGGTGCAGGCGTGGAGAAGATGGAAAGTTGGATTCAGGTGGACTTGGGGTTCAGCCTGGGGAGTGGAAGGAGGGAGGAAGGGGCAAAGGGATTGAGGTCATTTGCAAGGGAGAAGTTACTAGGAGTAATAATTATGCGTATCCAAGAACCTCTGAGATAGAAAAGACGGTGGAAATAAAGATTTGGGGTCATCAGCCAGCGGGGAATTGGTGAAGGGTTTAGACAAGATTGCCCAGGGAGGGTGCGGCGTGAGAAGGAAGAGGGCCAGTGTTCAGACCCTGGGACTCAACATTTAAGGGGTGAGTGGAGGAGCCTTGGGGGTGAATGGGAGGGAGCAATGCAGGAGAGGTGGTGTCACGGAAACCAAAGGAAGGAGGAGCAGGACAGGCCAGCCATCCTGGGAGGCGGGAATTATTCCTTTAGATGGCACTGGTGACCTAGTGGTGAAGAGGGGAGGGGGAGGGAGGGGAGACCGTGAGTGGGTTCAGAGGGATTAACAGAGTTAGAAACGAGGGAACTTGACCTGGGTCTGGAGAAATGAGAAGTGGGTTTAATTAATTTTCCAAGAGGCTACAGGGAAAGGAAGTTAGGACCTGAACTTGGGGGTTATATCTGGAACCAGAAAACAGCACTTGGCTTCCTCTGGGCCCTGAGCTGTGGGTGAGAGGACGCTCTGGGCCTGGAGACGTGGAAGGAGGCGTGAAAAGGGGTCAGGGACCAGGCTGGGGCGAGGGCTGTGTCCTGTGGAGTCTGAACAAGCGAGTGAATGTAAATTGCCTGCCCACGAGTCACTTGTGCCTGGAGGTTTCTCACTCCGTAGTAAAGCAGACAGGGCTCTCCCGATACTGGCAGAGTGGGGCTCGGGGGGAGGGGGCTGAGGAAGGTCCAGGCCTCAGTGACAAGGCCAAGCTTTCACACAGAGAAACCACTTTGGAGGGGGTGCATGCGTGAGGGACACTCACCCTGGGGAGAATGTGAAGGGTTTCACACCCGCCACAGTTCCTGGAGTAGTTCGGAGCTACAGGCACCCGTAAGGCTCCACGAACAAAAGAAAAGTGAATGAATATCTGACATTAAAACACCTAGGGTCAGGCCCCCAGGGGACTGGCAGAAAGGTCCGTTGATTGTGTGAGGTTCTGAGCCCAGGATGTCTTGGCGGAGACAGTTTATGCTCTAAAACAGCCCTGGATCGTCGGAGGGGCGACTCATTATTCTGCACCGTGAAAGCCTTTACGGCGGGCTCACAGCATGTCCTGCTGTCTCTTTTAGTGTCAGGGTTGCTGTCAGGTGTCAGCGCAGGACGACAGTGTCTCCCAACCTTGCAGCCCCTGCATGGACTCCTGCCTTCACCTTGGTTTTGTTTTTCTCCCAGTTTCTCTTCCCCACTCCCCAAACTGGTGTGTAGCATAAAGTCAGAGGGGAGGCCTGGCTTCCTCTTCCTTTCCAGTCTCCTGTGAGTGGGCTCAGCTGCCTCCAAGCCCCTTTCCCCTTCCTTTCAAGTGAGGGATGTCTGCTCGGCCTGAGGGTGTGGCAAGCAGACTGCAGCCACATTGCAACCGGGTGTCCCGGAAGGGTGGTCCACAGAGGTCTGCTGGATGGGGCAGGTCACGCACACTTGGGTCAGAGCACAGGTGTTGCTGCGCTATCTACCAGTCTTTACCATGACTCCACGCTTACCTCCTGCACATGGAGACATTTCCAGCCCCAGAAAGCCCACGTTTCTGGTGGTTTTCGCTGGCGGGGATTCTGAATGCAGAGCCCAGTCAGCAGCTTCCTGCTGACTCATTAGGGCTGGGCACTCTCGTTACCGGGTGGTGAACCAGAAGCCACAGCGAGGCATGGGGCCAGACGAGGGTAGAAAGGCTCCTCTGGAGCTGACACAGCAGTCACAGGGCTGGCTTGTGTTTCTCCGATTCTGATTTGCATCGAGGTCGCTAAGAAAGCTTTCCACCTGGGTCTGTTTACCTACTCCATTCATTCGCCCAGCCAATGCTCCCAGATCTTCTCATCTGCCCTCAGTAGAATTCACGCTGGGGCTGAGGCTGCTGCCAGATGCACACAGCAGGCATCCTTCTCTCTCCTGGTCCACCTGCCTTTCCCTTCCGGGCAGTTTCTTATTCAACAAATAGAGTTGAGAAGCACCCAGCGTCTGGGTGGTGAGGTGGACATTGGTGGGGGGGTGGGCAGACAGAAGATCTGCCCTTTACCCCTGGCCCTTTGCACCTCTGGGAAATCTATGAGTGGCATCAAGTCCGCAAGTCCCTTTTACCTCCATCCCCAGCTGTTCTGTTATTGTGAGAGGCCTTGGGGCTTCTTCCCACCGTCATCACTGTCGCTGGCTCTGCCCACCGAGAATCACGGCCCGGCTGTGCCCAGAAGTCTCGGAGGCCACAGAAATTGCTTTGCCTTGGATTTGACGGTTTAGGCAATGGCAGTGTTTATATAGGCACTTCCCACTTATGTACAGGTTGTATTCCTAGCAGTTTGTTTATAACTTGGCTGTTGGCTACTTGAAAACAGTTTTTCTCATAGAAATACATTTTCAGGTGATGGTTAGGTTTCTCTGCCAGCACACAAAGGGCTGTTTAACTTGGATTAAAGTAAATTATCAGCTAGTTGGAAGGGGTGAGACTAGGTCAAGGTTTAAATTGAAGGGGAGATTGATGGGGAGCGGGGGCTCCGCCTGGGAGAAGGAAAGGTCATTCCACTGGGTCCGCATAACAACGCGGCCAGGCTGGGGCATGCATATATTCATTCATTCACGATTCCTTTCTTTATCTCCCACCCCAGATTCAATTCTTCAACAATCCTGTTTGTTCTACCTGAAAAATAGACCCCAAATCTAATCCCTTTTCACCTTCTGCTAGTTACCATCACCCAAGACCTGGTGATGGAACTACCACCCTCTCTTCAACTCTCTGTTCCTGTTCACCCCTCTCCCCAACCCCACAGTCTGTTCTTCACATCACCACCAGAGTAAACCTTGAAAATGCGAGTCAGATCAAGTCATTTCACAAGGTTAAGGCAGAGTACATCCAGGAGGCAGCATCTACCTCCCCTCCACCCCCGACCCCAGCCAACTCCACTTCTCTCCTGCCAACTCCACAAAGAGGTGGGGATCAAGATTCCTTGGGGGCTTCCCTGGTGGCGCAGTGGTTGAGAGTCCGCCTGCTGATACAGGGGACACAGGTTCGTGCCCCGGTCCAGGAAGATCCCACATGCCGCGGAGCGCCTGGGCCCGTGAGCCATGGCCGCTGAGCCTGCGTGTCCGGAGCCTGTGCTCCGCAACGGGAGAGGCCACAGCAGTGAGAGGCCCGCGTAACGCAAAAAAAAGATTCCTTGGGCGCCTGCTTGCTTTGGGTATCTGCCTGGTTTTCTTTCTGCCCACCCACTCTCTCTAAAAGTCCCTAGGTTTCTGCATAAGTCCTCAATATCTGGGGCTTAACCCCTACCCTTTGATTTAGGAGGACAAACCCCGCCCCCATCACCTACTGCGTACACACATAAGAGGACACTTTAAAAAAAGCTGTGCTCCATAGGTTCATAATTACGGTAATTCATCTTCTCTCCGCTGCTCCATTAATGGTGACCTGCAGTCACACATTCCCACCCCCGTGCTAGTTTCCCTCCAGTCTGCACCGGGCCTATGATTCCTCCTCAGTCGTCACTCTCCCTCCCCGCCAGTGGCACAAAGGACCCTATGCTGGGTCCCTGGCCTCCTGGTGGACCGCCCCTTCCCAGTGTGAGCTGACATCCTCACTGGAGCACCCCCCTCCGTCCAGAACTGCCTGCTCACAGCATTCAGGGACCAGGGCTGACTCTTCTTCTCTTGTGGCTCTAGCAGTGTGTTTCAGGGCCGTGTGTTATGACCACAGAGAATTCAGGGACTGGAAGGAGGCCTACGAGGTCATTTCCCCTCCCTGGCCTCTGCCATCAGCTAGCACCTTCCAACCATCCACCAGAGAAAGCGCCCTCTTCCCGTTGGAACTCTCTGCTCTGCACGGTGCCCTTCCATCTACCTGCCCCCTTCTTGCCGCAGGCTCTAGTTCTGCTGCCTTGGGGTAGAGAAAACAGTACCTCCTGCTGACGCACTTCCCTGCCTCTGGCGCCGTGCTCTGCCATCACCAGCCTCTTCTCTTGACCACTTGTTTACCGCTTCCCAGCCTCTCAGCTGTCTGGGTGACGGGAGCACCCAGCCAAGACAATCTGAATTAATTTTGCAAGTAAAATTTAATCAGACGACCTATCAAGCGCTTCACTAAATCAAGACATATTACATCTCGTGTGTGCCCTGAGCCCATTCATCATGTGAGTCAGTCCCCGAAATGCCAGCCAGGCTTAGGGCAAAAAGGAAGAGCATTTTCGTCTGAAGTCAGAAGCAGTCTTCCTTATTCCCGGATTTGCCACCTGAGAGGCCTGTCTCTGCCCTTTGGCTGGTGATAACATCAAGAAGGCATCGCTGGTGGTATCGGAGTCAGGGTCAGATGCTCCCGAAACAGTCTCTGCTTTTACTAGCTGTGCAACCCTGAGCAACTTACTTAACCCCTCTGAGCCTCAGTTTTCTTATGTGTAAAATGGGAATGATATCCCTCTTGGAGGGCTGTTATGAGGTGAAATGAGAGAGACCTGTGTGAAGTGTCTGTATTATAGTAAATGTTCTATAAATGTTAGTGCCTTTTCCCCCATACGAAGTAAGTTAAAAACCCCATGGGTGTTTTTGTTCAGCCGTACTGATGTAGTGGCATTTATACACAACATAAATGATAGAAAATTAACAGGCAATTAGATTATATAGAAGGAACAGTTGGATGAATTCAGTTGATTGAGGTAGACAGATTCAGGGGATATTTTAGGTTCACCATAGAAAGAAAATGGGCAGAAGTTTACACCTTCCAGACGTGGTATGGGTTTCACAGATTGGTCTGTCTTTTGTGTTGTACTTTTTGTCTTGCTCTGGCTCACTAACTGTGAGCGTTTGGTTTTACAGAGATTTCTGACATCATCAGTAAAGCCTCACCATGGTGATGGTGATGGGGCCTCATCTTTTTGCTTCGTTTAATTTTTCTGTCACTTTTCCAGGCAGCAAGTGACTAGACCCATTTAGGACTAGGCAAAGGGAAATAGAGAAACCTCCCCTATTATCTGCTGACAGTTTTTTTTTTTTTTTTTTTTTTTTTGCGGTACGCGGGCCTCTCACCGCCGCGGCCTCTCCCGCTGTGGAGCACAGGCTCCGGACGCGCAGGCTCAGCGGCCATGGCCCATGGGCCCAGCCGCTCCACGGCATGTGGGATCCTCCCGGACCAGTGCACAAACCCGTGTCCCCTGCATCGGCAGGCCGACTCTCAACCACTGCGCCACCAGGGAAGCCCTGACAGTTTTGATTAGGACTCCTTCTAGAGAAGTCTGGGAGTGGTGACGCGGAGGGGTTAGCAAAGGCCCCCGTGGGCTAGGTGGTGGCAATTCTGCTCTAAGCGTGGCCTCCTGGGAACTGGGAAATGAGGTCTCCGGCTTCCCAGGATTGGCTTTGGGGGAGAGGGGCACGGACTCCCTGGCTTCCCCTACCTTCTCAGTGTGAATGAGGCATGTGGGCACCAGCAGCCATAGGACTGTCATCCCTCGTTGGGTCCTTACCTGTGCTGGCCCTGAGCAGAGAGAGCCAGACAATCTTCTCGTCCGCCAGGAGCTCCCGGTCCTGACTGGCTGTGGTACTTAATTACGGAACCAGTTACAGAATGTAACTCACTTCTTTAAGGACCAAAACTTAAAAAAAAACACATTTTGGCCACTTTAATGAACTCTTTCCATCCAAATGGACATAAACAAAGTGTGACTAAAAGTATGCATGCTGGGCTTCCCTGGTGACGCAGTGGTTGGGAGTCCGCCTGCCGATGCGGGGGACGCGGGTTCGTGCCCCGGTCCGGGAAGATCCCACATGCCGCGGAGTGGCTGGGCCCATGAGCCATGGCCGCTGAGCCTGCGCGTCCGGAGCCTGTGCTCCGCAACGGGAGGGGCCGCGGCGGTGAGAGGCCCGCGTACCGCAAAAAAAAAAAAAGTATGTGTGCTTTCTTAACCAGTGTACTCAGAACAAAATTGGTTCATTTTTTCATTACTCAGGGCTGTTATCGTAAATGTTAGCTACTACCCTGTGTGCTAAGGAGCCAGTACTCCAGAGCCTGGTGGGATAGTCTGTTTTCCCCCCACAGCGGAACTCCTTGGGTTCCTTATCCACTTTCTGCGATTTTTCTCTTTTCTCCTCCTTCGTTGGTTGTCTCTTCTTACTTTTGCCATCTTGTCAGCCTCCCTTTTCCTCTTCCCTGTTCTGCACTTGGTGGGAACAAACTCTCCTGGATTTAGGATTAGAGTGGCGGCCACGAGGGTCTCCCTTGTTTGTTCTGAGTCCCTTCCGTCTCCTTCTTTATCTCTGTAGAGTTGAGGCCCCCAGCTGGGTGGTATTACGGTACTACCTGTGTCGACGCTGCATTGTTTGTCCACGTGCCCAGTTTTCCATATTTTCAGATCATGGTCCACAGGCGACCTGACTTTACATTTGTTTTGCCCACAGCAGTGCTCCATGTATAGCAGGGTCCTTACACACATGTACACATTGACTTTATCAATGAATCTACTTACTGAGATAGAGAATTAAATTGAATAGTTAGTTCCGCTGGAAATAGAAATAGTTACACCACTAGACAGAAAGAGAGCATTTCCATCATGTATACAAAAGAGACAGTCTGACTGTGGGTAAGAGTTAGTGAAATTGGGGTTCTGGTTGGGTGATCTTGATTCCTGCATGGCTCAGTTTCCTCATCTGAAAAAATGGGATAATTATAATTATAGTGGCTACCTCGTAGGGTTGTAAGGATTAAGTGAGGTCCTGGCTGTTAAAATTGCTTGGCGCAATACCTGGCACATAATAAGCATTTGCTCATGTTAATAATGATGATAAAAAAAAAGCTTCGCTGTTTGATTTGGTGCATCTGGTAGGGATGGTGTGAGCTTCGTGGGGGTTTGTGTAGGGGCCCTTCCTTCCTGCCCAGGATTACACGCCTCCTTTCCCCCCTCCATGTCTCTGGGAAGATCTTTATTTGGCCTCAGTGCTAGATGGATATTAATGCAGAAATGTTAGGTCTGGAGATTTCCACAGCCTTTGAATAATAGACATTTGGAAAATTAAATATTTCTGTCGAGTGGGCCATAAATCTTGGCTGTTTAGGAAGGTGAGGAATTAAAATTGCAAACCAGCGAGGGAGGGAGTCAGCCTGTCCAGCTCCCTGGTGTGTGGTCTCAGGGTGAGGGTGGGTGGAGCAGGGGCTCCAGGCAGCAGCAACTTTTTTTTTTAAACATCGTTACTTGGGGCTTCCCTGGTGGCGCAGTGGTTGAGAGTCCGCCTGCCGATGCAGGGGACACGGGTTCGTGCCCCGGTCCGGGAAGATGCCACACGTCGCAGAGCGGCTGGGCCCGTGAGCCATGGCCGCTGAGCCTGAGCGTCCGGAGCCTGTGCTCCAAAACGGGAGAGGCCACAACACCGAGAGCCCCCCCCCCAAAAAAAAAATCGTTATTGGAGTATAATTGCTTTACAATGGTGTGTTACTTTAGCAGTAGCTTTGGAGCAGAAACAGGAGCAGACCCTGGGCTGAGGGCAGTCAGGAGAGGGCTGGTTACTGCGGGTCATCAGCTCGGCCCACTTGGAAGTTCAGAAGTTTTTTTTTTTTTTGCGGTACGTGGGCCTCTCACTGCCGTGGCCTCTCCCGTCGCAGAGCACAGGCTCCGGACGCGCAGGCCCAGCGGCTATGGCTCATGGGCCCAGCCGGTCCGCGGCATGCGGGATCTTCCTGGACCGGGGCACGAACCCATGTCCCCTGCATCGGCAGGCGGACTCTCAACCACTGCACCACCAGGGAAGCCCGAAGTTCAGAAGTTTTGATGGCGGCTTCCCGCTCTGTGTTCTAGATCTGCATCCAGGCTGCCCCAACCGGGCTTCAAGCCCTTCTGTCTCTTCTTTGCCTCCTGTTTTAGGCTTCCTACCTGGTTTTCTTGCCTACTCACCCACCCACCAGCTAGGCAACCCCCACCCCCACCCCACCTCAGAGGAAGCATCAGTTCTGATAGCTCCTGGCACTGCTGGAGAGCCACTTGGGAAGCTGGGGAGCCTGTTCTGGGCATCCCCTGCCCCAGCAATGGCAAACGCTGTGAGAGGGTCTCACGCATAGAAATGGTCTCTCGGACCACACAGAGCGGGCAGCACATGTATCTCCAGGGGTCAGGAAACAGCAGACGAGGAGATCTGGGTGAAGTCTCTTTCTATAGACCTTGACCATCCCCATGGCTCCCTTTCTCCTCCCTCAAGCCCTGAGATGACCCAGAGACAGGCACCCACCTGCAGCCCCGTCTGTGCTGCTTTCTCCTGCCTCCTCACCCATGCAGGTATCCGGGTTTGACTCTCACCCATGCAGGTATCCGGGTTTGACTCTCACCCATGCAGGTATCCGGGTTTGACCCTCACCCATGCAGGTATCCGGGTTTGACCCTTGACAACTGATGGTGGGCATGTCAGCTGGTCACCAGCTCTTCGTGACCCACTCAAAAAGCGCTACAAACAAACCCAAGCCTATCTAGGGTGGATTGGCCAGGTGGTGAGGGAACTCAGAACCATGTCATGTTCTTTCTTTCAGGCATTCATTCACTCAGCCATTGTGAGTTGGTGGCTAGAACATGCCAGATGCGCTGAATGCCAAGGAGATACAAACAGTAAAGAGAAGAGTCTGTCTCACCTTGTGTCAAACCTTGTGCCTAATCCTTTCAACAGATTAATTCATTTAACCCTAAGATCCTTAAGATATTACTGTTATCCACTTAAATAAGGGAACTGTAATTCAGAGAAATTAAGTGACCTTCCCAGATGGAAGAGCTAAGAAATCTGGCTTTCAGTCACTTTGAATCACTTGCCAATAAGGCCTTGCTGAAAAGTTGAGGGAGCCAGGCCTTGCCCCCGAGAAGCTCGCAGTCTAGTTAGAGAGCAGATGAATATATTTGAGTGGGGAGCTCAGCCTAGGATGGATGGCAAGGAACCAGGGAGGGCTTCCTGGAGGAGATGATGCCCAAGCTGAATGTAGCAGGATGTATAGGAGCCAGCTGGGGGAAGAATGGGAGGTAGGGTATCATGAGGCTGGGGGAAGAGCTTCAACAAACACACAGAAGCGAGTGAGGACTTGTGTTTGGGTCACAGCAAGCAGCTGGAACCAGGGTGCAAGGGGAGAAGCTAGGAAGTTGGCAGGAATTAAATCGTGACGGGCCTTGTACGTCAGACTAAAGGCACCAGGAAGCCACTGCGGGGATTTATACAAAAGGGGCCAGGTTGAGAGCCTCTGGTCCCCAACCCACTGGTCCACAGCCTGTTAGGAACCGGGCCGCACAGCAGGAGGTGAGCGGTGGGCGGTGGGCGAGCGAGCGAAGCTCCATCTGCCGCCCCCCATCACTCCCCATCACTCGCATTACTGCCTGAAAACACCCCCTCCCCACCCCTCCACCCCTGGTCGGTCCGTGGAAAAATTGTCTTCCACGAAACCAGTCCCGGTGCCAAAAATGTTGGGGACTGCTGCTCTCGGTAGCTGAACAGAAGGCAGAAAAACCACGAGGCCACTGCAGACATCAGTGTGAAACGTGTGTGGCTTAAACTAAGGTCTGGAAGTGGACAAATCTGCAAGATTTTCTAGAAGGGAGAATTGATAGGACTCTGTGCTGATTGGACATGGGGAGTGTCATTTGTGGAGAAGGGAGGAGCCAGGTCTGGGGCACCAGGATGGGCAGCCAGTCCCCAGATATGTGTGGCCTGCCTGCTTTGTGGCAGTGGGGATCCTCACCGCGGACACAGGCCCTGTTCTGACTTCACGTGGGTGCAGTAGATGCATTATGACCACTGGGCTGTGGGATGCATGTGCCTATTGAGATGTCAGTCATGCAGGCAGGGACCCAGCTGGCCCAGCTCCCGGGAGCTGGGCTAGGGAAGTGGGCCTCCCCGCCTCGCCCTCCCCGAAGGCACAACCTCTTCTTTGTCGGTTACGAAGGAAGTTGACTTTCCGTGTATTGGACATATGGACAGTGTCTATTATTGTCCTCTTTTCCCGTGTGGCTTAAGGATTGCTTGGCCAGTAAGCACTGCTTTTGGACCTAGTTTCTCCTAGGATACCAGCACATGGCCGTTTGGAAGGCAGCTGCCCTGAAGCCCTCAGCCTAGCTTTGGGACAGGAGCTGTGAGATCCTGGGGGTTGCTTCCACGTTCCCCCATACTCCAGTTTCTCTGGGCTCTAGGGGACAACTTCTGGGGCCTGGGTGAACCTGGTGCCCAAGGAGAAGCTTGTAAAAGGAGATAAGGGACTCCTTATATTTTTAGGACCCTGGGAGGAAAGCAGGGTGGATGACAACCATGCCTTTCTAGAGTAAAATGGGAACTTCTGAAAACTGAGGACCAAAAGCTAGGTTCAGTCTTGGCCACGCTTAGGCCGAGGGCTGGGGGAGAGCAGCAGCAGCCCTCTTGTGGTTGTGAGGGGCATGTGGGCTTTGTTCATCACGCAGCTGGCCTCCTCCCTCAGTTTAGCAGACCCCAGCATTTCTGGAACTCTGTCCTCTGGTCCTCCTCCATCCAAGGAAATCAGACGGGGCGCTCCGGATTACTGAGCTCTGAATTCCTCCCCGCCCTTCAGAAAAGCCCACCTGGTGTTCAGACAGACATGAATCCCTTCGGCTTTCTCGCTGGCTCTTTGTGCCCATTCTGGCACCTGCCACACCAGGGGTCAGTTTTGCTGCCCAGGCCTGCCGTGAGCACAGCTATGGTCCATTTTGACGCCCGGCTGACCCCCGGGGGGCCTGGCACATCATCCATCGCGGACTAGGTGCTCCAGGTGTGTCTCAGGTGTAATACAAGCTCCCAGAGAACCTTTCAGAGGCTGGGGGCGGGGGTGTGCGGTGTGGGCAGGATCGTAAGAGCCCGTGCAGAGTGGAAAGTTGGGGAGGGGCAGCTGATGCTCAGGAAGAACGGACTGTGGGCGTGAGGAAGGGCTCCAGGGCCTGGGCACGGATGGCGGCGGCAGCGCGCGCTGGAGCCCCCGCCTGCTCCCTCTCCCCAAGTGTGCGCTAGGCTTTCGTTACTCTGGCAACTGGCCCCGCTCAGACGGCAGCAGGCAGCTGAATCCAGCCCCTTGTTACGGGGGAAAATGCTCTCATTGAAGCGCCCGAGCGGAGCTTCTGCCTTTTATTGCAACCGGCCCCACCGGCTTCCATTTGGAAACTTATTAGTGTGCGCTCGCGGCGAGAGGGCCGGGGAATCCGGGGCGCCGCCGGGGGAAGGCAGAGGCGACGGCCGCCGAATGCTAATCAGCGGGGCGAGCAGAGCCGAGGGGCGGGAAGGGGCCGCCCGGCCCCAAGCGCCCCCGCCCTAGAGTTGACCTCGGCCTGACCTGCTTTGATTCCCAGACTTTGCGCTAGGAGTGGGGTCGAAGCGCACGGATGGAAAGGGTCTTAGGACCCAGAGAGGAGGTGTCTCCTGGGGAAGGACGGGGCCGGCTCCCCACGCTGCCCTGAGGGCGCTGTAGCCCCCGTCCCTGGGCTTCCTGCAGCCACAGTCTGCCGGTGCCTGCCCACCCCGCCAGGGGAGGCCGCCCGCGCCCGGAATAATAATGCGCCCGCTCGCCCGCGCCTCCTTATTTTGTTAAAGGGCAGTGGCCCCGGCTGCCGTAGCAGGTAATTAGCTGGACAGATGGGGACCGGCGCGGAGGTAGATGTTCTCAGTGAAGACAGGCGCCCTTCTCCTTGCCTCGCTCCCTAAAGGCTCCCGAGTGGGATGACGAACGAAGCGTGGGCCTTCCGGAAGCGGGCTGCTTTGGACCCATCTCAGGACTTCGCACAAGGGCAGCTCTTTGTTTACAGTTCCTCTTTCCCTTTCCATTTCCTTTTCTCCCACCTCCTCCCCCTTTCCGGTTATCTGCTTCACCCGGCGGGGGGCGGCGGGGATGGGGCGAGGAGGAACTGCCCACCTCCCAATCCCCGTTATTCTGTTGGGGACCCTTTGCCAGGGAGGCTGTCACACACATCAGGGCCTAGGCAGTGATGCTGGGGCAGGCGTGGGAGGACAGACTGCGCGGAGCCCACGTCATCCAGCCCAGGGGGAGTGCTGTGCTGCTCTCCTGCCAGCGGGTGGAGGTACCTGGGCTGCGCCAAGCAGGGCTTTGCCTGCCGTGTCGCCATCAGCTGCTGACCTCATTAGGGCTCCTATCATGGAGGAGAGGGCCGTTAAAGGTCCATAAGAACCTGAGCTAAGTGGCTGCAAAGATGACAGCCTCCCTGGAAACTCGCTTCCCAGTGAGCTGCTGCATCCCCTCCTCCTTCAATTAGCAGGAGGGAGCTGGACAAGTTGTTACAACTGAAGGGAGAACGATAAAAGATGGCTTTGTATTAGTGTGGCAAATTTTATTAAATCGAGAGAAAGGGTAACTGAAACATGACAGCCGTGTATGTAGTGCCTCCTGAATTTGTAATAACCCAATCTTGCTGTGAATCAGCCCTGCGTTGACAAATGGAATATACAGCATTTAACAGATCCAGTATTGTAAGAGATACAACAGAACAGCTGAATGCGGAGAGACAGGTAGGGGAAGAGGGTCTCCAACCCAGGGCAGTGCTCACTGGTTAATGAGCAGAAATACAGGGTCTGGCCTAAGGCTTTGTCTCCTTAATTACTACCTCCCCCCCCCCCTTTTCCCTACGTCTCAGTCTTTCCACTTATAATTCAGAGGTAATATCTGTCCACAAGAGAAAACTAATAGCACATTAGTTGGTAGGGAATGGACAAAGCCATCTTTTCCTAAAGGGAGGAAAAGGTGAGACAGGAAATCCAGGAGAAAGAGCTGAGCTGCGTAGCTGTTCTGGGCTTGGGGAGATCTTTGGTACTCAAGCCGGAAGGAGGGTGATCGTGTGTTTACTATGCATTAACTGTGGTGCCAGTAGCTGTCATTATTTTGATGATAGAGATCTGAGCGAGGCCTGGAGAGGTTAAGTCATACATCCCAGGGTCTAGTAAATGGCAGCGTGGATCTGTACTTTGGTCCTTCAGACGCCAAAGCCTATACTTTGCCTGTTACCCTAGGCCTCAGGGGTTTTTTTTAAGGTTTTTATTGGAGTATAATTGCTTTACAGTGGTGTGTTAGTTTCTGCTTTATAACAAAATGAATCAGTTGTACATGTACCTATATCCCCATATCTCTTCCCTCTTGCATCTCCCTCCCTCCCACCCTCCCTATCCCACCCCTCTAGGTGGTCACAAAGCACCAAGCTGATCTCCCTGTGCTATGCAGCTGCTTCCCACTAGCTATCTATTTTACATTTGGTAGTGTATATATGTCCATGCCACTCTCTCACTTCGTCCCAGCTTACACTTCCCCCTCCCCGTGTCCTCAAGTCCATTTTCTCGTAGGTCTGCGTCTTTATTGCCCCTACGTTCTTCATGACCATTTTTTTTTTTTTTGGATTCCATATATATGTGTTAGAATATGGTATTTGTTTTTCCCTTTCTGACTTACTTCACTCTGTATGACAGACTCTAGGTCCATTCACCTCACTACAAATAACTCAATTTCGTTCCTTTTTATTAGGCCTCAGATTTTAGTTGACAGATGAAACGGGAAAAAATTTTTCATTTGTAGAGGCCGTTTAGTGAGGAATTATAGCCCTTGAGCAACAATCTAAGGGATTTCGAGAGATCTTCTGATCAAGGTGAGATATTATTTCCTCTGCTTTTCAGAGGGAAGTGACGGGGGCCCAGCAATGTTAAGCAACTTGTCCAGGGTGATCCAGCCAGGAAGTGACTGAGAAAGGAGACCAGACCTCACATCCCTTCTGAATAAGGCCTCGGACGTCAGATAAATCCATGCTGTATTAAAATACGGTCTACTACCTGAGGTAATTGCAAACTAATCTGTGGGCTAGTTGGGCCAACATATGATGTGGTTTTAGACCTACCAGAGTTGGAATAAGGAAGGTGCTTGGCATGTACATCACAAACTATTCTAACAGCATGCAAACTTGTTTTTGACTTTAGGTTCAGTTTTTTTTAAAAGACTTTATTTTTTAAGAGCAGTTTTAGGTTTACAATAAAATTGAGGAGAAGGTACAGAGATTTCCCACATACCCCCTGCTCCCACACATGTATAGTCTCCTCCGTTATCAGCACCACTGCCATCAGCATCACAGAATGGTACTTGTTACCAAGGATGCACCTGCACTGACACGTCATAATTACCCATAGATCCGTGGTTTACCTAAGGGTTCACGCTTGGTGCTGTACATTAATGGGTTTGGACAAATGTATAATGACGTGAATCCGTCACTGTAGCATCATACAGAGTACTTTGCCCTAAAAATCCTCTGGGCTCTGCCTATTCATCGCTTCCCCCTCTCCACACCTGGAAACCACTGATCTTTTTATCATCTCCATAGTTTTGCTTTCTTAGGTTCAGTTTTCTGAACGGGGGATGGTGGAGTTAAGTGGATTCATAATTGGTTGAGCAGTCGCTGGGTTAATGTCTGTCAGCTAGGAGGGAGTTTCTAGGAGCATGTTAGCAGGACTTTGTCCTTGTTCTTACCCACTTCTATGTTTTTGGTGTGTTGATGTTGGAATTAATACTTTAAAAGCTCTCAGCAGGATGGGAGAGGGGCTGGAGAGGGGATTTCTGTGGAGGTTAGCAGAACTATGGGTGTAGAATGGACTCGTGGACACATGATTGAAAGCCTTGGGTGCCAGGGCTCCAAGAGAGGCCACAGAGTGGCCAGCTGGCCCTTCCTGAACAGAGGAAGAGGCTGATGAAGTGATGGTCTCCAGGACAGAGAGAGAAGCCCATATTCCCTTCCGAGACCCTCGCGCCTGGCCCTAGGTACCGAGTGTCACCTGATGTCAACAGGAGGAGTTTCCTGTGTAACTAGCATGTCACACTGTTGGGCTTTTCACAAGTCATCTGTCCCTTCACCTGCCACAAGGCAGGTATAAACCCAAAACATCCCATACAGATGGTTGTCTAGCCCCATAAAATCTCCAACGAAGACTTTGCAACCTCTTCAGGGGATGCGATCAAATGTTGCTCACTTCCCTGCAGTGAGGCTGGTCCTCCTGGGGTGCGGCCTGACTTCTCACTGCTGCCGCCCCTTCTCTTCTGTCCTCAGAGGAGACAGGTGTACACTGCCATCTTCCCAGTCACTCTTCCTAGATTTGAAGGCTGGTATGTAAGTCCCATCTCTCCCCTCACTCAAGTTCTCGCTGCCAAAGACGGAGCTCGGCCTTCGGAGGGTTTCACACCCCACTCAGGAGTGATTCACGCATCCCTTTCCCCATTGTGGAGAGGAAATGAACAAAGCACTTCTGTTCAAAAACAGGAGACAAAAATATGTAATTCAACCCCAGGATCCAGTTTGGGTTTGCAAAGTGGAAAACAACACAGAGACATTTTCCAGGTTCTTTTATGTTATTCCCTCTATAATGTGTCCCAAAATATTTTCCAAGTGATTCACCTACAATCCAATAAGAACAACAGCTGTTGCCATTTGTATGAAAGGAGCAGAGGCGCATTCGTGAGCGACTTTATTTTATTAAGGGGAAATGGCACAGGTGTTTAGAGACCGGAGGCATCAAGGTCTGTGCCCGGGGCGTCTGCAGCTCCAGGCGGGGCAGCCGGCACCACTGCAGGTAGGAGAAGAATAGACCGACCAAGAAGCACCCCGTGGTTACCGAGGGACAGGGCTGCCCGCCGTGGAGACTTTTAACTTCAGTGGCAGTTCTCCTGCCACTCAAAGATCTCTTCATAGTCTGCTAATTTAAAAAAATTAGTATTAACAATAATAATTCACATTTGTAAGGGTTTACGATGCTGCCTTCTAGCCATCTCTATCTTGATCCTGATTAGCACTCTAAGATTGGAACAGGTACTATAGTCCCCATTTTACAGATGAAAAAACTGAGGCTTTCAGGTGTTTACTACTTTGTCCAAGATGAAGAGGCTCCCCGTCTCTCATCCTCCCATTTCTGTATGTGGGTGTCCCCTGGTGAGTGTCAGGGATTTTGTGTTGCTTTCTGATTTGGGGGAGGAGGTGTGGGCGTCCCTAAAGGGCAGTGTCGCCGAGGGTCAGTCACTGAGAGAAGAGGAGCGTTGTTAGCCAGGAAACAGGAGTGGCCAGGAGGACCCCAGGGTGGCAGGGGAGAAGCTCTGGGCCCCACTCCTGGGAATACAGACTTGGAGGAGGCTTGGCATAGGGAAAGGTGCTGTCTCTGCATGGGCAGGCAGGGTCTAGGTCGTAAGCGTGAACTGGGAACCCCGAAGAGGGTCTGACTACCCACAAAAAGCCAGGTTCCTTGTTCCTTTCCCCTTTGTATTTCCAGGCTCTTAGAAAAGTCTTATTTAATCATTCCAGTCTCATTAGCTGTGTTTCTTGGCATGAAGGCAGCGGACCCATGTCCACAGCAAAGCATTATTTGAAAGGGGTGGTGACTGCCTCTGAGACCACCCTGCTGGTGTCAGCATAATGAGTGAGAGAGTGAGACCCCCCCAGGACAAGATGAAGCTTAGGTGACAAAGGTCAGGGGAGAAGGAGCCTGCTGCCTTGCCTCACTGGAGAGCCTCCCTCCACGGCCCTCACCAGAGGGTCAGGGTTTGAGGACTTTTAAAGCTAAATTGTGCACAACAGTGTGAGTATACTTAACACTACTGAGCTGTACACTTAAAAGTGGTTAAGATGGTAAATTTTATGTTTTGTGTATTTTACCACAATAAAAAAATGAAAAATAACTAATTGTAATAATTGCTCGTAGTTCAGAAGGCAAACAACATACAGAGTGAAGTCAGAAAGAGAAAAACAAATACCGTATGCTAACACATAGATATGGAATCTAAAAAAAATTGGTCCTGAAGAACCTAGGGGCAGGACAGGAATAAAGACGCAGATGTAGAGAATGGACTTGAGGACACGGGGAGGGGGAAGGGTAAGCTGGGACGAAGTGAGAGACTGGCATGGATTTATAAATACTACCAAATGTCAAACAGATAGCTAGCGGGAAGCAGCCACGTAGCACAGGGAGATCAGCTCGGTGCTTTGTGGCCACCCAGAGGGGTGGGATAGAGAGGGTGGGAGGGAGACACAAGAGGGAGGGGTTATGGGGATGTATGTATATGTATAGCTGATTCACTCTGTTATACCAAAAAAAAGGGTCAAACTGTATTAAAAGGCTTATGACAATAGACAGTATTTCTCTGCTCTAAACCCCCTTGTCCCACAGCCTCCCTTCCTAGAAACAATGGCTTTCGACTTTTCAGCTGTTTCTTCTGACATTTCGGTATCTCCATAGTTCTAAATTATATGTATGTATTGTTATAGTTTAATGCATTGGTTATATTGTCTATTGACTATTTATGGTAATGAGGATTTAGTCCTCTCACACTGCCTTCCTCTCTGATTCTTACCCCTTATATAGTGTATTCAAATTTTACTTAAATCAATATTCAGGATTTACAATGTTACGCCTATTTGAATATTATTCACAACTGACCTTTATACTGTGGTTATGTTTCTTTTGTTTTTGTTTTTTTCCTGTTTTTGTTAATAACTGCCTTGTTTTGCTTAATTTTTTTGCTTTAATTTTCTTTGTGTCTACCGATAGCCTCTCAGAATAGTTTTCCTCAAGGTCACTCTCATCAGGCAATCAATCAGTTCCAGTAGATTTCTCGGAAACTTTGCGCCCAGACACCTCTGTTCTGTCTTGTCTGGGGTAGCTTGTTCCCAGGCCTGCGGCTGTGTTATCCTGGGACCTCCCTCTGCTCTGATCCTGGGAATTCCCTTTGCTCTTCTGTGATTTACATTCCCTATTGCTAGGATCTTGCATCTTCTTTTTTGGTTTGCTCCATTGTTTTGTTGGAGCACATTCTCCAGGAGTTTTCTCGGGTTCGAAAGATGTGCAGTGGCCGAGGGCGTGGTGACCACAGTCTGTGGAAGGGCACTGTACGCTCTGGACCAGTGCCCTCCGCACCTGGTGCTCAGCAGTCCCCTCTCCCTCCTGTTTTCTGTAGCTCACATTGTCCTTTTTCTTATTCCTTCATCTTGCCGGAGGATTTTGAGTTTTAGGGAGGCCGGTTGGTGGTGGGGCCCTTGCACATGTCACACTAGTAGGTGGCAGAACTGTGACTTGGACCCAGATCCACTGGCTCAAGGCTCCAGGCCATCACTGTCCTACAGCTTGCTTTGCCTGTCCTCCAGCTCTGCGCATGCCCCTCTCCCCTTTTAAATTAACTACAGTCAATTTACCAAATTGTGTTATTTTCAGGCACAGCTTCAGATTCTTTTTCACTATAGGTTATGACAAGATATGGAATATATAGTTCCCTGAGCTATACAGTAAATCCTTGTTGTTTCCCTATTTTATATATATAGTGATGTATCTGTTAATCCCATACTCCTAATGTATCCCTCCCCCTGGCTCATGCCCCTTTGAATTGGCAGGAAGTCAGTGGAGGGATCCCCTCTCCAACAGGCCTACTAGCCTTTGCCTGAAAGAATTCAGGCCTGAATCCCGCAGGTAAAGGAGTAAAGAGCGTGGGAGAGAGAGTGAGGCTCCTCTGAAGTCCCTTGTAACTCAGTGGGTAAGAGCGTGTTGAGATGCTGAACAGAGCGGTAGGGCCTGTCTTCCTGCGGGCTGTCTCTGGGAGGACTTGCCCGGCCTGCTTTAAGGACGCTGCCTCCTCCTTCCCGGCTTCCTTCTGTCCCTCTTTCATGCCCCGCCTAGAGCATTGCTTTTCTTGGGATGTTTCCCAGGCCGAGTGCAAGCAAGATGGCAATGCATGCCAGGAGTCTTGCATAAATAAAAATCCACGGATAACTCCCAGGCCCGGCTTTAGCCACTCGTCTCAATCTTGCCTACCCACAAGACCTTTCCAGAGCTGCTAAATAGAACAAGACTGAATGATTTGTGTCTTTCCCCGTTTCATCCCCTCTGCTCCCTCCTTCTGCTTCTGATTGAGGTACAAATGAGCAATGAAGTGACCCAAGTAAGGCCATTAAATATTCTGCTACAAGAAGATGGAAAAGCAAGAGGCTTCAGTCATCCATAAATCTGGTAATGAGGCTCAAAGCCACTGAAGGTGACTGTTTACTCACTCATTCATTCATTTACTCAGTAGTCTATTATTGATCTAGTAGAGTTCTAGGCATGGTAAAAGCCCAGTGTCTTTCCATTTGAGGTATTTCAACTGTATTTAAAGCAAACTGACCCCTTGTGGCTTGTAATCACCCCGAGGATGTGAATCTCTGGTTGGTTTTGCCCGTTCAATATGGGGTCCTCAGGGTCCACGGTTTGGGCTGAAGGACAGGCAGTTGCTCAGAGCCAGAGCCCCATAAATGTTTGTTGTTGACGACGCTGGTGCTTGATCAATAAAGCTAATACTGCCATTGTCATCAGGGAATACATCTGTACTCATGTGTGTGAGAATTTCCCCTTGAATGTGCTGCTAAGCGTGCTCAATCCGATTCTTTATGGTTTCCAAGAGCTGGGGCGTATGAAAAAGGCCTTGGCAATTTATTGCTGAGAAGTTGAGCAGAAAACAAGAAGTCACTGAATTAGTCCAGGCCTCGCTGCCCCACCCATGCCACCCCACAGCTGCTGGGGACCCTGGACCCCAGCTCAGCATCCCTCTGCTCTTGCTGGCGGGCCTTTGGTGTCCAGCTCAAATCTTGTCTCCCTGGGTGGAGGAGGAGCTGCACATGGGGATGGGAAGTTTGAATTGGAGCATGTGGGACTCAGAATGGTCATGAGTGAGTACGTAAGAGGGCAGACCAGGAAAGGAAGGAGGAGTGGGGGGACGCTGCACTGGGACTCAGGCCCTGGTCCTGGCGGCCATGCACCGTTTGTGGACGGGCCTGAATTGGGAGCCAGGGAGCCACCGAGGCCCAGGGCTTGGGGCTCAGGACCCTCCCCCAGCCCCTTATATCTGGAGGTGCCTCTCACTTTGGCTCCTCTACATCCTAGGGGCCCAGACAGAAGGCGGCTGATGGCCAGGCCTTGGGGCTCCTGCTGACTCATCCCCGCTGGCTCACGGGCTGGGAGCTGCTGCCCTGGGAGGGCCTTCCAGTCCTGAGAACATCGCCTGACAAATCCTCTCACCTCCAGGGCCAATACCAGTGCGTCCGGGATAGTCTGGGAAATATGAGATTTAGTAATTTGTGTGTCTTCTCTCCACCCTTATCATAAGCTTCTCATGAGCAAGTCCAAAACACACCCCAGCCTGTGCCAGGTGTGCAGTAGGGGCTCTGTAAATGCTGCTTGAACTGAACAGTGGGCCACACTGTGTGATTATGCCTAAATGGGCAGGGCACGGTGCTGGGAAGAGCATCTGAGACTAAGCCTCTGGGAAGGCTGGACCTCTGTAGTTAGAGGCCTTCTCCCGAAGAGGGGATGATAGTAATAATAATAAGAGTAGTAGTAGAAGTAGTAGTAGTAGAAAGCCATGTGTGCCGGGCACCAGACCTGGTAGAACACCTTCGTACATCATCTCCTTGATTCTCACAACAGCCCTATGAGGCAGGCATTCCTATTACTTCCATTTACAGATGAGGGCATGGAGACACCTGGCTCCCTGCTATGTATTCCTCAGGTCTCAGTTTGAATTCTCTTCCTCTGGGGGAGGCTGTAACCCTCTACCTCCTTATTGCTGCATTTCTCGCTCTTCCTGGCCGTTTGTTCCCTGGCTCTGTGGGCTTGTCAGGGCAGGGCTCTGCCTGTCTTGCTCATATGGAGCCCCTGGTGCCTGGCACGCAGGTGGTGTGGAGTAGACGCTCAGTGAATGTTTTTGGATGAATGAACGAACACATTCTGAGAGCATCACTTGTGGTCCATGAAGGACTCTGTCAATCAGTATTCAGGGAGGGGGGCTCTTTCCTCTGCGTCTCCCCGCAGTGCCCACTGAGTAGAGAGGTGTCCCAGAAACCAGCCCCTCTACTTAACGTGTATTTATTGAGCACCTACTATGTGCCCAGGTCTCTACTAAGTGACAGGGAAGGAGCCCGCGACCACAAGGAGTTTCCAGTTTCTTCTGCCAAGAAATCCCTTCATTTGAATTTCTCCTAAAGCTCTCCTGTGCTTTTGGTCAATCACTCTTGCTTTGCCATCTGGGAGTTCTTGGAAGGGGCGAACAGGCGCCGTGCTCTGGAACCCTCTCGACTTCAGAGAGCCCTGCCATGCCCAGGATCGCTCAGGTAGACCAGCTGAGATGATTCGATGATGTGCTTTAATGCTGGGGTCTTTTGCTCCCTCCATCTGAGGACATGAGAGTTTTTGCAAATTCTGAAGACTGCAGGTTTTCCGCTCAGCCTGTGGTGGGCCGAGGACGCCTTGGTGGTGCTGGTATCTCTCCGTGTAACTTCTCACAACTCTCCTCCCCTCTCCCTGCCCAGCCACTGCCTTTTGCCTGATTTAATTTTCACACCTTATTCAGTGGCTCCTCCTGAAACTCATCTGCATCTCTTCCCTCTGGCCTGTGGGTCTTCCCCCCATGTTCCAAGCCTTTCTCCCGCCCTGGGGCATCTTTGCAGACAATGCAAAGGGTGTTCTGAAGGGCTTGTGCTCTTGAGAGCATGAGTGTGTGTTTGGGGCGTGTGCGTCACACACCCACCCAGGCACGACAGTGTGTACAACTCCGATTCTCGCCTCCAGCCACTCTGACCTCCTGCTGCGTACCCCTGGGATGCTGGCAGAACTAGGCGTGGGCATCCAGCACATTTCACACTTTGCCTGGCGCTTCTGAACTGAGCAGCAGAGAGCTGTTGAGGAGGACCCTGAGGGGCAGCTCAGAGGTGGTCCAGGTGGCGTCCTGCTGCAGCTGGAAGATGCAGCCCCCTTTTCATTTTCTGGGAGGCGACCGTAGGAAAACAGAGTATGAATGGCCATAATTTACTGGGCTCCTGGGTAAATTTGTATTTCATTCTGATTATTGAATGTGTCTCCTAATTGCAGCTATAAAAAGGTGTAGACCCTATTCCTCATGAAAGCCTGGTACTGGCTGATTGTTGTTTAATTAGTTGATGCCAGTGGTCGAGGGGTGAGTTTGGAATTGCAATTACAACTCCTATTATTTCAGGGAGATTGCTGAATTAATTAGTGGGATGATAGGATTCCTCATTGTCGACATCTTAAGAATCCACAGTAGTAACTTTAAAATGGGCTGTGATAATGCGGGTTGGTAATGGATTTGTCTTCTCTCCTGGGCGAGGCTGGACTTCAGGAGGACGGAGGCCTCCCTTTTCTCTTCCCCTTCTAGGGTGCGCTGGGAGTGTGGAGAAGCAGGTGCTACTGACCTGGGGAGAGTGTTGAGTGGCCAGGGGTGGTGGAGGAAACAGGGAGGGATCACACACCTGTGCTTAGCTTTCTCATATCCTGGCCTGGTGGAGACCAAAGGTTACATGAGACAAGAGAATAAAGAGAGAAAAGAAAGGGTCCAGCCAAGAACGTGCAGTGTTTACTTGAAGGTCGTTGAGGAGGAGCACTGCTTACAGCTCTGATGGTCATGGACAGCCCCTCTGGCCAGGGGCAAGTGGTGGTGCCTCCTGAGAAGCAGGCCCAAGTGATGACAAGGTCAAGGTCATGCAAGGGGCTCTTGGAGGTGGATGGATGGAGCCTCATGAGCCTGTGTTCCCAAGACCCCTCTGTGACCACCAGTCTGTGCTGGGCCAGTGACAATGCTGACTGTTGTTTGGCCTGGGTGGCCTTTAGCCTCCCGCTAAAGGTCTCCCCTTAACTCCTGCTGGGCGTCCAGATTGCCTGTATTGGGGGAGGAGGGACCTGGAAGGATCCTGCTCGCTCTCCCTTAAGCTTGACCTCTCCTTCTCTTTCTCGTCATCCTTCCCCTCTCCCCAGGAGCCACCAGAAGCATCTTCACTCTGGATATAAAAGAGAAATATTGCACTTTAGCTTCAGCCAGAGAGGTGGTAATGAGAATATAGGAGAAACTGTTTATCCAGGTAGTTAATATTTGAATAATCCTGAAGGTCATGCGGCGTCTTTCTTTCAAAGAGAGATTTCTCCCCTGGCCGGGGCTGTGTGCATGGAAAGTGGGGCAGGGTGCAGCTCTGTCCCGAATTCTCTGCCTTGTGGAGTTGGAGTCTGTTGGTTTCTGTAGCCTAGAGACAGAAGCAGGCGCCTGGGATGGAGGGGGCCAGGCGGGCTTCAGATAGGTGGGTAGGCTGTGGCCTGAGAGGAGAGAGGGAGGGTTGGGTCCTGTGAAGCACATGGAATGATGGAGAGCTCTTGGTTCAGAAGGACCTTCTTACTTCCTGTTCTGAAGACAGCTGCCCAATGAAGGGTGTTGGGAGCCCCTTCCGGACACCATCTCTTGGGTGTTCATCTCCCCCTTTCCCCAACCAGCACCCCACCCTGTTTCTCCAGGGCTCGGTGTCCTCCAGGGGACAGAGGGCCTGGGGAGTTTGTCGGAAGGCAGATCATTAAGATTTAATGGGACATTTCCTGCCAGACAGGGGGATTGTAAAATACAACTAATTTAGAGAGCTAGGGGATCACAGAGTCATTTTGCCTGTCGGCTAGGAAAGGCCAGACGTGAAATTATGTCAATCCCTGCCTTCGCCTCTCTAGCCCTTCCCAACCACACTACTGGGCGGCAGCTGATCTGGCCCAGAGCACCTGCTGGACAGAGCCCTTCCCCGCTGGTGACCAGGTGTGCAGCCGTGGCCAACTGGTATGTACTTAGCAAGGCTGAGAGCTTCATGAAGAGGGGTGATGCTGGAGCAGGGTCCAGGTGGCCACGAGCCCCTGCGCGGTGCACAGGCTTCTCGGCTCCAGCCCAGGGGACCACAGCCGCGGCCCAGACAGTCTTTTGATCTCTTGGAGTCCCTGCAGCAGGTTATCCAGAGGCTTAATCTGCCATGGTCCTGTCCTCTGGGCAGAGTGAATTCAACAGTTGAAGGAAGTGAGTTGGAAAAGGGGTGGTGGCAGTATGCGAGTGTGTGTGTGTGTGTGTGTGTGTGTGTGTGTGTGTGTGTGTGCGCGTGCGCGCGCGCGCACGCACAGGGCAAAGAAACAGAGACAAAGGGAGAGACACGGGGCAGATAGGGAGATGGGGGCAGGAGAAGGGGAGCCACAAGGCCAGGGGCAGGGAGACAGAAAGGCACCAGTTGTCTTCCCGAGGGCAGGGACATTGGTTCATTAGCTGTGAGTCTGCTCTCACAGGAGACAGGAAATGAGACTATGAAGGGACAGAAGTGGGCACAGCCCAGGGGCAACAAAGGGGGGGCCTGATGTTACAACAGCAGCAGGATTCTCTGGGCTCTGGTCTGCTCCCCCACTCTTAGATTGAGGACGTGCTGAATTAATACTCCCCAAGAAGCTGGAGAGAGGATGTGTGTAGAGTTGCCCTTAGGCATGTGATGGAACCAGCTCTAGACAAGGACTCTATTCATCTAAAATTATTAAAACAGAGACTTCCCTGGCAGTCCAGTGGTTAAGACTCCACACTTCCACTGCAGGGGGCATGGGTTTGATCCCTGACTGGGGAACTAAGATCCCACATGCTGGGTGGCAAAAAAAAACCAAAAACCAAAAATTAAATTATTGAAACAGCAAGTTACTTGACCAGCAAAATGGGTTTATTTGGCAGCAGCAAAGAATTGCAACTCAGAATGTGCAGCCTATGGGGAACCACAGGCATGTCCAGAGAATAAAGGAAGGGAACCTACTTTTATAGGGAAAGGGGGGAGGTGGGAGGGGCTGTTCTAAATGAAAGTTCATTGGATGGAAGTAGGAGTTCAGGGCAGTGATGGCTTCTCATTGGCTGGGCTGTTGCTGAGCAAGGAGAAACTCTTCCTTTGGAGAGTAAGGTAGTGGCATCTCCTGTTTGGGAGTGCATGGTGCCTGTGGAGCATGCAGTTGACCTGAGCAGCAGGATTTGAGCGCGGCCGCTTCTGGCCTCCTGACTCCGTTTTAAATGAGGTTTCCATTTATTAATTTTCACAGGTCCAAAAGGCTCTGCCACTTACAAGATGCATGACCTCTCTGAGGTCACATAAAAATGAGGACGCTATTGCCAACCTCACAGGGTTGTCGTGGGTGTTAATGAGACAACGTGGCTAGAGCTTCTAGGACATACAGACACCTAGTAAGCCACGCCAGCCACCTTCCCTTCTCTGAAAGATGCCTAACGCAGTGTCAGACACATGCCTGGCTCTCAGTACAGCTATTTTCATCAGATTCTTAATCCGAGAAGCGCTCAGCAGCCGTCCCTCAGCCCTGGAACCTAATGTTACCATCAGGGCTCTTGGCCTCCTTAATCAATAGAAACTGATAGGCGGCCAGACAAGGAATTCAGGCAAGGCTTTTCTGGGGCTCCTGCTGCAGCAAGAGGGTGCGAGAACAAGTAACAGGTTCCCTTGCTCACTCGCTTGCTTCCACGGTGGGGAAGGTGGGATGAGCTGGTTCCTTATATGGGGTGAGCGTAGAGGTGTGTCCAGGGGTGGCTTAGGTGGTCTGCCCACCCCTTAGGTGGTGCTGTGGGCAGGGGCATGCGCAGTACCCTGCTTTTGCTCCTGGCTCTTCAAAAGTGGCAGCTGGCTTTGTGGTCTTTTTGTATCTTGTCCATAATTTGCCCCAACTGTACATGTGTGCAGTTATTTTTAGTCCCTTATAGTTTCTTTGTATTTTGTTGCTTGAGGAGACATTTGTCCAGGTGCAAGCATTGCAGCAAAGGGTTCCAGGTCCCAGCCTGTCTTACTGGGAGTGGGCAGGGCTAAGGGGTGGGCTGGGCCAAGGAGGCCAGAGGATCCTGGTACTGCCCTGCTGTGTATTCCTTCCTTTCTTGCATGGCTCCAGCTTGACCCATCTCTGTAGAGCCTCAGAGCGGAAGGTGGAGAGGGTTGTTAATGCCACCAGTTCCACGGGCTGGGTTTGAGCTGTGTCACTAACCGGCTAGTGGAAGTTCCAGGTTATGTACTCCACCCAGAGTCGGGTAGGGGATCCTGCGGGCAGTGCTGTTCTTTCCTCACGTCTGAGTGACCCTCTCTACCCCAGCCCCACCGTGAGTGCCTAGGAGGGCTCAGAGACAGACTCCTCCCTGAAGATAACAGCCCAAACAGCATTAATTGAACACCCAGTGTGTGCCACGACCTGTCCTGGCACTGAGGATTTACAAGTGAATAAACTCAGCATGATGGTACTCTTGTGGAGCGGGGGTGACCAGTGGTAAATAAATATTATCAGAACGCGATGCAGCACTGTTTACAATAGTCAAGACATGGAAGCAGCCTAAAGGTCCATCCACAGATGAATGGAGAAAGAAGATGTGGTACATATACACAATGGAATACTACTCAGTCATTAAAAAGCATGAAATAATGCCATTTGCAGCAACATGGATGGACCTAGAGATTATCATACTAAGTGAAGTAAGCCAGACAGAGACAGATAAATATCATATGGTATCACTTATATGTGGAATCTAAACAAATGGTACAAATGAACTTATTTACAAAACAGAAATAGACTCACAGACATAGTGAACAAACTTATGGTTACCAAAGGGGAAAGGGGGGAGGGATAAATTAGGAGTTTGGGATTAACAGATATAGACTACTATATATAAAATAGATAATCAACAAGGATGTACCATATAGCACAGAGAACTCTACTCAATATCTTGTAATATTCTATAAGGGAAAAGAATCTGAAAAAAAATACATATATATATGAAACGGAATCACTTTGCTGCACACCTGAATCTAACACAACATTGTAAATCAACTATAATTCAATAAAAAAAAAGACAGCCCTGGGATGGATGAGGGGTTAGGGTGCAGGATGACGAGGTGCGACGAACTAAGCGAGAGACATTTACTGACATTTACTCAGACCTGAAAGGTAAGACAGAGGTCAGGGTAGAGCCTCCAGGGCAGGGGAACTAGGCGGGAGCAGAGTCCCCTAGTGGGTCATGCTTGGTGTCCTCGAGAGACAGAGGATGGCAGAGTGGCTGGCTCATGGCCGACAAAGGGGAGGGTGTGTGGGGAGGCCAGAGCGCCAGCAGGCTCTTTGGGCCTGGGAAGAATTTGGATTGCATTCTAAACAGAGATGGGAAGGCACTGGAGGAGTTTTAAGCAGGGAAGAGACATAATCTGATTTATATTTGTGAAAAGTAATTCTGACTGCTCTTTAAGAATAAATTAGAGGGGAGGAAAAGTTAAGAGGCGATGGGTAGCAGTAGGCTGGGTGAGAGCTGATGGAGGCTTGAACAGAGTGGCCCTGGCAACAGCAGATGCCTGTTGGGCACATTCCAGATACGTGTGCTGTCTTTTTTTTTTATGAAGGTACACTTTACATACAATAAAATTTGCCCTGTTTAGTGTAAAGTTCTGGGAGTTTGGACAACCGAATGTCATCGTGTGGCCACCACCACAGTCAAGATATGGAACGTTGCATCACCTGCCAAACTCCCCTGTGCCCCTTGGGTCATCCATTCTCCTGTCTTCCATCCCTGGCAATCACTGATCTTCTCTTTGTCCCATAGGTTTGCCTTTTCTACAGAGTCACATAAATGAAATCATATGGTATATAGCGGATGGAGTCTTAGCATAATGCAGTCTTTCACTTAGCATCGCGCGTTCGAGAATTATCCATGTTGCTATATATCTAAAGAGCTCACTCTCCTTTTTACAGCTGGGTAGTATTCCATTCTACAGAAGTATCAGTTTCTATATTCATTCACCACTTGAAGGACATTTGGGTTGTTTTCAGTTTTGGGCAATTTCAAGTAAAGCTCAGCTGAATGTGAACATTGGCGTACACGTGTTTACGTGAACCTGTTTTCATTTCACTTGGGTAAATACAAGGAGTGGGATTGCTGGGCCATCTGCTTAGTGTATGTTTGACTTTATAAGGAACTGCCAACCTGTTTTTCAGAGTGGCTGTACCATTTTGCATTCTCACTGGCAATGTATGTGAGTTCCAGTTTCTCTGAATTCTCACCAGCATTTGATATTGTCCCTACAATTTTTTCCATTCTGATAGATATATAATGGTATCTCATTGTGGTTTTAATTTGCATTTCCCTGATGATTAAAGCTGTAAGTATCTTTTCATCTGTTTATTTTCAATATCTTCTTGGGTCATATATCTGTTTAAGTCTTTCATACATTCCTGTATTCTTGTTTTTCTGGTTTTTTGGGTTTTTTTGAATTTTGAGAGTTCCTTATATATTCTGGATACAAGTCCTTTTTCAGATATGTGATTTGCAAGAATTTTCTCCCAGTCTGTGATTTCTCTTTCCCTCTCTCTCTCTCTGTCTCTGTGTCTTTCTCACTTTCTCTCTCTTTTAAATCACAAAACCAGGGGCTTCCCTGGTGGCACACTGGTTAAGAATCCGCCTGCCAATGCAGGGGACAAGGGTTCAAGCCCTGGTCTGGGAAGATCCCACATGCCACGGAACAACTAAGCCCGTGTGCCACAACTACTGAGCCTGCACTCTAGAGCCCACGAGCCACAACTACTGAAGCCCTCATGCCACAACTACTGAAGCCCGCACACCTAGAGTCCGTGCATTGCCACAAGAGAAGCCACCGCAGTGAGAAGCCCGTGTACTGCAACAAAGAGTAGCCCCGGCTCGCTGCAACTAGAGAAAGCCCATGCACAGCAACAAAGACCCAATGCAGCCCAAAATAAATAAATAAATAAATAAATAAATTAAATCACAAAACCAAGTATATTTATGAAAACAGAACCAAGACTAAAGACTAAATATATAATTTTAAAAATCAGAGACCACATCTCTGTTGTCATTCAGAGAATAGTTCCAGAAGACCGCTGCTTCTTCTTGAGATTCTTTGAGAATCCTATCTTGACGGTCTAAATTTTGTTGTTTCTATTTTTTAAAATTGTAGTGAAATACATGTAACATAATTTTTACCATCTTAAACTTTTTAAAGTGTACAGTACAGTAGCATTAAGTACATTCACTTTATTGCACAACCAATCTGTAGAACCCTTTTCATCTTTGAAAACTGAAATTCTGTACCAATTAAATAACAGCTTCCCACCCCCTGGCAACCACCATTCTACTTTCTGTCTTTATGAATTTGACTACTCATTAAGTAGAATCGTACAGTATTTATCCTTTTGTAACTGGCTTATTTCACTTAGCATAGTGCCCTCAAGGTTCATCCATCTTGTGGTAAGTATCAGAATTTCCTTCCTTTTCAAGGCTGAATAATATTCCATTGTGTGTGTAGACCATATTTTGTTTATCCATTCATCCGTTCATGGATACGTGGATTGCTTCCACCTTTTGGCTATTGTGAATAATGCTGCTGTAAAACTGATATCCCAAATATCTCTTTGGGACCCTGCTTTTAATCCTTTTGGATTCTTTTTATTCTATTGACAGTGCTTTTTGAAGAGCAGAAGTTCTTAATTTTGATTTAAAAATTTCTCAATTTTTTCTTTTATGGTTTGTGCTCTTGGTATCGTATCTATGTACTCATCACCTAATCCAAGGTCACAAATAGTTTCTCCTATGTTTTCCTCTCAAAGTTCAGTTTATGATCCATTTTGAGGTATTTTTTTAACGTAGTGAGAGGTTTGAGTTAAGGTTCTGGTTTTTTTTGCTTTTTGTTTTTTTGCAAATGCATATACAGTTGTTTCAGCACCACTTATTGAAAAGATATCCTTCTTCCACTGAATTACTTTTGCATTAGATGTGGTTTTTTTAATTAAAAATTTTTTTGGTCCTAGATTTGTTGCATTTTTATTATGTGGCAGAGACTGTTTTCTTTCTTTCTTTTTTGCTATTTATCATTCTTTTGTTGTTGTTGTTGATGAGGTATAGTTGATTTACAATATATGCTTCAGGTGTACAACACAGTGATTCACAGTTTTTAAAGGTCATACTCCATTTATAGTTATTATGATCTATTGGCTATATTCCCTGTGCTATACAAAGTATGCTTGTAGCTTATTTTATATGTAGTAGTTTGTACCTCTTAATCCCCTACCCCTATCTTGCCCCTCCCACTGTCCTCTCCCCACTGGTAACCATAGTTTGTTCTCTATATCTGTGAGTCTGTTTCTTTTTTGTTATGTTCATTAGTTTGTTTTATTTTTTAAAGTCCACATATAAGTGATATCATACAGTATTTGTCTTTCTCTGTCTCACTTATTTTACTAAGCATAATACCCTCCAGATCCATCCATGTTGTTGCAGATGGCAAAATTTCCTTTTTTTGTGGCTGAGTAATATTCCATTGCATATGTATATCACATATTCTTTATCCATTCATCTGTTGATGGACACTTAGGTTGCTTCCATATCTTGGCTATTGTAAATAATGCTGCTGTGAACATTGGGGTGTGTATATCTTTTTAAATAAATGTTTTCATTTTCTTTGGGTATATACCCAGGGGTGGAATTGCTGGATCATATGGTAGTTCTAGGGCTTCCCTGGTGGCGCAGTGGTTGAGAGTCCACCTGCCGATGCAGGGGACACGGGTTTGTGCCCCGGTCCGGGAAGATCCCACATGCCACAGAGCGGCTGGGCCCGTGAGCCATGGCCACTGAGCCTGCGCGTCCGGAGCCTGTGCTCCGCAATGGGAGAGGCCACAACAATGAGAGGCCCAAATACCGCCAAAAAAGAAAAAAAAACATATGGTAGTTCTATTTTTAGTCTTTTGAGGAACCTCCATACTGTTTTCCACAGTGACTGCACGAATTTACATTCCCACCAACAGTGTACCAGGGTTCTTTTTTCACCACATCCTCACCATCACTTGTTTTTTGTGGTCTTTTTGATGATAGCCATTTTGACAGGTGTGAGGTGATATCTCATTGTGATTTTGATTTGCATTTTTTCTGATGATTAACAATGTTGAACATCTTTTCCATCTGTGTGTCTTGTTTGGAAAAATGGCTCTTCAGGTCTTCTACCCATTTTTTAATCAGGTTGTTTAATTTTTTGATGTTGAGTAGTAAGAGCTGTTTGTATATTTTGGATATTAACTCCTTATCAGTCATATCATTTGCAAAAATGTTCTCCCATTCAGTAGGTTGTCTTTTCATTTTGTTGATGGTTTCCTTTGCTGTGCAAAAGCTTTTAAGTTTAATCAGGTCCATTTGTTTACTTTTGGTTTTGTTTCCTTTGCTGTAGGAGACAGATCCAAAAAAATATTGCTATGATTTATATCAGAATGTTCTGCCTATGTTTTCTTCTATGAGTTTTACAGTTTCTAGTCTTACATTTAGGCCTTTAATCCATTTTGAGCTTACTTTTGTATATGGTGTGAGAAAATGTTCTAATTTTATTCTTTTATAAAGAATAAAAAGCTGTCCAGTTTTCCCAGCACTACTTATTGGAGAGAGTGTCTTTTCTCCATTGTATATCCTTACCTCCTTTGCCATAGATTAATTGACCATAAGTGCATGGGTTTATTTCTGAGCTCTCTATTCTCTTCCATTGATCTATGTGTCTGTTTTTGTGCCAGTACCATATACTGTTTTGATTACTGTAGCTTTGTATTATAGTCTGAAGTTAGGGAGCATGATACCTTTAGCTCTGTTTTTCTTTCTCAAGATTGTTTTGGCTATTCAGTTTTTTTTGTGTGTTTCCATACAAATTTTAAAATTATTTCTTCTAGTTCTTTGAAAAATGTCATTGGTATTTTGATAGGGATGGCATTGAATCTGTAGATTGCCTTGGGTAGTATTGTCATTTTAACGATATTAATTCTTCCAATCCATGAACACATTATATCTTTCCATTGGTTTGTGTCATCTTCAGTTTCTTACGTCAGTGTCTCATAGTTTTCTGAGTACAGGTCTTTTACCTCCTTAGGTAGGTTTATTCCTAGGTATTTTATTCTTCTTGGTGCGATTGTAAATGGGATTGTTTCCTTAATTTCTCTTTCTGATAGTTCATTGCATTAGAAATGTTTTTGAGATAGGATTGACAGGACTTGTCTTTGGATGTGGAACATGAGGGAGAAGGAGGAATTAAGTGTGACTGTGAGCTTTGGCTCAATTAACTGGTTGGATCAGGGTGCCACTTTCTAAGATGGGGTACCCTTGGAGAGAACAAGTTTGGGAATTGGAAGTTTAGAGTTATATTTTGGAGGTGCCCATAGGCCTGAGAGAATTAGGCAAGGAGACAGCTGGACATATGAGTCTGAAGTGCAGGGCAGAGGTAAGGGCTGGAGACAAACATTTTACAAGTCATTGGCACGTAGAAACAGACAGGTAAGCTGACACTTAAGAGTGCTATGTGCTGAATTCAGAGGTAGAGGTGTGTGTAAGGTGCAGCAGAGCCCTGGGGCAGGAGTATAGGGTGGAGCAGGGAAAGGCCTTGGAGGACATCAAGTCAGTGGGTCTTAAAGGTGAGCAGGAGTTTGCCAAGAGAAGATCTGGGGAGTGAAATTTCAGGGGAAGGATCAGAATGTGCACAGGCTTTAGGGCATGAAGTGTAGGGTGTTCAGGAAATTTCAGAGTTTGGAGCAGCTGGAGAAAAGGTGCATGGGTAGGAGGATTGATGGGAGTCTGGAAGAAGACAAGGCCAGTTCAGTCAGGGCCTTTACATAGAGAGAGCAGCTTGGACTTTCTCGTGTATATATCAGGGGAATCAGTGGCAAACTTTCTGTGAGGGAGGGGCCATCCCTTGTTCCTTCAGATGTTTATTTGAGGTAAATGACCAGGGCCACAGTGTGAATTAGAGGCCATGAAACAGGAATCAGGAAGGTCAGTGAGGAGGCACATGTTCATTGCGAGATGCAGAGTGTCTGAACTTGGCAGTGGCTGGAGGGATGGAGAGTTAGAGGTGACGTGAGACCTTCAGGATGAGTACCCTCTACTCCTAGTCTCCCCTCCCTCAGCGCCACCAGCAAGGCTGCCCTTCCTGTGACCTGTAGAGTGTGCTTGTCCCCAGGGATCCCCTGATTAGATCAAACCCCACCATTTAGGTGAATATCTCTGTGCTCCGGCCTCCCCCAAACCTGATGTGCAGTTGCTCCTGAGATCCCTGCAGCTCCTCTTCTGCCCAGGCATGGGGGTGATGGGGATCCAGACACAGGCCTTCAGTGGACCGGCATCAGGTCTGAGCTTTCATCCGTCGGCCTAATCAAACCCCGTCTGTCCTGACAGGAATACAGATGTGATGCTCCTTTCTCACTCTGTCTGAAATTGCTTCATAATAACAGTAGGAGTTAGAGAGGCATTATTATTGATTAAACAATTGAGGTGATTTGCCTTTACAAAGCTGAAAATATAGAGGTGTCTCTTTCTGCCTCTGTATACATTATGCATGCTTCTTTATTGGAGGCAACAGTCGCTGCTTGTAATCAAGCTGATGTTTATGGTGGGGCTGCTTTATAATGCCAGGCTGAGATGATATAATGGGAACTGGACTGAAAAGATGCCTAATGTAACGACACTGGCAATCAGGGGTGAGAGGCCCCCCGGGGAAGGCAGCGCGGGCCAGGCAGGGGTGGTTGGAGGGAAACAACCACGCAGCCGTTTGGACATGGAAAAAAGGTTCTTAGAATGTCGCTTGTAATTTGTATTATAAGACTGTAAGGGGAGAAGAACCTGGGCTTTGGATCAGACGGCTCAAGGTTTGAATCCTAGCTCTCTGCCATTTATTGCCTGTGTCACCTGGGAGAAATTACTTCAAGTCTCTGACACCCAAAATAGGGATAATGATACCTAATGAGATGGCAGATGTGAATTGCCTAGCACAGTATCAGACATATGTCGTTATTATTATCTTGATCGCTCCAGAAGGGGGTTCTAGGTAGGGATGGGTGTGCTAAGGTGCTTGGGCTGGGAACTTGTGTAGCAAGTCAAGAGCTCTTCAGGCCCAGCCCATTCATCCTAGACCCTGTTTGCAAGTGTCAGGGAGCAAATTTGCCACCCCAAAGTGTCTCTTTGGCATAAGGATTCATTTAGGCTTGAATATTTTTAAGGCCCAAGAGACTCAGGAAGAATCTCGGACCTTCCCCCGACTGCCTAACAGAATGTAGATAAAGGACCTGTTCCGGGACAGGAGCTATCAGCATAGATCACTATAGTATGAACTATAGTGTAGACGGGGGTGGGGTGGGGGGGAACCCAGCAAAGTCTGTTTCTTAAAATTCCTCTCTGTGTCCTACTGTCTCTGCCAAACACTTACCAAACATTTGCTTTTCCCTATCGATGTGAATTCCCTTCCTCCCCTTTGAGGTCCCAAACCACTACCCCCAACACCCTCTTTTGTCTTTATCTGAAGACGGTATTTAAGGTGAGGGTTTCAGCCGTTTTGGTGAGTCACTCAGTGTTTCTGGGTCTCTCCCATGTATACATGTTATTAAACTTTGATTTGATTTTTCTCCTATCAATGTCTCATGTCAATTTGATTCTTAGACCAACCAGAGGAAACGAGAAGGGTAGGGGAAAATGTCTTTTCCTGAGGCTGGCCGGGCCAAGGCTCGGATGGGCAGATATGCCTGACGTTGTGGTGTCTTGGGTCTGCTGGATTACCTGTCCAGGTACTGGGAAAGTCTTCACAGGGAGGGAGGCTGCTGAGCTGCCTTTCGAATTGAGTGAGAGGAGCGGTGCCTTGTTGGACAAGGTTGCCACCGCGGAGCCACTGGCTGCATTATTAAGAGACCTTTCTCGTTCCAAACTGATACGTGTTAATTGTCCCAGCCCTGCTGGGCTCAGGGTGAAAAGCGCTGTCAGTCGCTTGGCTGCCAGGATTTGCCCAACCGTATTCCTGGATTCTGTGTATGGGTCTGCATTGTGAGCTCTGGAGGACTCAGGAGGGCGGGTGGCCGGAGGTGAACAAGACACAGATGTCCAGAGCGCCTGTCTCTGCTCATGTGTGGCCTGCTCTGGAGGACAAGGAATCCAGAGGGAGGAAAGAGCTTAGGTGGGCGCTCTTGGCATGCCTCCCGTCCTCGGGTTTCTCTGTGCCTGGATTTGGGGTCAGCTGCGGCAGAAGCGTGTTGGAGTATTACAGTGAGGTGAGTACCCTGCCAGTCGACTCCCTTTCTTACTGCCTGGCGACTAATGAACGAGCGTGTATCTGGTACCTACTGTGCGCAAGCAGAGGCGGATAGGGATTCTGGGAGGTGGAGGCAGTAGGCATAATACAAGGTATTTACTGGCTAAACTTTAGGTTCTCGGAGTCAGGGAGTTACTATGAATGAGACTGGTTGGGAAAGCCTTACAGCAGCAGTGGGGTTTTCAGGAGGATTCAGTCAGGCGTCAGGGCCCGGGAGGCATTCCAGGAGGTCAAGGGTGCAAGCCAAGGGTAAGGTTTTTGGAATAACGAGTGGAAGAGTGTGGTGTCAAGGAGCAGTGTAGGGTTCTTAACATTTCGGGTCAAGTAATTCTTTCCTGTGGGGACTGTCCTGGCATTGTACGATATTTAGCAGTGTCCCTGGTCTCTACCCACTAGATGCCAGTAGCATCCCTTCCAGTCCCCAGGTTGTGACAGCCAAACATGTCTCTAGACTTGCCAAACATCTGGGTGCAAAGTCACTCCCACTGAGAATCACTGGCTGGCATAGCGGGTGGTGAGAGATTAGAGTGGAAAGGTTGGCTGGGCTGAGTCTGGAAGGGCGGTGGATTTCACGTTAAGAAAATCGGGACTATACAACTCAACAACAAAAAATCAAATAACCTGATTAAGAAATGGGCAATAGACATTCCTCCAAAGATGTACAAAGGGCCAGTAAGTGTTTGAAAAGATGCTTGATATCATTAAGCGTCAGAGAAATGCAAATCAAAGCCACAGTGAGATACCACCTCACACCCATTAGGATGGCTACTGTCAAAAAATAGAAACAACGGGTGTTGGCAGGGATGTGAATTGGAACCCTTGTTCACTGGTGGTGGGCATGTAAAATGGTACAGCCACTGTGGAAAACTGTCTGGCAGTTCTTCAAAAAATTAAAAATAGAACTACCATATGATCCAGAAATCCCACTTCTATGTATATATCGAAAAAAGGATTGAAAACAGGGTCTGAAGAGATACACCCATGTTCACAGCAGCACCGTTCATAATAGCCAAGAGATGGAAGCAACCCAAATGTCTACTGACGGATGAATGGATGAACAAAATGTGGTTGATGTATATATATACATACAATGGAATACTCTTCAACCTTAGAAAAGAAGGAGATCCTGTCATATGCTACAGCATGAATGAACCTTGAGGACATTATGCTAAGTGAAAGAAGCCAGTCACCAAAGGATAAATATTGTATGATTCCACTTATATGAGGTTTACGGTCAATCTGTATAGGTCTGTATACGGTCTATCTGTATAGATAGAGAAAGTAGAATGTTGGTTGCCAGGGCCTGGGGAGGGGGGCAAAAGGGAATTGTTTAACGAGTATAGAGTTTCAGTCTTGCAAGATGAAAAAGAAGGTTAGGACTTCATTCTGGAAATAAGGGGGAGCCTTTTATGAGCAGATGATTCAGAGAAGCTGTGGCATCGGCAAACTCTCACAAGGAGCTTTGTTTTTTGTTTTTTAAATTGCAGTGAACTATGCACATCATAAAATTTAGCGTTTTCCGTTTTAACCATTTTTAAGCGTGCTGTTCAACAGCGTTAAGTGTATTCACATGCTGTGGTGTGATCACCACCATCCATCTCTGGAACGTTTTCGACTTCCCAAATGGAAACTCTGTATCCATTAAATACTAACTCCCCATACCCTCCACCCCCAGCCCCTTGGGGACTATTTCTGCTTCCTGTCTCTGTGAATGTGACTACTCTAACTGCCTCATGTAGGTGTAATCACACTATATTTGTCCTTTTGTGTCTGGCTTATTTCACTTAGCATAATGTCTTAAGCTCCTTCCATCTTCTTTTTTAACTTTATTTTAAAATTTTATTGATTTATTTTTTAGCCTCCCCATATAGTTTAATTTTTATTTTTTATTGAAGTATAGTTAATTTACAAAGTGTGATAGTTTCTGCTGTACAGCAAAGTGATTCATTTATATATAAATACAATATATAAGTATTTGTATCTATGTATATAAATATATTCTTTTTCAGATTCTTTTCCATTATAGTTTCTTATAAGATATCGAATATAGTTCACTGTGCTATAGAGTAGGACCTTGTTGTTTATCTATTTTATGTATAGTAGTTTGTATCTGCTAATCCCAAACTCCTAATTTATCCTCCCGCACTTTCCCCTTTGGTAACCATAAGTTTGTTTTCTATGTCTGAGAGTCTGTTTCTGTTTCATAAATAAGTTCATTTGTATCATTTTTTAGATTCCACATATAAGTGATATCATAAGATATTTGTCTTTGTCTGACTTACTTCACTTAGTATGATGTTCTCTAGGTCCATCCATGTTGCTGCAAATGGCATTATTTCATTCTGTTTTATGGCTGAGTAGTATTCCATTGTGTGTGTGTTGTGGGGGTGGGCACATATGCTTTACCCATTTATCTGTCAGTGGACATTTAGTTTCCTTTCATGCCTTGGCTATTGTAAATAGTGCTGCTGTGAACATTGGGGTGCATGTATTTTTTCGAATTATAGTTTTCTTTGGTTGTATGCCCAGGAGTGGGATTGCTGGATCATACGGCAACTCCGTTTTTAGTTTTTTGAGGAACCTCCATACTGTTCTCCATAGTGGCTATATCAACTTACATTCCCACCAACAGTGTAGGAGGGTTCCCTTTTCTCCACACCCTCTCCAGCATTTATTATTTGTAGACTTTTTGATGATGGCCATTCTGACTGGTGTGAGGTGATACCTCATTGTAGTTTTGATTTACATTTTTCTAATAATTAGTGATGCTGAACATCTTTTCATGTGTCTATTGGCCATCTGGATGTCTTCTTTGGAGAAATTTCTACTTAGGTCTTCTGTCCATTTTTTGATTGGGTTGTTTGTGTTTTTGTTGTTGTTATTGAGCTGTATCAGCTGTTTGTGTATTTTGGAAATTAATCCCCTGTTGGTTGCATCATTTACAAATATTTTCTCCCAGTCCCCTGGTTGTCTTTTTGTTTTGTTTATGGTTTCTTTTGCTGTGCAAAAACTTATAAGGTTAATTAGGTCCCATTTATTTATTTTTGCTTTTAGTTCTGTTGCCTTGGGAGACTGACCTATGAAAACATTGGTAGGATTTATGTCAGGGAATGTTTTGCCGATGTTCTCTTCCAGGAGTTTTATGGAGTCATGTCTTATATTTAAGTCTTTAAGCCATTTTGAGTTTATTTTTGTGTATGGTGTGGGGGTGTGTTCTGAATTCATTGATTTACATGCAGCTGTCTAGCTTTCCCAATACCACTTGCTGAAGAGACTGTCTTTGCTCCATTGTATATTCTTGCCTCGTTTCTTGATGATTAATTGACCATAGGTGTGTGGGTTTATTTCTGGGCTGTCTATTCTGGTCCATTGATTGATTTGTCTGTTTTTGTGCCAGTATCATGCTGTTTTGATTACTATAGCTTTGTAGTATTGTCTGAAGTCTGGGAGGGTTGTGCCTCCAGCTTTTTTTTCCCCTCAGGATTGCTTTAGCAATTCTGGGTATTTTGTGGTTCCATATCAATTTCAGGATTATTTGTTGCTCCTTCCTTCTGAAGGCTGAATAATATTCCATTGTATGTGGATGTATGTATATATGTATATACCACATTTTGTTTATCCATTCACCTATCGATGACATTTGGTCATCAGGAACTTTTGCTTGGAATGGAACTACCTTCTCTGCCAAGGGTCAAAAAAGTCAGATGCAGTGTGGGGCCCAGCTGGCTGGTAACATAAAGGCACCAAGTAGGCCAAGCTGAAGGCAGTTGTTGTTGTTTTTTTTTAAAAAAAAAATCATTTATTTATTTGGCTGCTCCGGGTCTTAGTTGCAGCACACAGGATCTTCACCACTGCGTGTGGTATCTTCGTTGCGGCATGCGGGATCTTTAGTTGCGGAATGCGAACTCTTAGTTGTGGCATGTGGGATCTAATTCCCTGACCAGGTATTGAACCCAAACCCCCTGAGTTGGGAGCATGGAGTCTTAGCCACTGGACCACCAGGGAAGTCCCTGAAGACACTAGTTGTTAAAACAGCTTGTGTTGGGCCCAAGAATGACCCCTCCCTATTATACTATCTCAGTGGTTCTCAAACTTTACCAGGTACCCATATCACCTGGAGGGCTTGTGAAACACAGATTGCTGGGTCCCCAGCATTGCTCCCCAGCATTTCCGATTCAGTAGGGGCCCAAGAATTTGCATGTCTAGCAAGTTCCTGGGTGATGCCAATATTGCTGGTCTGGGGACCACACTTTGAGAAACACTGATCTAAATTTAACTCATTGCCCAGGCTTATCGAAACAGTCTACAGGCTGTAGGTATGCAGTGCCTGGCCTCTTCCTAGCAGAGGTCAAAGTCCTACCTTGGGCACCATCTAAATAGTAAAGACCTTTCTAGGAGGGCTCGGCAGGTTGGAGAGCAAGCTTTGGGTCCAAGGTAAAGTCTCAGGAACTCCTCCTGGCTCAGCCCTAGGAGCTTCCTCGCTGCTGGCTATCCGTGTCTCATGCTGCCAGTCAAGCTTTAGAATTAGATGCAGCTGCTGCAGAAGGACGGGACTCAGAAGGTTTGAAAAATGCACAAAGACTTTGAGCCTAATACAGTTTGCTTTGGGAGCACTCCCTGTTTGCACTCCCTGGCTCACAGGGGGACCTCGGAAAACAAAACATGACCTTCCCCACAGAGGGTCCCCCAGGGCGTCTCACTAGCCTCCCACCCCTCTGCCCGCTCTGCCCCTCATTAGCAATAACAACCATCCTTAGCAGGGCAGAGTGCTTTTGTTTCTTTTAATATATATTTAAAAGGTATTGATGGCCAAAAAGCCCGGAGGGAGGCACACACAACCCTGCTCGGTCTGCTGGCATTTTCACATGTAAAGGCTTTTCTCTCCATCACTTCTGGAGACCAGAGCGGGAAGGAGCCTCAGAGGTTATTCTACCCAAACCCCTGTGGCCAGAGAGGGAGGTAAGGGTTGCAGGGTCACATGGCAAAGGAGGGGCGGAGTCAGCTGTGGACTCTGCTCTTTTTGACTGATGTATCCTGCTGGTTCAAGGAAATAACCTATCTCAAAAGTCAAGGTCTGGGCCTGGGAGGTCTCAATGCCTTTTTTATCCATGAAGGATTAACTCCCATTGGCTTTTTCTTCTTTCTCCTGAGTGTCTCAGCCCCTCCCCAGCAGCTGTCACTTACCCCTGCCTCTGCTTCCTTTCAGCTGGTACTAGGAGACCCCTCCCCACACCCTGGCTTCTCAGTTCATCCTGATTGGGCGGCACATTTCCTCATAGCCTCCGGCTTTGTCTTCCCCAGAGAAATAGAATGAAATCGGGCAGGCTCTGCTTTCCTACCCAGAAGGAACCCTTGACCATGCAGATCAGCCTGGTGGCCTGGGGTCGGCGGCTCCAGGTGAAACTTTAGTGATGAGTCCCTGCTCGCTGATGTCCAGGTGCTCCCTTCTGCTGGCCTGCTGCCTCCCTCATACTGTATTTCTAGGCTGCGCACAGTGCCTCACATGTAATTGGCACTCGATTCAGTTGAGTCAGGGGATGCGTGAATATACTTTACTGACCTCCTGATCTGGACTCGGGCCACTTCTTGGGAACCCCAAGGCTGACCATATGGTGATACAGGCACGACTCAGTGACCCATGTCAGTGGGATCTGATGGCACTTTGGAGGCAGCCTCTGCCACGGGGTCCCTTCCCCCAGGCCCCACGTAGCCTTTCATTTGTGGAGTACTTACTGATGCCAGGCACCGCGCTAGGTGATTTACCCACGTTGTGGATTCTCCCAGCAACCCCTGGGTTGGGTATCACTATCTCTCTTTTAAAGGTGGGTTAAATGAAGATGTCGAGAGGTTAGGGATGATGTGACTTAACTAATCCTCAGCTCCCTCCCTTCCCTGGGTTCCTCTAGGCTGACCCTAACCTAAGGCCAAGAGACACAGTTGTGATGGTTATTGTTCAGTGGTTAAGTCACAGGAGATCTGGCTTCTTAACCTGCTTCCTTCTCGACTGGAGGGGTAAACTGAGGCCAGTCACCATACTGGGAGATCGGCCACATCTGTCTCCCCTTCTCCCGTCCTCCCAAAGTCTGGCAGGTGGGCCTGGGCCTGGCTGTGCCACTGGTCAGCAGGGGAGCTGGTGCCTTGGGGGGCATCATCCATCCGTAGCCACCTTCTCTCTGAGTAACTTGATTACCTTTTCATGCCCTGCCTCTTGATATCTGCTCATCGTAGCCATAGTGCTAATCATGGCAGGAGTTTAACTGAAAAGCGTGTTGGCGGGGTTCCCCATGGATGCACTCAGTGTGCACCCCAGTTTCCTTCTGCCTCCTTCCCTCTCCCTGCCTCTCCCCGCTCCTTCTTACTGGAGTTTCCCTGATCGGGACTGTCACAACAGCTTTCTCCTCTCTCTATCTTTGTCCCAGGTGGCTCTGGATTGATGCTCACAGACAAACATTTCGGTTGTAAGCGGTGGCGTGCTGTTGCTTCCATCGTGAGACGTTGCAGACTGTTTTAGGCCTGCTCTGCTAGCATCCCCCCTCCCTTCTGTATTCGCATCCGCCCAGGAGCTCTCGTTCTCATCCAATGAGTCAGGGGAGAGATCTTGGAAGAGTCATTAATTTGAGCAGATGTGTGTCAATGTCCTAGGAAATAAAAGATGTCAGTACAAACCACCTGTGCTTGCTCTTGGCCACAAAGCTCAGAATGCAAGTGGCCCTCCCTTTAGGAAAACCTCTAGGCCCAGACTGTTTGCGTTACAAAAAGTTACTTGACAGAAGGATTTGCTGCTGGGTGCCTTAAAATGGGAGCTCCTTTGGTTTATTTAAGCAGTTTACAGGCCATTAAGTACTAGACAGAGGGACTTTAGGGACAGGAAAACTTTATGTTCAAGCTTAAGAACCAGTGCCAATTACAGATCCTTCGGAAATGAAGATGAAGCATCCCGGAAATTGTATATAAGCTGGTAGGGAAATGCGGGCTGACTCACCAAAACAGGACCGCACTCACCCTTTCAGAGATGCTCGCCAGAGACCCCCATAGAAATGTACCAGTTTCTCTTTAATGATGAGCCCTGACAACGGGAACTAAGCTTTCTGCACCGTTTTCCCAATTGATCCCTGTTGCGCTCAGCCCTGTGTTCCCTTAGGCTGGGTGGAGATTGCCTAACTGAAAATCGGAGTTCAAGACAATGGCCTTTTAAGATTTTTTGTCTGTTTCTCTAGTAGACTCACTTTTCACTCTGCAGGGTGCCTATTTCTTCCCTTCTCTTCCTTTAGATCTCCCACCTCCCCTCCCACACCTCAGCCTGAGCTCAGCATCTCACTTCAGACTTCACTGAGGTGTGGGAGGAGACGGAGGCCCCTCATCCTTTCAGCCCCTAAGGCTGCGAGCCCACTGCAGCTGTGCTCGGGTTCATCCCTCCTGAAACTCCGAGGCCCGGTCCTTCCACCTGTGCTCTGGCTCCCAGCCTCTCACCTTCTCAGAGACCTCACCTGGGATCTTTCCAGCAGTGTCCGGACCTGCTCTCCTATCTGTCATCTTTGAAAAAGCTACAAGCTGCCTGCGATCGTACCTTGTCTTTCAGCTCCTGCGCCATCTCTGCTCCCTTTCACAGCCAAACAACTCAGAAGTCCTGTCGGCACACACCGCCTCCACTGTCCACCCCAGTCACCCTCCCGCCCACTTCAGTCTGGCGTCCTTCCCCACCACCCCACTTCACAGCTCCTGGAGGTCGCCGGTAGCTTCCGTGTCGCCCACTCCCACGTACACTTTGCTGTCCTCATCTTGGCTTCTCAGCAGCATTCCACACCCTCTCCTGCTCGGAAACCCTTTCTCTAGGCTCCGAAGGCTGTGCTTCTCTGGATCCCCACACCCCCCTTTCCGTTTATTCCTCCTTTTCTCTTGTCTAAACATTGGATGTCCACGTCTTGATCCTTGGCCTGTTTCTCCATCTGTACACCCTTGCTAGGTGAACTCACCTGTTACCAAGCTTAAATACCATCTATATAGTGATAACTTCCAAATTCCTCTCTTGAGCTCAGGTCCTGCCATTCTATCTATCTACTTGAATTATTCATTTGAATGTTCTACAGATATCCCAAACATGTAAAAAGAAACCAAACTCTTGATTTCTTTTCTCAGATCTGTTTCTCCCTACATCTTCCCCCATCTCAGTGAATGGCGCCCATGTCCTCCAATTTGCAAGGCCAGAAATGTGGGAGTCCTCCCTGATTTCTCCTTCCCCTCACCTTCTACAGCCCATATCCCACCAAGTTTGGCTGGTTTACATCCAACATGTCTCAGATGTACACCCTTCTCTCCATCTGCGCTGCCACCCTTCAGTCCAGGCCACCGTCATCTCTTTCCTGACCTAGGACCATAGCCTCCTAATTGGTCTCTTTACTGCCGCTCTTGCTTCCAGTCCTTCACCCAGCACAGCATTTCAAAAACATAAATTGTTGCATGTTATTCCTCTGCTTAAACCCTGCAGTGGTTATTCGTTATCCTTAGAATAAAATCCTGACTCCTTGCCGCGCCTTATGAGGCTCTCTGTGATCTGGCCCACCTATCTAATTCCCCATCCTCATTGTGCCCCCTCTTCTTGAGCAGTTGCCCTCCTAACAGCCATTTCCTCCCATCTTCCATTGTAACAGAACCCCAATTTTGTTCAGAAAGGGGGATTTTCCACGAAAAAGGTGGTGACTTTTTCAGGGAAGGTGAGCCCTTCTCCCTTGCACAGGATGTGACCATGGTTAATCTAAGCTAATCATGGTAATGCCATGACTCCATTGATAGCAGTTGGTTTAAGGGTGGGTACGTGATTGGTTCTGTGCCATGGGACTCAAGATAAGACTGTGGACTTCCCTGGTGGCACAGTGGTTAAGAATCCGCCTGCCAACGAAGGGGACATGGGTTCGAGCCCTGGTTCGGAAAGATCCCACATGCTTCAGAGCAACTAAGCCCATGCTCCACAACTACTGAGCTCGCGTGCCACAACTACTGAAGCCCACACGCCCAGAGCCCGTGCTCCGCAATAAGAGAAGCCACCGCAATGAGAAGCCAGTGCACTGCACCGAGGAGTAGCCCCTGCTCGCCGCAACTAGAGAAGGCCCACATGCAGCAACGAACACCCAATGCAGCCAAAAATAAATAAATAAATTTATTAAAAGTCAAAAAGATAAGAATGTCTCCTGGCGACTTCTAGGAAAGATGCACTGCCCTCATGAGAGAATTAGGCAGGAGGGGGAGATGAGGCACCCTTCCTGCTTTTCTGATGTTGGTCGGTGAGGATGAGGTTGGTGCTTGGGCACCGTGATGGGAGAGGATGCTGCCGCTCCCTGAGGATGGCAGATAGGAGGGGCAGGTCCTTGTAGATGCGGTTGAGCAGCAGAATCCACCCTGTAATTGACAGCCTCGTCTTCAGTGGGATAATACATGTCTTTACGGTTCCAGTCCCCATTAAGAAGGTTTTCTGTTGCTTGCAACCGAACCCATCCTAACTGATAACCTTTCTCTCACCCGCTGTGTCCCATCCTCACTGGCCTTTCAGCCTGTGGACATGCCAAGCTCTTCCCTGCCGCAGAAGGTTTGCACATTCTGTTCCCTGCTTTTCATGTGGTCAGTGCTTTTCCATCCTTCAGGCTCAGATTGCTCTCGCACAGAGGTTTTCCTGCCCCGTCTACTTCCTAATAGTTTCATTCATAGCCCTTTGCACCTTTTGAAATTATTTCTTATGTTCACTTTTTCTTCCCCTCCTGTAAGCTCCATAAGGGCAGAGACTGTATATCTTGTTCATCACCTTGGCCCGATCACCTAATACGGTGCATCACAGGGAGAAAGTGCTCACCTCCTGTTTGCCGACTGATTGCATGAATGGAGGAACAATCTGGTCCATGTTCTTCCTCCTTCCCATCTCCTCTGCTACTCGGTGACATCTACACTTTGTACTCCAGCTGTTCTGACCTATGGTATTGTAGTTTCTAGAATGTTCCTTAGTCTGTCTCACCTCTGGACCTTTGCATATGCAGCTTAATCTGCCTGGAACAGCTCTTTCTTCATCACCCAGCACCTCCCATGCTTCCATAGGTCTTGGCTGAGATGCGTCCTCTTCCTGAAGCTTCCCTCCCCAGACCATGTACCCTTAGGACCCCAGTCACCCACCAAAGCACTTACCAGCCTGTACTGTGGGCCCCCACTTGTCTGACTCCCCTGGACTCTGAGTTCCTTGAGGGAATGCCTTCTTTATCACTTTTTAAAATCATTGTATCCTGAACATCCAGCTCATAGCAGGTGATCAAAAATTAGTTGTTTAATGGATTTCTTTGAGTGATATTTTTAAATGCCCACTGTGTGTCAACCATTGTGCTGACTGTTGGGGATACAGAGATGAATAAGAAATTGCCTCTATTCTCATACCCTAGGAAGGGAGAGAGGCCTATTAACCAGTAAATATAATACAATGTGATGAGTGTGGGAAAAGAGGCTATGTGAACACACGTGAAGGAACAAAAATTCTGCCTGGGAAGTAGGGTATAGGGTATTGGGGAGAGCTTCAGGGAGGAAGTTGGAGGAGAGCAGAGTGGGGTTCACACCAGCAAATTTATTTCCAAAGAGGAAGGATGGAGATCGATGTTGTGTCTATAACTATATATCTGTAGCTATAACATATATGGAAGAAGCGGCCAGACCGGCGAGGTAAGGGAGGGTGTGTATATGCAGGGAAGGTGAGCTATGGTCTGAGAAGGGGCTTCAGCAGCTAACCTTGTATCCCACCCAGTTCTCGCCTTACCTGGTGCTTCTTTGTGTGTAAATACCCGGGGCCCTCAGGACCCCTGGCTTAGTCCGCGGCTGCTTACTGAACTGGGAACACCGCAGCCTCTTGCCAGGCCGGCCTCAGAAGGCCTCGCTCCCGGGGAGGCCTGGTGGTCAGAAGTGTCTCCGCTCACCCTGATGGTTGACCCCTCTCCTCCTGGGCTCCAATCTGGTTCTGCTCCCTGCCTGCTGGGAGACTGGCATCACATCCCTTCCCACTGGGACGATGAAGCTTCCCTTGCTGGGCTCTCAGGAGGATGCAGTGGGATCATGTAGACACAGCACCTCTCCCAGGACCTGCCACCACGGGAACCCAAGAACTGCCCATTCCCTTTCCTTTCTCTTCCCCTTCTTGGCTGCTCTACCCAGCAGGTGTTGACCTGCCCCTTCTCCCTGCCCGAGCCCTGGCTCTTCAGCTGAGCCCAGCGGCAGGCAGCAGAGTCTCAGTGTAACATAAAGGCAGTTTCTTTAGCTGCTTCTTTTTAAACAACAAAAATAAAATTGCCTCTCCATCTTACTTGGCTACCTGAGCCAAGCGCTTTGCCAGCATGTTTACATTAAGGGACCTGCAGGGGTCCTCCAGGTTGTGGGCTGTGTGTGTTTTGCCCAGCGGCTCCCACTTTGTCTAATTTCCTAATACAGCTCAGCATTCTAATCTTTTCTCTAAGGCTGTGAATGGAAAAGAGAAATTGCAGCTGTGGATGAGGCCTTCTTCAGCAGACTCTGAGATCCCCCCAGAGTCATCCTCCAGCCCAATTAGAAACCTACCTGGCTTTTAGAAGCCAGAGTGCCTGCTGATGGAAGATTCCTGTTCCAGGCCCTAATTACCGCTTGATGGAATGAATAAAGACATTGTGTTTTCTACATTTTGCTTATGGAGTTGCTGATGCGGTGAACGTGGGATGAAGAGTCTCTTTCTCAGAGATTAAAAACCAAGTGCCTCAGCGACAGATCTGAGTGGCTGTTTTAGCGACAGACTTTCCCTCATGCCCTTGCGAGGTACTCCCATTTGGGCAGGTCTGGAATCAGGGAGAGTGGGTCCCTCTGGGCACCCTTCCTGTACTGTCCGCTCTTCTGCACTTAAGGCGGAAGACACCATGACCATCTAGTCTGGCTGAGTCAAAGCGAGACAAAGCCTTTTTGAGTAGCGGTTTTCCCAGACGTTCTCTCATCTCCTTCCCACAAGGACCTCACGCAGTGGCTTGCTGTCCCCATTGTGCAGATGGGGAAGCTGAGGCTCACAGACTCCTGCAACATCTTGTCAAGGTCACGCACAGCTAGCAGGTAGCAGAACAGTGGTTTGAATTCAGGCTTCTGGTGCTGGGTGGTCTTTTCCCCATTGGCCCAGGATGCTTTCCTGGCCTGCTGTGTCCAGTCAGCCCAACCCCTGAGGAGCCGGCCAGTTCTTTTCCTTGAGAGTGAATGGCAGGGAGAGTGCAGTGCGTAGCTTCTGCTGTGTAACAAACCTCCCCCAAACTTAGTGGCTTAAAACAACAAACTTTGTTGTTTTTTTGCTGCTCTGTGTTAGCTAAATGGCTCCTACGGTCTGGGCTGGCTTGACTAGGACTGGAAGGTCTGGCATGGCCTGCGTCAACATCAGCTGGGGCCAGGGCCAGACGGTCTCATCCTCCAGGAGGCTAGCCCCGGCCTGGCCCGTCTTCCATGTGTTTCATATCTACAGATGTAGCTGTAGCCATGGATATCCATCCTTTGTCTTTGAAAATAACTCTGCGGGTTTAAATCCTGTCTGTCTTTACTCATTCACGTGGTGGTGGAAGGTTCTTTGCAGCAGAGGAGGGAAGCCCCAACATACAAGCGCCTTTAGAGCCCCTGTTACTTTATGCCTGCTAACGTCCAGTTGGCCAAGGAAGCCACGTGTTCAAGCCCAGATGCAAGGGGTGGAGAATAGACTCCAGCTCTTGATGGGAGCGGCTGGGAAGCTGCAGTACGACGGGTCGCAATCAGAGATGGGAAGCTTTTGTGGTCATTTTGTTCTACCACAAAGGGTAGTGTTCTTCAGAGGGCCATTTCACAATCCTGGTCCTGTCAGCTGAGGGTTGGAGAGGGGACTTATTGATCCTCTACATCTGGACAGGCTATCACCAAGGCTGTTTCCAGACAGATGTTTCATTTTGTTGTTGTTTTGTTTTTAACATGCAGAGAATGAGAAAACAAAACATCCCTTTGGTAATTTATCCATGTTCTCATAACTGGCCATTATCTTTCATTATTTTTATTTCTTTGGACCAGCTGCTCCAGATTGCCTTGGAGTGCTGGTAGGGACCGTCCTGGCTCCATGGCTTGTAGCTACAGGATGGAGGAGGGGGCAGCTCTGTGTCCCCTGCCTCACTCTTCTCTAGGGCTTACAGCATACTCCATAGTTTCTGCATCTGAACTTTATGTGGTTTTCCCTCCATGGTCTGGGAAATGCAGACCAGAGAATTTCAGGCTCTTTGAAGGAGGGACAGGTTCAGAAGAACCCGAGCAGTGACAGAGTCTCTGTATACCTTGACAGCTTTATCTCAGATTCTATTTTCCCAGCACCCCCAGCCTCTCTCCTGTGCTTCCAAGGCCATGGTGACCTGTTTTTTTTGTTTGTTTTTTTTTGCGGTACGCGGGCCTCTCACTGTTTTGGCCTCTCCCGTTGCGGAGCACAGGCTCCGGACACGCAGGCCCAGCGGCCATGGCACACGGGCCCAGCTGGTCCGCCGCATGTGGGATCTTCCCGGACCGGGGCACGAACCCGTGTCCCCTGCATCGGCAGGCGGACTCTCAACCACTGCGCCACCAGGGAAGCCCAGTGACCTGTTTTTCTGAGTAGAAACTGCTATAATTAGATGTTTAGGGGAACCAGTTTCAAGGCAGCCTGCCTTGGGTACTATTAGGCCCTCAGGTCTCAGTTCAACGTTTCCCTGAAACCTTCCAACAGGGAGAGAACAGGGGTGTAGGAGGTGTAACCACCGTGGGCCTTTCCCCAGCTCGGCCTTGTCAGGGTGAATCACTCTGGGAGTGAGTCAAACACAGCCAGGCCCCAAGTCCTGGGACCCAAACGTGAAAGGCCTTTGGTGTCTCTTGCAGCTAAGACTGGTTCAAATTATCGGCTGGTTTTGGTCGTATTCCTTCCTGCATTGGCTTGCATACCTAGCATAGGGCCTGGCACAGGAGAAACGCTCCGGAAGGGAGCTCGCCCCTCGACCATTGTGCAGGCGGCTGAAGCCCCTGGCGGAAGGTTCCGGGGGGTGGTTCTGGCAGCTCTGGTTCAGGTGGTAGTGAACTGCTTGCTCCAGTTGCCAAAGTGGGAGGGGGAGAAGGGGGAGGTGAGACCCCAGTGTGGGAGCCTGAAAGCTCCACACCGAAGGCTGCATCCTCTGCCCCTGGAAGCAGAGGCTCCGGAGGCTGCCCTTCTCAGCCGGGAGTGCCCCGGCACCCTCTCCACACGGCCTGCGGGCTTCTCAGCGTGACTGACTTTTTGTGATTGTCAGCCTTTACGTGTCGTGTTAGAGCAAGAGAGGGAAAGGTTTTATGAGGGTGGCTTTTTCCCCTCTGTGTCTTTAAAAAAAAAAGTAAAGAGTTTTCCTGAAAATTAAACAAATGTCACATCAGCTTTGGTTGCCTGAATGGCAGCCTTCCAGAAGTAGCGCCGCAGGCTAAGCCAGGGAAACTGGTTTTCCACTCTCAGGGGCTCCCAGGAAGGCCCGCCTGGCCCTCGTCTGTTCCTTGAACAGAGGGCTGGGGAGAGATGTTGGTCTCCATTTTGCTCCTCCTGTCTGGGCTGCAGGAGATCCCGTTTGGGGACCCAGGAACCCCTCTCACGAGGGTGGTCAGGGATTCCAGGAGCCCCCGCCATTACAGGCCACATTCGTGTATGTATAGAAAGTGAACTGGAGAGCTAAACCTGCAGCTTTCTTCACACTCTTAGAGAGGTCAGTGATCCTAAAAAAGATTAAGGACTCCAGAGAACTAGTGTAGCTCCTTCATCGTGGACAAGAGGAACCTTGGGCCCAGACTGGGCAAGTGACTTGATTCAAATCACACAGCACATTAGTGGCTTTTGGTTTAAAGATCAAATCCCTACGTTTAAGGGGAGGGGGCCAGTAGCGAGGAGGGGAGGCCTTTTCTCACTTCCTGGCGATTTGCAAGCAGCTTGTCTCTTAATTGATTGTATGTGGTGGGTCTTTTTTGTTTTGGGGTTTTCTTTTTTTGGTTTTGTTTTGTTTTTGTTTTTTTGTTTTCTGTTTTTTTTTTTTTTTTTTGTAGCTGGAATCACTCCCAGAAGTAAAGGGGCTGAGATGAGCAAAATAAATAAGGAATAAAGGGGCTCAATGTGTGGGGGAAGTGAAAGTAAAAAGCAACTGTGAGTTTGGAGTGAAACTAACTCAGAGCTGAATGGGAGCAAATCTGAAGCCAGAGTTAATGAGAAGGAAGAGGAGCAGCAAACATGATAAACAGCCGGAGGGAGTGTCTGTATTTCGTTTTTTCTGGAACAATGGAGCTCAGGACTTGCCAATCTCAAGTGAGGACCCCGGGCTGGGTTTGGCGTGTCCCCCGACTTTGGCAGGCCTGGAGGACTGAAAGGGAACTCTCATCTTCTAGGCCCTCGATCCTGGCCCTTGATCTTGCCAGGGTTCCTGACACCAGATCAGGCACCAGCCAGGTACCCTGGAGCTGTCCTCTGTCTGCTCTCATCCTTCCCTTTCAACCCACGGCTCCTTACATTTCCAGTTTGCTTCACTTTCAGTATTGATCAGGAGCCCCTGGGGACCAGCTCCACTCAGATGGGCCCCTCCTCTTTCTTTGTTGCCTTTGACAAGCCCTGGATCCCCCATGTCTGTTTTCTCTGACATGATGAGGAAGCTGACAACATCCTTTTGCTATTCTCAGCTGATGGGAATTTTTGCTCCCTGGGGCCAGTCTCCATTTAATAGGTAAAATAGAACCTGATAGGAACTGATTACCACCCTACAGGCTCCTTGCAGGCCCGGCAGCCCCATTTAGAGGAGTGGGTGGACGGTCCCTGAAGAGGGAGCGAGGAGCTAGCTTGGCATCTTGTAGACTTTCTCTCAGGTTGGCATCATCACAGCCCTTGGTGGGGGGGGGGGGCGCAGGCATTGGTAGCCCATTTTGCAGATGAGAAAATAAAGGCCCAGAGACTTGAAGGAGTGTGCTTCTACCTTGGCAGAAGGAGGCTTGAACACAGAACTGTCTGAACCCAATGCCATCGTCCCTGTTGAAGGCCTGACTGGGTGTGAGGGGCTCTGTCTTACCTGACTTTCCTGACTACATTTTCACTAGTATCTTGTTAATACTAACAATATTAGTATCCTGTTCAGTGTTCATTGTGTTCAGTGCCAGCTCTGACAGCAGAGGCTGGAACGCAGAGAGAAGGAGGAAGAGGGCTGAGGAGTGCTTTCCAATGGGGAATCGCTAGCGCTGAGGTCACAGATGGGCGGGCCGCGTCCTGTGGGCAGACAGGCTTTGTTTGTCCAAAGAAGCTGTCGCTCTGAAATGACTTTGCACGTCTTTGGGCAGGGTGGGAATTTACTGGTGAGGCTACAGGCCCACCTTTCCCAACAGCCTCCTGCCTGCCTGGGTCACACTTATTTCATAGGCTTGGCTGGCCAATAGAGAGAGGGAGTCTGCACATTTGTCCCCAACTCCACGTTCAGTAACATCAGGTTGGTGGCTTGAAATTGGCTATATTGGGCATAGTCACACCGTAGAACTCAGCAAACACTACAAATCAGACCTTTTCATCTAGATAGATGTTTCTTGAGAGCCAGTTTACCTGCGCACTGCTGATCGTGGTATTTGCTTTCAACCCTTTCTCGAAAAGTCTCTCTGGTTTGTTTTAGGCATATTCTCCCAACTCAGATTATTTAATTCAATCTCACTTACTTCCTGCAACAACCCAGCATGGAGATGTCGTTGACCCATCTCAAAGATAAAGACATGCACGCAGGGAGGGAAGGGCCAGAAGCTGGGATTCAAAGTCCTTTACCTTCAAGTTCAATGTTCCTTCATGGCTTAACTCCTTGGTTCTCAACTGGGGGCAGTTTGCTTCCCAGGGGACATTTGGTCATGTCTGGAGACGTTTTTGGTTGTCACAAGTGGAGGAGGTGCTGCTGGCATGGAGTGGGCAGAGGTCAGGGGTGATGCTACACATCCTGCAGTGCACAGGGCAGCAACAGGGAATTTTCCAGCCCCAATGCCGGTAGTGCTGAGGTCGAGGACCCCTGGCTGAGCCGGTGGTGCCCCTTGAATATTTCCCTTCTTTTCATGTCTCAGGAAGAGATGAACTAGATAAGGGTAACTTTGACCTTGGTCAGGAAGGGGAGTTACCATTTGGGGAGAGCCGACTGTCCTGCTGAGGTGGGTTTCAGAGTGGGGCTGGGTTAAGCTCGGACAAGTTTATGCACAGACCTAGGGCAGGAAAGGCTCACGGTCATCCCCAAGCAGAGGGAGCTGTGACCTGAAGACAAATGAGGACACGGGAGATTTTCACAAGGAAAAGAACCGGGGAGTGGGGAGGGGTGGTACTAAACAAAAAGAGCTCCTGTCCCAGGAAGGGGGAGCTGGACCCCGTGAGCCCTAACGTCCGAGCTGGAGAGAACATAGGCAAGATGCAGATGAGAGGTTCTGAGATGTGGACCACGTTGGTGGTCCCCAAATCTGCCTCATTGTCAGAATCAGCCAGGGAGCTTTAATAAGGAAAAATAATATTTATGGTCAGTCCCTACCCTGGACTTAATTGGAATGGCCAGGAGGGGGGCCCAGAGCTCTGAAATGTTTAAAACTCCCAGGTGATACTGATAGCCAGCCAAGTGGGGGGACCTGGGATACCTGAGCATGTTATTCAACATCAAAATGAATATTCAAGGGAGGCTAGGAATCAACACTCAGGCAACCAAGGTTCTAAGACTTACCGCCCGCCGGGCATTGCTGTGGGCTTGCGTCAGGAGGCAGATGGGTCTCCTGTCCTCTGGGAGCGCACAGAGTAGTGTTCAGCACAGGTGACAAAACCTCTCTGAGCCTCACTTTCCTCGTCAGTTAAATGGGACAAATACTACTTCAAGCACAGGGTCTTGGTGAAGTTTATGTGAAAGAGCAACATGAGAGCCAAGTACCTTAGCTTAGCATCTGGGCCACAGCAGGTTCCCCAGAGCTGTCTGCTGGCCACAGTGCTTGCTGCTGGACCTTCCTCTCTTTCGGCTCAAGTGCCATGTGAATTGAGTGTCTGCTCTGTGTCAGGGATGGTCCAGGCTCTGGAGGATATTGAAGTGAGGGGGACCTCGTCTCGGTCCTCAGAGAACCTACAGTGTGGTTGGGAGGCAGCTGTGTTAAACCACCAACACTTCAGCATCTAGAACGCCAGGCCAGGCTGAGCACAGGCAACGCGTGTCCTGCTTTCTGTGGGTCTGGGGCCAGAGGGTACGAGGGCCAGGGAAGCTGCTTAGACAGAATTCCAAAGGAAGCACTGGATTTTGCAGGACGAATGAAGTTCTCTAGGTGGGCAAGGTGCTTGCAGGCAGCCAGGACTCAATGTGCAAACTTGTGGGAGGTTTGAAAGAGGTGTGTTGGTGGCAGGGGGCCGGGGGGGGGTTTCTCTGGATCTTGCCTTTCAGAGTCTCTAGGCCCTTCGTTCTTGTCCTCTGTTTCTCTCTTTCTCCCCTCCTTTCTTCCTGGGAATGGTACGTACCAGGTGCAGACACGAAAAAGTCCATATGCTTGATGATTTATCATTCAAACCTCTGGTAACCGATTTCCAGTCTCTCGAAATATTAAATACATCCATATATTGAATATCACATTTTGATATGTTTTCACGCCTCATTTGCCACCGAAGTCAAGGACAGATGCACATTTTTCATGGCGTGGGGCCCAGATTTGTTCGCGTAGTGTTTTATTATATTCCCTCACCCCACCCCTCCACTGCAGACCTACATTCCTCAGTGTCTCGCTTGAGTGTCCCCGCTGACAGCCCACTTGGCACAGAACATTGTATCCCAGGGGCAGAAAGGCCGCACGTATCCTCGCCGGGGAGAGTTATTTGCATAGCATCATAAACATTTGTGGAAGGTCTCGGCCAGATGTCTCCAGATCCCATGTCAGACAGTGGCCAAGCCAGTGGCAGCGCCTGAGGGGAAGAGGCTGTGAGTATGTTCATTCTTTCCCTCCCTTCTAGCTCTCATGCTTTCAACGGACATTTCATGAGCCCCTACTAAGTGGCAGACACTGAGCTAAACCCCAGAGATTTTAAGATGATAAACTATTGCCTCACCTTCAAAGAGGAAGGTGTATGTGGCATTCAGGGCACCAGAGTGCCATAGGTGTCCAAGGAGAAGCATGTCAGAGGAACTGTGAGTATGGAGAGGAAAGCATGGGGTTCTCCCTTGGGGGGATGGCGAGGGGATGGGGCAGAGAGAAAGACTTCATAGAATGAGGGATGCTTGCATTTAGTTTTTGGCTAAGAGTAAGTGTGCAGAGGGCAGAGGCAGGGCAAGGACACTGTGGAGTGTGCCTTGGAGGATCTGGGAGCTACTCAGTATGGCTGGGATTGTAGGGTTGAGGGAGGAGCCTCATGGGCTTGAGTGTGGACAGGAGGCGAGGGCAGATCACGGAGGGCCTTTGAAGCCGTGAGGATAAAAGGATTTGGCTGTATCTTATAGACAGTGGGGGCCCACTGAAGGGTTTTAATGCAGGGAATGCCATGATCAGATGTGTAATTGGGGATGGTTTGGAGCAGAACAAGAGGAGGGTCAAGGAAGCCAATCAACTGGCTGGTTCTGTAACCCAGGGGAGAGTGATGAGGGCTGGATCCCGGTGGAGGAGGAAGACGCCGCTTCAGGAGACATTCAGGATGTGAACTCAGCGGTGTAACTGATTCAGGATTGGTGGGCACTTAGGCTGGATTCCCCCAAAAGTAGACCCTGAGAACAGGATTTAGGTTGTAAGAGGTTTATTTGAGGGGTGATCACAGGAAACACCAATGGCAAAATAGGACAGGAAAATAGGAAAGGAATTCAATGCAAGGATCTTAAAGGACAGGTTAGTGCTGTGGGCACACGGGGCTCCGTTGTGCTGGGGGCTTGCAGAGACAGTGGGGAACACGGCTTCAGGGTGTCCCACCTGAAGGGCCAGGGAGCTGGGATATCATCATCTGGGTCCCGTATGTCATTGGCTAAGGGTTGCATCCATGCTTAATTACCCAGCACTGTGGTCTGCAGGAGAAAGTCCTCAGCCCGGGAGTCACAGGTGCTTACTGTACGGGAATGGTGCTTGCCAAGGGGATACGTGCAGGGGCACTGTTGGCATCTCTACGGTTGGTAAGAGAGAGGTGGAAGTCAAGGATGACAACTGGTTAGGTGGTGATGCCATTCAGAAAGAGAATTTGGGAGGAGTAGTCATCTGGGGCAGAAAGGGGGATGATGTGTTGAGTTTGGACATGTTGAGTTTGGGGTGCCACATGGAAACATCTGGCAAGTAGCTGATTGATGGGATCTGGAATTCAGGAGAGGGGTGTGGGCTCCAGACACAGAATCTAGCTTCATTTGGGTAGAGGTGGAGCCTAAGCCATGGGCTCAGATTAAGTTACTTGTAGTCACGTAAGGGGTTAGAAGGACAGATGAGAGAAGAAAGAGCTGGGAAACACGAGAATTTATGGAGCAAGTTAAGGAAGAAAGCTCAGGGTCAACTCAGGAGTAACCAGAGGTAGAAGAACAGACAAAAGCAATGGACACCACAGAAACCCGGGGGGGCAGTTTCCAGGAAGGAAGGGGTTGGAGAAGACAGGTGCACCGAGAGAGTGGTCCAGGAAGGTGAGGACGCAACAGTGTCCATTGGGCAATGAGGAGGTCATGGGTATTTGGGGAGCATTTTCAGCTGAGTAGTGGGAGCAGAAGCTAGAGAGCAGAGGCAGCAAGGGGGCTGCTGCAGGCATCCCAGGTCCCAGCCTGGAATATAGCAGTGGGCATAGAAAGGAAGAGACAGATGGGGGGCAGCTTACAGGGGAGACTTGGTAAAGCTCAAAATTGCTCGGCTCAGGGGCACATCTGCAGTGGCTCTCAGGGCCAGCCCCGCCAGTCACATTCTGCTGGAGTCTGTACACTCGGCTGTATCGTGAGTGTGTCTGTGTGTTCCAGGGCTGAATGCTGTCGTCATTAACATACATGGTCTCTGCTGACACCCTACTGAGAGGGTGACCTTGGCCATGCTCCTAATCCTTCTGAGGCTTTTCCCTCAGTGTGGAGGCAGCCCACCACGCCCACCTCCTGAGTCATGAGACTCAAAGAGCTGGTCGTTTCAGAGCACTGTATAGGTTGTGCTGACCTGTGTGGGTTTTCAACTATGGTCAGAACAACCATCAGGGCCTGTGTCTTTGGAGGACCCAGGACAGTGGCCCCAGAGCTGGCCCCGCTTCTCCGCTCGCTGGGCTTTGAGCCCCCCCCGCTCAGCCTTCTGGAAGCGCCAGTGTGTGCTGACCTTGGATGCTTCCACCTCAAGGTGGACAGGCCTGGCTGGGTGGCAGCCTGTGGACAAGAAAGTGACCGGCCAGCAGGAGGCTTTTTTTCTCTTTCCTCTTTAATTCAGGACTGGTCTGCAGTCCACTGGCTGCAGGGAGGTGATTGAATCTGCTTTGCTGAAATACGATAGCAAATTGATTTACAGCCACCAGTGTCTGTAACAAATTCCAAGTGAAGTTTGGATAGCGCCACTATGGGATAAAGGCATTTTAATTAGGCGTGTATTTAGTTTGGCTAAATTTTGGAGGCCTGGGGCAGAGACCCAACCCCAGTGCTTCCCGGTTCCTCCCTCCCCCTTACCTCCCGTCTGTCCGTCCCCTATCCAAAATGTTACACCCATAGCTCAACCCTCTTCTGCCTCAGGGACCTGGGAGCTGAGCAGCTGGGGTTGAAGTTGAAGGCCACTCTGCGCTGCATCTGTTTCAGATTTTCCTCTTTGTAACACATCTTTTGTCCCCTCCTCTCTGCTTCTTCTTTCTCGCCCTCTTTCTATCTTTACTGACCAGTTTTCTGCCAGCTTTTCCTTCTATCACTCTTTCCTCTTCTGCACTGTTTTCCTCTCCCCTTTTTCCTCTGTTCTCTCCACTAATGCACTGTGTGATCTCGGGCAAGTCACTCACCCTCTCTGAGCCACAGTCCTCTCATTTATAAAATGAGGTGGTTAGACTAACTGGTCTCTATGATCCTTGGGTGCTGATATGATTCCTCCCCGTGTCCTGCCCTCTTCCCTCCCACCTGCCTTCTCCTCCCTCTTTTGTTTTCTCCCCTTCACTTCTCAGCTTCAACTGCTCTTTTATGGCCAGCCTGCATTTGGGCCAGGCAGCCGTGATAAAGTCTGGGAGCAGGAATTTCCCCTCTCCACAGTAAGGGTGGAGGCCCGGGCTGCCTTTTATGATCCCTGAGCCGTCCACGGGAGATGGATTTATTGAAGAGCTGACTCACTCTCCTCCCTCAGAGCAGCCAAGTAATTGAAGAAAACATGAATGTTAATGATGCAGTTAGCATTTGGAAGTTAGAGGGCTGATTAATATGTTGTAAGCTGTATATTAACACCTTCGTGGTGGCGTAATGAAGACAAAATATACACTCGGAGATGAGATTGTTTGTTCTTGTGTGCAGACTCCTGGTTCCCGTCCCTGAAGCCTCAGGAAACGCGGGGCTGCTGTGTGTGTGGCCGGTGGGGCTGGTGGAGGGACAGCTTTCTGGCATCACGGTTCCTGCCGGTGAGCTTTCTCACCTGAGTGGAAGGCAGTAGCACGGCAGTCAGGGCACTTGGGGTCAGCGGGGGCACGGGATGGAGGGCACCATCCCTCAGGAGCAGCACGCCCAGAAGACAAGGTGGCATGTCCGTCATGGCCCAAGGAACTGACTCTTAAGCTTTCGAGGGAGCTTCAGGATAAGGTGGCTATCTCGAGATGGTACCCACTTCAGAGGGGGTGAAATGCGGGAAGACCACGGAAGAGGGGAGCCCCCTGCAGCGTCCCGGGCTTCAGGAGCTCCGGGATTAGCACCCCTGCTCTGGGGAGGTCTGCTCTGCTGGACTGGGCATCCTTGCTAAGTCACCTGGCCGGGCCCAGGTGAAGCGTGTGGGTGGGAAACTCCGACTTGTCTCTTGTTCCACCTTGTTTGCTCCATCAGTCCTTTTAGAGCCAGAGTCTGAGACTGTCAGAGCAGGCAGTCTTGAAGGAACCTTTAGGCCACGTCGTAACGGTTTCCAATCGGAAGTGAGGGGGAGAGACTTTGTTTGGGGCTCACAGCTTGAGGCAGAATCAGACGGGCCAGCCCTCCGGGGTTGCTCACTCCTCAGGGACTAGGGACTGGAGTGTGAGACTGGGGGCCCAAGGCCCGGGGATGGGGTCACTCCTCTGACTGCATGGACCTGTGGATGGTTCAGTGGTCCAAGAGGCCAAGAAGGAATTCAGTTACATGCTCCACCCCATAGTTCTGACGTCTGGAATAGTGGGTAGAACGCAGACAGATTCAAGTCCCAGCTCCGGCAATGGCTCTGTGGCCATGAGAAAGTCATTTCACCTCTCTGGGTCTCAGTCAACCCGTTTATCAAACAGGAATAATAACATTGAACATGTAGTGCAGCTGTTAAGGATCGCTCACATCCTAAACACACGCACTCAAAAATGATTTGAGTTGATGTGTGCGTGTGCGTGTGCGTGTGTGTGTGTGTGTACGAGAGAGAAATACCAAGTACAGCTTCTGTCACAAAACAAGGTAAGCACTCAGAAAATGATGGTAATGATGGTGTATGAGAATTCCCGTTACTGTGACCATCGTCATGGGCTGCAGTCTGCGCTCCTACCTCCTACCTGTCCTTCGGGATTCTGCTCAGTCATCACCTCCTCTGGGCATATTGCCTTGTCACCCGCCACCCCAGTCTGGATCCCACACCCCCCTGCGTGCAGTACAAGCACTTATCCATCTGTATTGTCTCTAGAATTTGTCTTTCTCCACTATCTGACTGCAAGCTCAGTGAGCAGGGACTGTGCCTCATTCTCCCTGGTATCCTTAGCATCAGCCTTTGGTAAATGGACACTGAATGAATGAATGACCTAACTCCAGGCCTGGTAAGCACCACGTAGAATGAAGCCAGTGAGTATGAACATAGCTTCTCATTTTCCAAGATTAATCGTAAGTTCTTTCATGCTGTGCAGGGAACGCTGTGCTTTGGTGTTTAGAGCATCCCCTCCTAGTGACGGGGAGCCTGTGACCCAGCTTCCCTCCTTACGGGGCCAATTGCAACTCGCGTCCTGCTGATTCCATCTTTTCTGAATACTTAGTTCATTCTTCTTAGGACATATTTGTCATTTTACCTTGTGCTGTAGTCACTTGCTTCCATAACCTGTTTCCTCCGAGTTCTTTGGGGTATACCCCATGGCTCTCCTTACTGGACACCTCTTGCCCCTAGGAACTACCACAGTGTCCACCTGTATAGATTCTGCTACTAGTGGGGTCTACATGGTATATTAGTGAATGAAGGCATGAATGATTTCTAACTCTGTTTCTAGTCCAGGAGCCTAGTCAGCTGTTACCTCATTACTTGGTATGCTAGTTTCTCTGCTTATCCAGAGTTCTAAGCTCCCAGAAAGCAAGGATCTTATTAAATACTTCTGTGTCCTCACAGTACCGGGTAAATCACATTTAATGGGTAATTAATTACTGATTGATTTCCTCAAATTTTCTATCCTATTAAGACTTTCGAAGCCAAGAAGAGAAAAAAAAAAAGCCGTATTAGCCTTGTTAAAGAGTGACAGTGTTTGAAAGGATTGACTAAACCTGCATCCCAGTAATGAAACATATGGCATGTGGGATTCCATATGATGGGTGGAAATCCTGAGAGGTTTTCTGATCATTTCCTCACAGGCACTGATTACCTTACTGAAGGCAAAGATCTCAGTTAAAGAGAATTATTCGATTTGAACAACAGAAGTTGTAAATGTAACCTTCATGAACAGCTTGGTTAATTGGGTTACCTTGTGATGGATGGTCCCTGGCTTTGGGGCTTTCCCTGTGATATCCGGGAGATATCACAAGGGAGAGGGTCTCTGCTCGGGTTCCGGGCCAGGCAGAGGTCCCGGCAGCTCTGAGCTTTCCCCACATGTGGAGTCCTGAGCTCCAGGCTCTGGAGGGCAGGGGCAGGGAACCCAGGGGAAAGAGAAGTGACTGCCCACAACTTGGAGTCCAGGGAGGGGAGAGGGCTTCTGAGCACATGATGTTAACTGGAGTGTTTGCGTGAGAAGAAGACCATTTCAGACCAGCTACCCGCCCAGTCGGTAGAGCTCTATTTGTGAGCGCTGGGGGTGCGGGATAAACAGTCCTTCGAGGCTGGAAGGGTTGGTCTCTGCATGTCATCTTGGAGACTGAAAATGATGAGGGTGATGACTAATACCTGTACGTACGTAGGAGTGACTAAGGGAACTCGGGTTCTGGAGTTGCAGAGACCTAAGTTTATAGCCGAGCTCAGCCACTTCTTAGCTGCCTGACCTCCGGCAAGCTACTTATACCCTCCGCTTCTCCGTCTCTTGCATGGGATACCATAATAATGACTCCTCTGTCTTTTGTGCAAGGTGACATGTTCCCCACCTGGGACTAGATCCCAGGTCTTGTCAATTCACGGCTTATACTTTGTATACACTACAGCGGAGGGAAAGGGGGCTGTGTCTGTTTAATTAGCTGGTGTTGGTAAGAGCTTTGGAGATACAAAGCTCTCGAAAAGCAATAATCCTCTTAATCTGTGTAGGGCTGATTCGCATTGGGCGAACTGACCAGGAGGGCAGGGCAACCGAGAGAGAGAATGAATGAATGTGTGTATGTACATGTGTGTGCACACTGGTTTGTATGTGTGTCTGTGCACGTACACGCACTGTTTCTGCTCCCCTTGAGGGTGCCGTAGAAGTGATGGGTAGGGATTAATGTATCAGACGGGACTTGGAGGAGATGCCCTCCATGTCTGTCTATCCCAGAGACTCTGTGGCTCTCTCCTTGGTTAGAAGGTGACCCCGGGCTCTGGGGCCGAGAAGTACCTAAGTTCTGAATGCACGTCTGTGTGGTCCAAGGGAAGCTTTGAATAAGAGCCTGGTGCAGGGTGATCTTTCTGCATGCTGCCCTCCTCAATGTCTCAGGATGCTTGTAACATTTAAAAATTGGCCCGATGAATCCTTCTGGCAAACTTGCCAGCCCTACTGTAGCCCAGAATTGGGGAATCTGTGAACTTAGAGACACTCTGTTCTGCTTTGACTCAGTGGCTGACAATCTGTTTTCTCCTAAGAGTTGGGTTTTGGTCTTAAGTTATCAGTCAGTGCGCCCTCCCGTCTGTTCCCTCCTCCTCCTTATAAGTAGGCTCCGCCCACATCCTTGCTAGCTTCCTTCTTCCTTCCTTCCTCCTTCCCTCTGCTGGTGGTGAGCGCAGGCGCCTGGTGCAGTGGCTGGCCCGTACCCTGGGTTTGGCCAGCCTCGCTCCCCCAGAAGCCAACCTGGGATGAAGATGTAAGTGCAAGTTACTTGGAAGGGGATCTCAGGAAATACTCGTTTGCCTGAGAAGCGAGACGGCAAAGGGAAAGAAGACAATAAAGTAGGTTGTAACTATGGGCAACCGGCACCCAGCCCCACTGGGGACCATGGAGAGAGTGCACAGCATCCGAGGGCAAGGTATCCTGTTGGCCGCTGATCGAAGTATGTGACACTTGGGGCCTGCCTGTGTGCGTGGGCTGCGTGGGCTCCAGGGACCAGAAAGTTCTCAGGTGAGCTGCATGTGCCCGCGGCTGGAAGCCCTCAAGTCGGAGAGTGTGAGGGGAGGTGGGCAGGGCCCCGTGGTTCTCCTGGCCGCCCTGAATCTCCCTGCAGACCAGACCCGTGCTTGGCCCACTGGTTACGGGCAGCTCCTGGGGCCATAACCGTCTCACACGGAGGTACCAGCTGCCCTCCAGGGTTAGGAGCATTTCTACAATTTTTATTTCCTGAAGAGCCAGGCAGTGATCTGATTTATGAAAACTACAAACAAATCGTCCTTTATGGAGGGTTTCCGGGACGCCAGACACCGTACTCAGTGCTTTTCCTGCACGCCTCATCTTGCTTCTCTCTGTATCCCATGAAATAGGATAATTTTTTTAAAAAATAGGGTAAACAAACGTAAATTATTTTTCCGTTGGGGCAACGGAGGCAAAGAGTGGCTAAGTGATTCACCGCAGTTCACACAGCTGGTAGGAGGCAAGTTTGGAGCTCTGACCGGGGCCTTCACTCTGCCCTGTACCAGCTCTTCTGCCTCATCTCAGGATCTGGGCGCTTGCTTATTGGGAAACTGGCATTTCCCAAAATGCTGACACGTTGAGTGGGCTAGTCCTGTGGGCCTCCTCTGTGGAAAGATACCCGAATGAGGTCAACTCTGTCTTAATGTCCGTCAATAACTCCATAACTGGATTACAGATTGAGGGGGACCTGGGCCTGGGTGGATGGGAATTGCCTTTAAATCAAGTTCTGAAGAACATCCCAGCCTCTGGCCCTTTGATGAATTTGTCTGTGCCTGGCAGGGCCTGACAACTGCCCGGGCCCAGCTCCCCCCTCGATTCCAGGAAGCCCAGCCGTTTCAGCACCTGCTTGTCGCTCTCTTTGTCCCACGGAGCTCCCGGAGACCTTCAGGAACACGTTCCACCTGTTGGGCCTGGCTGGCACTCTCCCTGCCCACAGGGCCTGGAACAGTGACTTTGCCCTCTGGCTTCATGATCACAGCTTGTGGGCAGGGGACCCCAGGGCCCTGTTTAGCTGGGTGCTCACTTTCATTTTAATCGCTTGGCCGAAGAGCCCAGGGTAGGAATAGGAGATCTTGATTTAAGTTCCACTAATTGCTGTGTGTCCTTGTACGTCTTTTTTCTGGGCCTTAGTTTCCTCATGTGCTGAGGATGGAACCTAGTATCCCTTCCGATCCCCAAATCCCAGGAGTCAGGGAGAGGCAGGATGGAATTGGGTTACAGAGACGGCAGAGGGTTAACGGCTGATTTCAGATGCCGGTCTCCCTTGGGTCCCAGCTGTCTGCCAGCTGACAGTTCAAGCACCCAGGATCCTTAGAACAGTCCCAGAGACCTTGGACCCTGCCTGTCCTAGGAACTTAAAACATGGCTGGCCTTGGATGTCTGTGGGAATAAGGGGCAGAGGGAAGAACGGGGAGATCTGTGTGTGGTGGGTGGGACAGGGGGCTGGGAACACAGCCAGAGTTGAGCCGCTGGTGTCTGGCCCAGCCCCAGGAGCAGAGGGGCCGGTGGAATGAACCATGCCGTGACGGATTGTACCTGCTGGGCTTCTGGGCCAATAACCCCGTCGCTAAGGGATCCCTAGGAGCTGCTTAGCTGGAGCTCAGTCGTAAAGACGGCGATGGAGAACAGGGCTTTCATAAGGGGGTCTTGAGGAAGAGCCTGTTGGATTGTTCTTTCACATTGGCTGTGACAGAGATGTCCCCCAAGGAGCCGTGCTTAGGCCTCTCTCTCACCAGATGGAAGCTGGCTACTTTGGTCCAGAGGATTTGGCCCTAAGCTGTTCCACCAGGGTGGACGGATTAGGAGAACGGCCCTGCATTGCCTCAGCCTGAGGGCACTGGGCTCAGCTAGTGTGCGCCCCCCTCTTCACCAGCCTCCCAGGCTGCCCTTGCCCCAGCCCTCTCTGGCCGTAGTCTGTTTTCCCAAAGAAGAAAACAGCATCGCCCAAGCACCTACTATGTGCCAGGCTCTGTGCTCAGCTCCAGGGGATTCACAGATGAATCAGACAGAGACGCTTCCCTCAAGGGGCTTAGATCCTATGGGCAGAGACCGGCCATGGTCAGATGTTCCCAGCATCTGTGGAAGATGAATGCAGAAGAGGAGGGAGTACCACGGACTGGGATATGGTTGAAAATTCCCCAGAGGATTTACTGGGTAAGAGTGAGGGTGAGGGTGAAAGTGGGTTCCTCTCTAGGGAAACTGTACAAGGAAAGGTGTGATGGCAGGATCTCGTCCCTGCCCAGCATGGAAGAGCTGGGGGGAGTCAGGCTGGGTCTGTAACAAGCACCCAGGAACAGTGGGCAGCTCTGGCCCCTGTGCAGGAAGAGAGGCAGAACCTCGAGTGGGCAGTAGAAGGATTAGAGACAGGCACGCAAGAGGCACCAGACCCCTCCCAAGGTGGTCAGAAAACCTAAGGCCAGCATGTGGAACCAAGTCAGGACCTCAAGGAAGCAGTTTTCAGACATGGGATGGGTCTGCTCAGATTTTATCAGATGCCCCTCTGCATCAGGCCATGAACCACTGCGTTTTCCTTGCATTGAGCGAGCCTGTGACACACTATGATTACCTGTGCAAGCGATTCCAGGACCCTCTCTGCAGCAGACAGTTTATACCGGCCTTTTGCTCTGGGTTCCTCGTCCTCTGCTGGATTGGCCCAAGAGGGTCCAGGAACGGTAGCGAGTAAGTGTGGCTAGAGCAGTAAGTTCATTTAGGACCAAGATTCTCAGTGAGAACCTTCTCTGAGCCCCCTGAATGTCGGCAAAATGTTATGTATATGTGGTCATGTGTGTCTTTCTGGGAAAGAGTTTGAAACTTTCAATCAGGTTCTCAAAATACTCTTTTACCCCCCAGATGGTTAAGGTTTAGAACTACGATAAGCTCTGTGAGAGCGGGGCTCTGTCTGCCTTGCCCTCCATTGCATTCCCAGTGCTAGGGCTTATCTTGGCCCGTTTGGGCTGCTCTCACAGAATACCATAGGTTGGCTGGCTTATAAGCAACAGGAATGTATTTCTCTGTACCAGCAGCTTTGGTCTGTCTTTTCGGTATAACCTCACAGGGTGGAAGGGGCAAGGGAGCTCTCTGGGGCTTCTTTTTTTATGGAACTCATCCCATCTTGAGGGCTCCACCCTCATGATCCAGTCATCTCCCAAAGGCCCCCACCTCCTAATAGCATCACATTGGGGGTTAGGATTCCAACATATCCCAACGTTCAGTTTATAGCAGTGCTTGATAAATAATTGCTAGATGACTAGGTGATTAATAGGAATAAACGTTCATAGATGGGGAAAGCTTTTAATGCAGATGTTCACAGCCCGGTGGAAAATTTCTTGTTTAGTGTTTTTAGTAAACATCTATTTAGCTCCAGTCATGTGCCAGATATTATAGTACTGTTACTGCTCACTGCCGCCACCACCACTACTGTGTCTTCTGCTCCTCCCAGCCCCCATTTATGGGACATACATGATGTGCCAGGCATTGTGCTAAGCCCTTTACAAACATGATCTCTTTTAATCCTTAAAACAGTCCAAAGAGGTCGACATCATTACCCCTTTTTTACAGATGAGGCTCAGAGAACAGCTTGGTCACTTGCCCAGGATCACACAGCCAGTCAGTGGAAAAGCTCTCGTTCCGATCCAAGTCTGCCTGACTCTAAACCCTGTATATCCTCAGCCCTTATCTCAGGGCTGGGTGGCTCAGTGCTGAGAACAAGAAGAGACCTTTTCCTTGTTTCTCCAGATCAGCTGAATTCTCTTTGGCTGAGAGATGCCATGGAGTAGTCTAGACGCTGCCCAGCCCAAAGCCCCTGTCCACTGGGAAAGGAACTCGATTGCTCTGAGTCCTGGGTGAGGGCAGGAAGGCTTCAGGGTACGGGGAGTCTGGAGGGCTGGCAGGAGATCCTGGGAACCCTCTCCCCGGTGAAACCTTTCTCACTGTCCCGTTTTCTTGTCGCTGATCAGCTGGCTGCTTGGAGGCCTGTAGGCTCTCCTGCTAGAACAGGATCAGGGCATCAGGCACTTGGAGCTGTCAGGGAGAAATATGGGAATCATTTCAACAGGTAATCATAGGATATTGTGACCTTGTTCAGTGCAAAGAAAGCTCAAATGGCACAGAAACCCTCTCCTGGATGACCAATGGACGTTGCATCTAAGGGATTTCCTGGGGGGTGGACATGAGGAGCCTCCCCTGGGACCCTGGTGGTGGCATGAAGGCTTGAGCTGGAAGGAGGCCAGCAGGAGTGGCTGAGGGGCAAATGGAAGGTTAAGGGGAGTCGGGGATAGCGTGCCTCTGATCGGGAATTCAGAGACTGAGTTCTAGCCCCATCTTGGTCATTTACTAACTACGTAACCTGGGCAAAGTCAGTGTTCTTCTTGGGCCTCAGTTTCCTCCTCTCTGAAGTGGAGGGACTTGATTGCATGATTTGGGTCAGTTCTGACACACTCTGATTCTGCCACCCCTCGAGGCTTCTCAGCTGGAGCGTCAGGATGAAGAGCCTTTGTAACAGTCTCCATGGGCATGGGGTAGAGCTTGTGCTTGTCTTCACGTATATCTTTTATTATTATTTTTAGTAGTAGTAGTAACCATAACAACAAATCCGCAGCAGCTAGCATTTCTTGAGGACGCAGGGCGCCTTAGGTTCTATGGCAGGTGCATTATTTCACGTATCCCCACAGCAATCCCATTGTACAGACGAGGACCGGAGGCTCCAAGAGGGTGAGTGACCTGCCCCAGGCCACATGGTCTGAAGAGGGCAGAAGTGAGTTGCTTATCTGGGCTGCTTGATTCCAGAGCCCATGCGCTCAAGCACTGGGCCAGAGTTTTTCAATCTTTTGACCGCGATGCACAGCAAGAAATACACGTCAGAGCCCAACCCAGATTACCCAGAGATATGTGTATACAAACTGAAATGCTGTGTGCTCTGTGCTCTGACAGTTCCTATTTTCATTGCTTTTGGCTTTCTCTTTCTTGGGTATCATTATTGTATCCGTTTCCTCTGGCTGCCGTTAAAAAGGGCCACAAACTGGGGGGCTTAACACAGCAGAAGCTTGTTCTGTCACAGTTCTGGAGGCCAGTTTGTTTGTTTGTTTGTTTCTTTTTAAATTTGTTTTATTGAAGTAAGTTGCTTTACAATGTTGTGTTAATTTCTGGTGTACAGCAAAGTGGTTCAGTTATACATATATATGCTTTCTTTTTCATATTCTTTTCCATTATGGTTTATTACAGGATATTGAATATAGTTCCCTGTGCTATACAGTAGGATAGGACCTTGTTGTTTATCTGTTCTATATATATTAGTTTGCATCTGCTAATCCCAGACTCCCAGTCTATCCCTCCCTCAACCCCCTCCTCCTCGGCAACCACAGGTCTGTTCTCTACGTCTGTGAGTCTGTTTCTGTTTTGTAGATAAGTTCATTTGTGTCATATTTTAGATTCCACGTATAAGTGATATGGTATGCTATTTGTCTTTCTCTGTCTGACTTACTTCACTTAGTATGATCATCTCTAGGTCCATCCATGTTGCTGCAAATGGCATTGTTTCACCTTTTTTATGGCTGAGCAGTATTCCATTGTATATATGTACTGTATCTTCTTTATCCGTTCATCCGTTTGATGGACATTTAGGTTGTTTCCACGGCTTGGCTATTGTGAATAGTGCTGCCATGAACATAGGGGTGCGTGTATCTTTTTGAATTACTATTTTCTCTGGCTATATGCCCAGGAGTGGGATTGCTGGATCATATGCCAACTCCATTTTTAGTTTTCTGAGGAACCTCCATACTGTTCTCCACAGTGGCTGCACCAATTTACATTCCCACCAACAGTGTAGGAGGGTTCCCTTTTCTCCACACCCTCTCCAGCGTTGGTTATATGTAGATTTTTTGATGATGGCCATTCTGACTGGTGTGAGGTGATACCTCATTGTAGTTTTGATTTGCATTTCTCTAATAATTAGTGATGTTAAGCACCTTTTTGTGTGCCTGTTGGCCATCTGGATGTCTTCTTTGGAGAAATGTCCATTTAGGTCTTTTGCCCATTTTTAGATTGGGTTGTTTGTTTTTTTGTTGTTGAGGTGTATGAGCTGTTTGTTTATTTTGGAAATTAATCCCTTGTCGGTTGGATCATTTACAAATATTTTATCCCAGTTCGTAGGTTGTCTTTTCATTTTGTTTATGGTTTCCTTTGCTGTACAAAAGCTTGTAAGTTTGATTAGGTCCCATTTGTTTATTTTTGCTTTTACTTCTATTGCCTTGAGAGACTGACCTCAGAAAACATTGGTAGGATTTACGTCAGAGAATGTTTTGCCTATGTTCTCTTCCAGGAGTTTTATGGAGTCATGTCTTATATTTAAGTCTTTAAGCCATTTTGAGTTTATTTTTGTGTATAGTGTGAAGGTGTGTTCTAACTTGACTGATTTACATGCAGCTGTCCAGCTTTCCCAGCACCACTTGCTGAAGAGACTGTCTTTTCTCCATTGTATATTCTTGCCTCCTTTGTCGAAGATTAATTGACTCTAGGTGTATGGGTTTATTTCTGGGCTGTCTATTCTGTTCCATTGATCCATATATCTGTTTTTGTGCCATTACCACACTGTTATGATTACTGTAGCTTTGTAGTATTGTCCGAATGGAGGCTAGAAGTTTGAAATCAAGGTAACTCTGCTGACAGAGCAGAGTTACCTTGAAGGCTCTAGGGGAGAATCTGTTCTATGCCTCTTCCAGTGGCTTCTGGCCATCCTTGGCTTTTGGCTGCATCAGTCCAGTCTCTGCCTCCATCTTCACATTGCCCCTCTGTGTCCCTTCTGCTCTCTGCGTCTATCTTATAGAGATACATATGGTTACCTCCAGGACCCACCTGATAGTCCAGGACAAGCCCTCCTCTCAAGATCTTTAACTGAATCACACCATTTGCCATATAAGGTAGTACTCGTAGGTTCCAAGGATCAGGACGGGAACCTATGTTTGAGGGGAGCCACCGTCATCTACTACAATTACTGGTGAATGTTTACACTCTCAGTGAGTTCCCATCAGTTACCATCATTATTCCTTCTGAAGCTCAGATTGTCCCATCGTTGGCCAAGTGGGAGCCCCTTTAAGGCAGCCCCTTGTTCATTAGGCCCCACTAGTCTAGGGGCAGTTCCTTGCTCTTTAGCACAAGATGTTGCAGGCTTACCTTGTGTATTCCTTGCTCCTTACCTGGAATTTCTTTAGGTCACCCCTGGTTTCTTTCAGTAGGGAATGATATTTCTTTGATATTGTCCATTCTATTCTATTTCATTAAAAAGTTTACTGATTGCAATCTACTTGATTAATACCAGGGACCTACTTACGGATTGCCACCGACAGTTTGAAAACCACTGTGCTGGGTTCTTCTGCTTTTCCTTACCTTCCCCACAAATTTAGGAACTTTCTTCCCATCTGAATGTGAAGTACCCTCAAAGCAGGGCCACATCTCCATCCACTGTCTTTCCCGTGGCCCCAGGACGGGGTCTGCTTACAGAGGGTCGCACTTCACACTTCAGCCCCCACCCTGCCCTGGGGCCCTGATTCCGTGCTGGGCTTGATCGCTCTCTTACCCCATCCCATGTTCTCTCCCCTCCCCGCCCCTGCTCTGCCCCTCTACATCACTGTCAGTCTTCTGCTTTGCCATTCTAAGAGGCTAATGTGAAAATTGTTCACAGATGGCACAAACAATATGGAAAAGAGCCTCTCTCTTCATTAGAGCAGCACAAGATAGTGTTTTTAAATGATTAAATTGTTATCGCAGTAATTATGCTGAAATCCAAACATCTCAATGTGCCGCTTCAGCCTTTCATCAGTGGCTCCTGAGGGCCCCTTGGTGGTTCTCAGGGGGCATCGCCAACAGAGAGCCCAAGAACTGGCTGCTCAGTCCTTTCTGTGGACATCAACCTGGGACCCTACGGGACAGAAATCTTTGGGCAGCGTGGTTGCCTCCGCTGCAGCCCCTCACCTGTAACCACGTGCCAAGCTGGGCTCCAGGCCAGGCTCTAGCGGACTTTGCCTTTGGCGGCTGCCCCATCCGCATCCTCACACCCAGGATGCAGACCCTATAAGGCTCTGCTAAATAGCCCACAGGTGCTTCTGGAGGGCTTGTCCTGCCCATCTCACAGTGCCGGCCGCCCCAGCTTCTTTGAACCCTCTCTGGAACCAGCTGTCACAGAGGGAGAAAGCAACCTGGGTGAAGTCCTTCACAGGACATCATTTAAGACTGACGGACCCTTGATCTCCTACCCTCCCCAGAGTGTTTGCATTTTGGGGGTGCGTTGGGAATTGCTCACAGCTCAATCCTTCCTCCTTATCCATCAGTGCAGACCCTTGTTTCTTCCTTCCAGGACTGTGAACCAGCTCCCACCTCCCTGCCCCCGTCCAGCCCCTCTCCCCACCTGCTGCCCCAGAAAGAAAGCTCAGGAAACCACACCTAAATGAAGACCACTTCGTGTATCTGGTTATCCAGGGGGAAGGGCAGTGGTGGGCATTGAAGAGAGACCTGGAAAAGATGAGATGCGCTCGTATTAAAGTTAAAGACTAGCAGTCATGAAGCTGCCCTGTAAACAAATATTTAAAAATAGATTTTAATTTCATGGTGTGGTCAGCCAAGGCAGGGAGGGAAGAAGGGCCAGGGGAGGCTGAGCGAGAAAGGGGCCTGATCTGCAGAAGCAGTACGGAAATTATGAACAGACTCTGTGCCTCATTTTAGGTTAGGGATTCAGTATCATTGCCTATTTTTTTAATAGATTACACATGAATGGTGTATTCTTTTTTTAAAATTTGTGTGTATGTATGTATTTATTTATTTATTTTGGCCGCATCGGGTCTTAGTTGCGGCACGTGGGGTCTTTCGTTGGGGCGTGTGCGCTTAGTTGCCTCGAGGCATGTGGGATCTTAGTTCCCTGACCACGGATCGAACCTGCATCCCCTGCATTGGAAGGTGGATTCTTAACCACTGGGAGGTTCCAGTATCATTGCCTCTTATCACTAGCATTGGCGATCCTGACTGGTCAGCTCTTCAGCTGCGCTTTCTCTCTAGGTCCTTCTATCTCCCCCTTTAACAGACACAGCTCCATCTGTCTGGTAGAGGCCACATTTTGGCCTGAGTTTCAGTGGACAGAAGTGCTATCTGGCTTGTGTTTCCTTATCTCCTCATCCTTCTGTTCCAAACAGAGAGCCAGGGTTATGGAAGAAACGGTGTGTTTGGTGGGAGGGTGGGTGGATGGATGGGTGAATCAGCACCTCCAGGTGGAACCGATTCGTTGGCGGTGGAGAAAGCGGCCTGTGGGGGTGTGGGGAGGTATGGATGGTGGCCGCCGCTGCCCTGCCGCAGGCACCAGTGCACAGGGACTGCCCGAGCCCTCTTCCGTTCAGATTCTACCTCTGATTAAAGGCCCTGACACGGTATTTGAAGAAATATAAAACGCCGAGTTCATCTGCTGGGATAGAATTACATTAAGGAGGATAAAATTAAAGGCTTTTCATAGCAAGAGATCTCCAGGATCATTTGATGGACGACTTTAATTATTTCAAAGTGCTCCCCAACAAAGATGCCTTCAAAAAGAACTCATTGGGCTTCCCTGGTGGTGCAGTGGTTAAGAATCCGCCTGCCAATGCAGGGAACACAGGTTCGAGCCCTGGTCCGGGAAGATCCCACATGCTGTGGTGCAACTAAGCCCGTGCGCCACAACTACTGAGCCTGCGCTCTAGAGCCCACGAGCCACAGCTACTGAAGCCAATGAACCACAACTACTGAAGCCCGCGCGCCTAAAGCCCGTGCTCCGCAACAAGAGAAGCCACCGCAATGAGAAGCCTGCGCACCGCAAGGAAAAGTAGCCCCCGCTCGCCACAACTAGAGAAAGCCCGTGCACAGCAACGAAGACCCAAAGCAGCCAAAAATAAACAAATTAATTAATTTTAAAAAAAGAGAATTCATTTGGGGAATCACATAAAAACATGATGTGTTTCTCTTTGAGTCGTTACAGCTGTTACTGATCTAGAGGGCTACTGGCAGCCCACGAAAGGAGAACTTTAGTTCCCTCCCCTGTGTGCTGGTGACAAATGAAGCAAGACTGCCACCAGGGGAACAGAGACCAGGGAATGAAGAATGGGTTTAAGGTACTCCGATTAGACGCCGGGAAGAACTTGAAGTCATTTTACTTGCTTTCATTGATTTGACGTAGACACTTTCTTGGAAGGAAGCTAATGAGTTTCCCTTGCCCTTGGAGGAGAGAGTGACATCTCTTTCGTGAGTTGGGGTGGGAGTGGGGAAGCTGTGCTGTTTCAAGGCCACACAGGGTGGTGCTTCTAGGACCCTGTATCCTATGGCCTTACCATCTTCCCATGGCCAGACTAACACTACTTCTAGGTGTGCTCGCTTCTCAAGCTCACCTTGATCCAGGCTTTCCCCAGGGAACACTGGGCCCCTAGAGATCCCCAGAGCTCACTAAGTCCATCCCTCTGTCTGAACCCCCATTTGGATCAAATCTCAAGGACTCCAAACCTGCTGCCCATTCATTGCTTTGGACCCACATGGTCTGGAAACCCTCTTGCTGCACTTCCCGCCTGTTCCTACTTGTCCAGGGCTCATCAGGATGGCAGAGTCACATAGCCAGAACTTCTAGGACCAAAGAAACTAGAACGTTTGCCTTGTGGTCTGCTCTGAAGAGGCATCTGCCTGACATGATTGACAGAGAGCCAGCCCCAGCAGGGGAGACCATGACTGTTCCTGATGTGCTAGCTGACACCTGGAGGCTCAAGGGTCTCCTCCACTGCCCAAGGCCCAGGGCACACTGGTCGGTGGCACCTGGGAGAAACAGGCCAGGTGGAGGTGAAGCCTGGCTCTGTCTGTGCTGAAGTTGCCTTGGGAATCCCTGGGTCGGTACCGGGGGTGCATCTGGGCTTGGGTGGTTCAGTGTTCACTTTACTGTGGAATCCCCAGGGATAGCACGTAGCAGGTATTTCACTAATATTCACTGAAGTTGGTTGGTGAACGAATATCATGGAACCCAAGTTGATCCAGTCTTTTATTTGTAAGAAAATACAACACTCACCATGAGTCCCCAAACTGGATTTTGAGGGGAGCCTTCACTCGCCTGGTGTTCCCCGAAGGAGAAGCCGCACAGTATGGTGCAGGGAGAGCCCAGGCGGGGAGTCCTAACCCTGGGTTCTCATCCTGCCTCTGCCTGACACTGGCTCCGTGAACTCGGTCGCTGTCCTTGCATCTCCGTGGGCCTCTCTGCAATGGGGCGGATGCGGCTCCGCTAGTCCCTTCCGGTCCTGGACTTCCCTCTTCTCCCCTCCCCTTCCCTACTCCATCCTGTGCCTCCCAGAGCCTCCTGAGCCAGCCTGGGAGACGGAATGGGGCCTGCAGGACCAGCAGCGCGAGCCTCCTCCCTCCTGTCTCTACCTCCTGCTTCCCTTGTGTAACCGAGGCCTTGTTCATCCTTTAATGATTCACCACATGCAGCCCGGGGCTGCCTGGCAGCTCCCCGAAGGCTGAGTCACCTCCTGGGGAGAAAGACCACCTGTCCCCAAGGGTGGGCACTGCTGAAGCAAAGCTGTCAGCACGGCTGCTGCGGCCTTGGTCGCCGGGCCACGGGCAGCATGAGCTTGGAGCTTGGAGGCATCTGCTGGAGCTGCGCACGAGGGCCTGGCGGAGCAGAGGGGGTCCCTGGAGAGCCGTCGCCATCTGGCCGCACACTGCCCAGTTCCAGCGTGGAATCATTCTTCAGGTCATAACACATGTTATGACCGAGGCACACTCCGAAGACAACTCCTGAGCTTGTGCGCTGCCAACAATTTGCGGTTCCCCTCAATTCCCCTGGGCCTCAGTCTCCGTATCTGTAAAATGGGCCTGAGAGTGCTCCCGACGGAGACGGTCAGAGGCAAAGTGCGTGAGGGTCCTTTGGAAAGTGCAAAGGGCTATTATCAGCATGTAGCCTTGGGGGCCTGTGGTAGGGGTGCTAAAGGAGCGCTAGGAATGAGTGCACGCTCCATGGAGGGGTGCTGCAAAGATGGCTCAAGTGTGGGGAGAGACTTAGAGGCTTGGCAGCTGGAGGGTGGAGGGAGGCTGAGCAGGCTCTGTCCTCATCACCCAGCCCTTCATCCAACATCTCTGGGTGCTGACCTCTTCCCTGCGTGGAGGAGGCTCTGAGTTTTGCCCCAGAAATGTATCTTCAGCTCACGGCACCAGGCCACCCCCCAAACCGCCCACTGCTTCTTAGCTGCCTTTTCCTGGTAGAACTAAGGAATCTGACTCTTGAAAGCCTGTTTCTTTGGTGTTCGCTGGGGCCTCTCTGAGCCACGTGCCCCTTTGAGTAAGAGCACCCTTTGGGGATTGTGGGTTCTCTGAAGCCAGGAAATGTGTTCCCAGGGGTCCTCCTGACAGCATGTGGCCGTGTAGAGAGGGGCTCGTGAAGGCGGAAGCCCAGGATGACGTAAAGGTCATCAGCTGCTTCTCAGGGGTTCTGGTCCGTTTCACCAATGGATGGAAGAGGAGGAGAGAGGTGATCCGCTTCAAGGAGGCCTGAGGAAGGCCACCGCATGGCACCTGGGTGGGTCCTGAGGCCTTGGCCGTCTCATCAGCTCTTGGGGTGGAAGACTTCTCCGGAGAGGGTGAGAACCCCATGCTCAGTTCTCTCTGTTCTTTCTAGACCATGAAAAATAAATGTGAAGTAAAGAGGGTTTCAGGGAAAGATCTATTCTTCCCTCCATCCCTTCCTTCTTTCTTAAATATTTATTAAGCAAGCTGTGTAAGCCTTACGATATGCTAGAACACTGAGGATGAATAACATGTCTCCTGCCCTCTTAGAACTCACAAACTAGTCAGGAAGATGAAATAGCCATTGAACTGGGCAGTAAAAGGAGGCATGCAGGCACCGATGGGAGTAGCACAGCCATTTGAGTGAGCTTGGGAAAGCCTGGGGCAGTCAAGGAGGGCAACGTGGAGGAGGTGGCCTAGCGCTGGGCCTTGGAGGATCGGGAAGCTTTGGAGAGGTGGGGAAGGTGAAGGGAAACACGTGGTGAGAACAAAACTGGTGCAGGGCGGTGGTTGATGATCTGAGTTTGAATCCTGTCTATACCACTGAATATCTGTGTGGCCTTGGACAAGTCACCTTCCTATCTGAGCTTCTGTTTCTTCATATGAAAAGTGGGGACAGTAGCAGCATCTACCTCTATAGGGTTGTTTGAGGATTAAATGAAATAAAAGAAAAACTATATAGGGCCCGGTTGCTCCAGAGTACATGCACCTTCCAAACACGGTAGCCCTTGTTATTCCTACTGTTGCCGGTGTTACGTTTTTTGCTTTGCAGCTGCTCCTCAGCTGCCCTCCTCATGCCCTCTCAGCTTCCCTGCATCTTCCTTCTGGGCCACGTGTGCGCCTGGTTATGTACTCAGGCCTCTGGCCCATCGACTCTCCCCAAGCAGAGAAGGCCAGAGAGCCTCAAGCAGGTGTGAATTAAGCCCAGCGTCCTTCCTGCCCCCTCCAATTGTCCTCCGAGGCAGAAAGTTTCCCTGCCAGGCCACCGCTGTTTGTATTAACAGCTCCAGCCACCTTTTCCTCCCGGCGTCCCCCATGCTGCGCGGCTGGGGAGCTGGCCTTTTGCTAGGAGAGGGGGGATGCCGTGCCCTCAGAGGCAATCTGCCCACCCCCCTCTGGGGCCTGACATTTTGTCTGCACCAGGCTAGAGGCCTCTATGCTAATTGGGCCTGTCCCAGCTGTCCTAGTGTGAATCCAATATCCCTGAACTTGCAGTTGGACTGGCAAAACTTCGGTGCCGAGTGCCCAGCGCAGAGATGAAAGGCGCCTGGCAGTTGTACTGGTGGCAGGGCCACCGTGGGCGCAGAGCAGGGAGCGTCCCTTCCCAGCCGCGGCCTAGGAGCCCCAGCCTGTGAGTGACGCAGCTGGGAAGGGTTGCCTCTCTCCCCGCCCCGCTGCAGGCTGCGGCCGTTCCTCGTCACTGCCCTTTACGGGCCCTCGAGCCCTGGGCGTCTCGCGCCTCTCGGCCTCTGGGGTCAGCAGAGGTGGCCCGGGTGCCGGAGCTCAGCCGCTCCGGAGCAGACCAGCCAGGCCTCCGGTGGCCTGCTCCAGCTCAGACAGAAGACTGCCTGACCACTCTGTGGTGTCGTTGAGTGTTCCTGAAACAAATTGAAACATGCTTGAGGAAGACCAGTGAACCAGAATCTCTTAAGGTTGCCTGTGCTCCTCCTGGGAGCCCGCTGGGAGGAGGATACGGTCCTGGCTTGGAAGCCACGTTCCTGCCCGTGGTTCTGAGCCAGTAGCCATCGCCAGCCTTCCCTGTGCCACCAGGAAAAAGGGGCCCCCGGAGAGGAGCTGGCTCCTGACTCCTCTTCCAAGGGCATTGGGCTGGGCTCTGGGTGGCCGGGACCCTGTCTCAGGAACTTCAGGTAAGGAAGAAACCCTCTGGGGAGAGAGGTTTTATTAGGGACCATGAGTCCATATCGTTTTGAGCAAAAATGAGCTAATGATTTGACTAGCTTTGCCGACTTTAAAATGACTCCAGCTACTTCTGTGCAGCAGCGCTGGGGGCTGAGGGGGGCGGGGCCGCAGTCCTGGCTGTGGGGTCTTGGCAGCACCCCTTTTCTCTCTGGACCTGTTGTTGCTTCCTCTGTAAAATGAGAAGGTGTGCCTAGGTGACCTGTGGGCTCCTGGAGAAGAGCTCCGGCCAACTAAATAAGACGTGCGTGGGCTAGAGTGTTGGATGGTCCTGGTCCGGGTCCCAGCTTTGTCCCTTTTACAGGCTGGGTGACCCCTCTCAGCCTCAGCTCTCTTGTGTGTAGGACAGGAATGGTCACAGCATTGGCTTCCGAGGGCTTTTGTGGGAATTGATAGAGACGCACATAGAGCCCTTAGCACAGTGTCCAGCTCAGACAGCCCTCAGACCCCAACAACGGTCACGTTTACTTCCATTGTCATGGTCATTGTCATTATTATCATCATTCCTGCCAGCTCTGATCGCGTTGGCCATGTGGCTGCGTGGGGGTTCCGGAGCGCCTCTCAGACTTTAAACTACACAGGAGTCACTTGGAGACCTTGTCACAAGGCGGAGTCTGACTCAGGAGATGTCTGAGGTGGGGCCTGAGCTTCCCCGTCTCTCACAAGCTCCCTGGTGATGCCGCTGCCGCTGTCTGTGGGCCGCGCTCTGGGTGGCCAGGCTGCAGATGGCCGCCACCCCCTGGACGTCAGCGCACAGCGTGGGTGGATGTGGCATCCGGGGCCGGGCCTCCAGGTCGGGTGGGCGCCTCTTAGGGATCCAGGAGGGTGTGAGAAGCCTGGTAGGTTCAGCTGCCGCATCATCAGAGGAGAGGGAGAGAGAGCAGAGGCCTCTGAGGACCGTGAAGTCAGGAGAGTTCTTCCTGGCTGACGTCATGATAGAGCGTTTGAAGATGATTCTTTCCTCAGACTCCTCACTTTCTCCTAATTTAGGGCTGATTGTTCTGATTACTGCCCGAGTCTCGGACCTGTCTCTCCAATTATGCTGAAAGCTCTTGGAAGACAAGGGTCTGGTCTCAGTCCTCTTTACCCCCGAGCTCCTAGGATCGAGCTGAGCTTGTAGGAGGCACTCAGGACACATCTGCCCAGAGCCCTGAGCGTGGGGCTTGGGGGGGAATGGGATGAGGATGGAATCAGGTGGCCCTGCTCCAGTCCAGCACAATCATATATTGTTGTGCAGCAGGCGGGACAGCTCCTGAACTCCTCAGGCCTCATCCGGAAAAATAGGAACGGCAGGACACACCTCAGAGATTTATTGGGACTAATAGAGATAAACTAGGTCAAGGGCCCAGCTCAGAGTGGGCCTTCAATACCCAATTGCTCCCTTTCTCTCCTTCTCATCTCCTTTCTTCACCCATATTCTCAAGCTACAGCACGCCCCTCGAATCCTGGGTCCACTTAGAACTATGGGCTCATCCCCAAAGGCTTCACTAGATGGCCAGTTCTACCTCCAGGTTAGCGCCGGGCTGTAAAAATAAAGGTCTAAAACTCATCCCTCTTTTTCTAGTCCTCGCCTCCCTCTGCTGCCTGCCGCCTGTTTATCTTGTTGAAAACTTTACTCTTTCGGGGGTAGCACTTAAGTCGCCCTGGGGATTGAGGGGAAAGCACAGACTGAACTGATGAATCCCGAGCGTCCCCTGAAGCCCCCTGCACTACCACCAGCTGCCCCCAGAGGCCTCCGTGTTCTTGGTGAACAAGCCTTTCTCCGAGGGACCTGGGCACATTCATTCTGTGTGCTGAGAATGGGGGCACTGGAGTGCGCTTATCTGCCGGGTTTACTGGAGAGTTGATGCTGTTGCCTTGTTAATTGTTCCTGTCTGTCACCCCCTTGGAGGTCACACATGGTTTCCTTCACCCTCACACAAAACCTGTGAGGCAGGCCGGCTATACCATCCTCATTTTACAGATGAGGAGACTTAGAAGTCACCTGGTTCACCCAGGGACACGATCAGATGACGGCACCCCTGTCATCCGGCTCTAAGTTCAGGGCCTTTTTCCTTGGGTGACAGCTGCCCACAGGGCCACCAGCACAATGGTGAGGATTAGGGTCGACCGAGAGCAGCGTCTGTTGGGTGACAGTGATTTCAGAGTCTTCTTGGCGCGGAGGTTCATTTAAGAGGAAATGCCACGAGCGGGGTAATTATCATTATCGGCGTATTTAAAGTACTTAAATATTTGAGTCCAAGTCCAGCTTTTACAGCTCTCTAAATCAGGGAGGCAGTTACTCCGGGGCCAGGCCTCATAGGACTCTCAGCCCTTCTGTATACGGAGCAGAGAGAACTGTTTCCTGGGACAAAGGGGCTCCCTGCAGACAGGGGCCCCGTCTCCAGAGTGACCTCTGTACACGTGAGCATACGTGTGTGCTTGCATGTATCTGGGTTAAAATCCTTCGGCTTAGAAGGTCTCAGCACATCACCCTTGGTCTGGAGTTAGGCTGGGGCCCCTGTCACTGATGGTGTTCAATCAGGGACCTGAGAAGCTTCTACCTTTCAGTGTTTATTAATAAAGTTAAATTCTCAGCATTAAAACTACTGATTTAGCTCTTTTTCAAGAGGGAAATGAAAATGATACATTCCCTAGGTGAGAGAGGGTGGGCTGGGCCAGTAATAGACGGCCCCTGGGAGTGGGGCTTGAGAGCCGCTACGTGAGCCTCTGTCTTCTCTCTGCCGGCGCCGCGGTGTTTGCTGGGGGAGCCCGGCAGAGGCACAGAGAAAGCACGGCTGGGCTTGGAGGTTTTTCGGAGCGAAGGGCCTCGGTTATAGAACATCTACTCATGGGAGATGCAAAAAGATCACTGCAAACCCCTTTGCTTTGCAGCCGAGGGTCTCTGAGCAAGTGCGGGTCGGGGTGGGATGGTGCAGTGGTTTGCAGTGCAGACCTCGGAGGCGGCCAAACGTAGGTTCAAATCCCGCTGCTTCCACTCGCGGGCTGTGGGATGTCAGAGCAGCAGCGGCAACTTTCTGAACCCCGTCTCCAAAAGGGGGCTCTTGAGACCCACCTTTCAGTTAGCGTGAGGATTAAGAGTGATGATGTATGTGAAGTGCCCGGCGTGGTGCCTGAGACACGGTGAGCCACCTGATAAATGGCAGGAAGTGGACCCTGGTGCCCCGTGTTTGGTGGCATTCTCTCTCTTTGTCACTCTAAGGTGGTTAGAATATTAGTCATCGAACTTGACCATTGACATTTCCTGAGCCCCTACTACGTTCCGGGGCCATACTGAGGTCCCCCAGCTCATAGAGGGTGGAGCTGGGATTCAAACCAGAGCCCCTCCTTCTGGCCATTTGCAGCAGAGGCAGCCTGGAAAGGCCTTGCCTCTAACACAGAGCCTCCTACTCCCAAAGGGTCTCGCCCTGGTTAGCCTTCTTCACAGCCTGTCTGCAGGGCCGTGCCCTGGCTTTTCTGGAAAGAGCCTTTCCAGACACAAGACTCTCCCAGCCTGCCAGCCTGCCTTTCCCCAGAGGCACCTCGTCCCCCCGGGGACCATTCAGGGTTGAGTCTGTCAGGCGGAGGACCTGTTGCTACATCTGGAAAACCCACTGATCTGGAGACAGCGGGTTGGGAACTGAAGAGAGAGAGGGGGCAGAGTCAGGACAGTGAAAGAGATTTATCTCCGGAGCTCTCATGAGACCCACTGCCAGGGGTTTCTCCCTCCCTCCTCCCTGCCAGGCTCCCTGCCCAGCTCATGGAGCCACCAGGCGGGTGGAGCAGGTGGCCAGACTGCATCACCTCTTATCTCTGGCTGCCTGGGGAAGGGAAATGGGGACCCCACCCCACCCCCGCCCCTCGTGCCTCGTTGAGCTCTGCCTTCGCAGCCGGGAGCAAAGCCCAGGGGAAAACGGACCAGTGAGACCAAGGGATCTTGAGTAGCCAAGGAATTCGTTTCCTACCCCCCTTCTCCCCTCTGGGGCCAAGAAGATGGGAGGGCAGCAGCGGGCCGCCAATGTGGCCAAGAATCCCTGCGAAAGCCTCAGGTCATGGGCCCTGCTACGTGTCTGGTTCCTGCTCTGCCTGCTGTGAATTTTTCTCAGAGGTAATCTGCCCGTGAACTTACAAACCTGGCAACTCCCCACCTGCTCAGAATGGGAGAACTATTGGCATAGTTCTTGGAAACATGACAGAACTGCCCGAAGCACAGCGAATCAGCTTTGTAAATTGGGAGGCATAGGTCACAGTCCCGTTGGTTCTTTGGCAGTTTGTAAAACTGCAGTTGCCCCAGCAAGCCTTGCACGGTCACACCCATGTCTTCCGCCAGCTCCCCTCTGCCCCGAGCATTTTCACATTTCTTTTGCTCCACCTAGGCTTACCTTGGGACTGACCTGCCCTGAGGGTCCCAGTTCACGGTCTAGATGCCCAAACGCTGCCTCCCCGCTGTGACCCAGGAGGCCAGCTGCCTTGCCCCCTTTGTTTACTCTCCAGGAAGAGGCAAGAGGCTCAGCATGTCCTAGAGCTTCAGGTTAAGTAGTGGCATAGGGTGCGTTGAAGTGTATTAGGGCTGTGCCCACACCCCATCACTTAACCTCCCCAGCTTCTGCTGCCTGGGTGTAGTTACTATTTTGAGTGAAGGCAGTTCTGCTTTATTAAGAAAGAAATCCCCAGGGAGGGGTAATACTGTTGAACGGCTGTTAGTCATGGACAATTTAGTGTGAATTAACTAATCCGATGGTGTCCCATGGGACTGCAGGGTGGGAGGGGCGTAAGGTCGGGTGATAATGGGGAGAGAGCAGAGGAGGGGAGACAAGGGCACTGAGGACAGGCAGGCCCCCTGCTGTGCCAGGTTATCTCTTGTTTGTCTTAAAAATGTTTTAATGTAAACTTTTTCACGGAAGTCTATCAGCTATACCCCCAAAATGAAGAAATCATAAGTATACAGCTTTGACTTTTTACAAAGTAGACATACGCTTCTCTGCAGCACCTGGATGGAGAAGCGGCACCCCACTGTCCTTCTCAGGCCCCCAGCTCGTCGCTCTGACCATGGTCCTGACTCCCAGTGCCTGTTTTGGAGCTGGATGCATGGAACGCTACAGCAAGAGTCTTTGTGTCTGGCTTTCTTTTGTTCAGATTCTCTTTGTGGGATTCATCCATTGAATGTCCGTTTTCATTGCTGTGTTGCACTGTCTGAACGTGCCACCACTTACTGATTCTATGGTTGATGGACGTTTGGATGTTTAGTTTTTGACACTCATGAACAGTGATGCCTTAAATATGCTTGGACATGTCTTTATTTCTCTTTTTTTGTCTTTTATGTTAGATGGTCTTCTCCTGGGAACACTCCTCTGACCTCCAATCCCCAGGGGAGCTTAGGTGCCCCTCTGTTTGCCCCCCGTGGCACTCTGTAGTGTTTCGTGAGGGCAGGAAGGTTGAACCATGATATTTTCAGCCCTAGGCCAGTGTCTGACACTGAGTAGATTCTCAAAAAGCATTGATTGAATGAGTGAATGAACAAATCTTGCCTACATCACAGTTTTGCCTGGGGCTGGTCTTGACATCTAAGAAAAGCAGCTTAGGAAAGCTGTGTTGGGGGACCTTGGGGACCAACTAGGATTCCTCCCTAGAGAGAGTATTGCTCTCTGGACTCTGGGCTCCACCTTAGCCTAGAGAATGGGCTCCCTGAGAATGGGACTGGAGTCCAGGACCATGGTCAGAGGTGTCTGGCTGGGCAGGATCAGACTTCTCCTGGCATTTCACAGAGACCAGACGCCAAGCTGAGGCAAAAGGAGCTTCTGCCCCCTTTGTATCTGAGGACCCTGGTGCCACGGGCCTCCCTGGACATAGGTGTTTGGTGGTCAGCTGGGAGGAAAGAGTCATGAAAAATAGAAGTGAAAGAGAACATGCAGGAAGGGAGGGAAGTGAAAGAGAGAAGGCAAGAGGGGGACCAGACACACGAACAAATCTTTTTCGTCTCCTTTCCAGAAACAAGGCACAGAGGAGAGCCAGATAGGCATGGACCCCATGCTCCTTGGGGAAATGAGTGACTTCGTGTTTGGGCTGTACTGTTTTCACCAGCAAGTAACAAAAGTGGAAGCAGGAACATGAGCCTGTCTAAATGCAATGTCAGGGTGCCCTGATGGGATGGGCTTTTTTTCCCCGCCCCCGTTGGTGCTTGGCAAATCACAGGCAGAGTGAGTAGCTTCCTGGGCTCCCTGGCTGAGCAGTGTTGATTGAGCAGGTTATTCTTTATTCATACACCTTTTGCTGAGCCACATAACAAGTGTGCTTTAGAGAGAGCCTGGTGCATAAAACAGGACCACCTCCCCTAATGCAATGGAGGCTGGTCAGATTCCACATACGTCAAAGCCATTTTGGGTGCAGTTGCTGGACCCACACCCAGAATAATTATGTTTGGGCGCGATCTGGGGCGAAAGCTGGTTCAATCTATGCATTTGACTCAGCCCAGGTTTTCTCCTAGCGAAGTGTGCCCGAGTGCTTAAATGCTCCTTCTTTCTCCTGGGTCCCCTTTGCCTACAGAAGTGCACCTCCCCCAACTCAGTCTATCTTGCTTCCCGTGATGGCATCTAAATCTTCATCTTATGCATTCATTTTTACTAATTTACCAATTAGGTAGCACTTACTATGTGCCAGGCACTTTTCTAAGCTCTTTAAGAGATATTAAATCATTTCGCCTTCACAACTCTATGAAGAGGCACTTATGTTTAACCCCGTTTGCCAGATAAGGGAACCAAGGCACAGAGAAGTTAAGTAACGTGCTGTGCTGCCTCTCAATTGTGTCTTCTGAAGTGGCATGAAAAGCAGAGGCCTGCCTTTCTCAGGAATTAGAAACAACTCGCGGTGCCTTTCTTAACATCCTCCCTATCAGAGGTGACCCCTTGACCTTGAAGAGCAGAGGGTCAGCCCCTGGGGAGAAGTCACAGTCTGTGAAGTACGGCCCGGCTGAATACGCAGCACCATGGACAGAGGCGCAAAGGGGAACTTGGAGTTCAGGTCAGCAAGGTCAGCTCTGGATGGAAGGATTCCAAGGGCTTGGTGTTCATTCTCTTCATCTTGCTAGACATCCACACCACAGATGCTCCTGGCATCTCTGGGCTTACGGTCCCTTTCTTCTAGTTTTTCCTTCCTCTGTCCTCCACCCCAGTCTCTGCTCTGGTGGCACCAACAGCCGCACAGTTGCCCAGTCTAGAAGCCTTGGAAGTCATCCTGTTTTCCCATTTTTTTCATGATCCACATCAGATCACCAGGTCCCGTGAACTCTACCTCCTGAAAAGGTCTCACGTGCAAACACCCCTCTCCCCCCACCGGCTGTGTCTTCCTTCAAGTCACCTTATCTCTTGTCAGGACTTCTACATCAGCCATCCAACTGATCTTCCAGACTCCAGAGGCAACCCCTCTAAAACTATTTTTGAATTGTAGTCAGAGCGATCTTTCTATTTTCTTTTTATAATTCTGATTACGTCACCCCTTTACCTAAAACCGTTCAATGGCTCTTAGAATAAAATTCACACTTCTTAGCATGGCTGCCAAAGCCTTGGATGACCAGGTCCTGCGTCCGTCTGGGCGTCAGCTCTCACTGCTTTCCGATCCCTAAAGGTCCCTATTTCCTCTCCCTTTAGGCCACGTATGTGCTGTTTCCTCTCCCACCCCTCCCCTTCCCTCTGGCTGATCGCAACTCATTATTCACGTCCCCACTTAGATGTCCTTTCTTCAGAGGAGTCCTCTCTGACCCCCTCCCCAAGCCTGGCTTGGGGACCCCTTCCCAACATTCCCGTGGCAACCAGGCAACACTTCCTCCATGATAACACCATGCACTTGCTGTTTGAATTTGATGGCTACCTGTGTGTTTATCTGTTCTGCACAGTGTCTTGTGTCCCTGCTACCAAGGAGAGAGCTGATTTGTGGAAGACAGTTAAACAAAACAAAACAAACAAAAGCATTTTAATGAGTAAGTGCTACCTACCATGAAAAGGGCGTTGATCCAGCAGCCAGGAGACTCGGGTTTTAGAACCTGCTGTGGCACAAATTCTTGACCTCGAGGACGTCATTTTCCGTCTCTGAGCCTCATTTTGGTGTCTGTGAGGTGAGGATCCCGCGCTAGGTGATCTCCCAGGTCCCTTGCGGCTCCGAGATTCCGGAGGCATCTTCCCCATCATGGCTTTGCTTTCTTAGTCTCCCTCAACTTTCCAGGCTGTGAGCACCCACCCTTCCCACCCCTCCTTCAGGATGTGCTGATAAGCGGAGCTTGGCTCCCAGCCTTCAGCTGGGCTCAGGTGCAGCCAGTGGCGGCCTTGGGTTCTCCTTGAATCCAGGGCAAGAATGCCTTGAGATTCTCTGATGTCCTTCTCACCTCGTTTGCTGTGAGAACCTTGGAAGTAGGATGCTTCTAATGCTGCGTCTGTCTCTGATCAATAGGAAGGTGTCGAATCTACAAGATCCTGAGGCCACCCTTCCCCCAGCAGACCTGGGAGACTCCTGGTGGCCGCAGCCTTAGTCAGCACTGTGCGTGTTTAATCTCAGTACCCACTTACCGTTCACGTGTTTCTCATAGTCATTCAGCACATCCGTCGAGCACATACTACATGGCAGGCAGTTCTAGGTGCTTGGACACATAAAGAGCAAAGTAGACGGGGCTTCCCTGGTGGCGCAGTGGTTAAGAATCCGCCTGCCAATGCAGGGGACACGGGTTCGATCCCTGGTCCGGAAAGATCCCACATGCCGCGGAGCAACTAAGTCCGTGTGCCACAACTACTCAGCCTGTGCTCTGAGAAACTCGCGCACCGCAACAAAGAGTAGCCTCCGCTCTCCGCAACTAGAGGAAGCCCGTGGGCAGCAGTGAAGACCCAATGCAGGCAATACATACATACATATATACATACATAAATACAAAGTAGACAAAAGCCCTGCTCTCGGGAGCTTACATTTTCGCAAGCATGTGCAGGAGCAACCCATACAAATAAGAAACGTCACGGATAAGTAAATTATATACGTTAGGGGGCAGTGAGTGCTGCGTAAAGAAAGGGAAAGTAGAGCAGAGAGGATAAAGCCTCCTGAGACTCTGAGATTTGAGTCAAGACGTGAAGAAGGAGAGGGCGTGTGTCAATTTTTCTGGGGGAAGAATGTTCTAGGTCCCAAAGTGGGACTGTGCAGGGGGTGCGTGGGGCACCTAGAGGACCCGGCGTTGCCTGGCTGGGCGCCATGCCTGGTGCACGCAGGCCCGCCACCAGTGTTTGCTGGCGATCGGAGCACAGGCTGCTGGGCCTGCGGCAGACAAAACTGTTTGCCTCCTGGCCCATCGCATGTTGGCTTTGTGATCCTTGGCAAATTACGTTGCTGTGTTTCTGTTTCTTCATCTTTGCAGGAGGGCCCAGACCCAGGCCTCATGGGGTTGTTGTGGGGCTTGATGAAGTAACCACGTGGAGGGGCCAACTCACCGCACACGCACGGCGTGTGCAAGCCCAGTAACGTTGGCTTCCGGCACACCCTTCCCCTGGTCTTTGGACAAGGCATTTATCTTCTCTGAGCCTCAGTTTCCGCTTCCAGAACACAGAGGATAGTTATTCCTGTGCTGTCTGCTGCCTAGACTTTACTAACCATCACGTCCTACAATGGGGATAATAGTGCTTTAAACGTATCGATAGATGACGGGTTTCCAGGGGCAGGGGTTCTGTGTGTGCACAGAAGTGTGTGAATATACATGGGTACGACTGCATGTGTATACAGTTCGGCAGGACACAGGTGGGTTTCTTATCCTTCATAGATGCTTCAAGGACAAGGACCCTGTATTTTTACACAAGACCTCATACCTCCCACACACGAGGTGCTCAGTTGATCCTTGTTGAATGAATGACATAGTGCTGGTGAAATGCTCTCTGCTGGATGAAATGTGTGGGTCGAACTCAGCAGAGCTGTTTGCTTCCAGGTAGCAGGGATGGGGCGTCATCGTGAAGACTATGTAGAATATATTTACTGAGGGCTTAACTATGTACCGGGCCCTGTGCTAAGCACTTGACATGCATTTCTCACTTAAAACTGCCAACAGCCCTGTGAGGTAGGTACAGTTATGATCAGGATTTTATAGATGAGGCACCTGCGGCTCAGAGGTCAATGTCTCGATCATGGCTAGTAAATGAAGGAGAGGGGATTGGAACCCAGCCTTCCCGAGGTAATGCACTTGCCCGCTACTCTGATGGCTTCCTGAAGTGTCACTGCGCCTCTCCACGGTCTGATCTTTCGTGAGGCGGGAAGCAGGAGGAAGAAGGCTGTTCTTTCACGCAGGCCAGGTGGAAAGTCCGACTATAAAGTCACTCCCCAGGCCACTGGCAAACCTCCCCAGCCGTGAGGGAGAAGGTGAAGGGGTTAGCCTTTTTCTTGCCTGCAGTAGACAGTGAAGATGGTCAAAGACAAGGACTGCCGTCTGCTGTGTACCCGAGTTTGTCCTTTTCCTTTTGGTCTCAGAGCGTGTTGAGAACTTAGTGGAGCTGTGTGAGCCCTGGGCCGCATGTTTCCCATTTAGATGCCTAAAACCTGAGGATGTGTGTGTACGTGTACGTATCTGCACGTATGGTATATAGTATATGCACGTATGGACTGTGTATCTTCATCCTTCAAGACCAGTGTAAGGGTCTCTTTCCGACCATGCCTGGGCAGCACTGAGCGCCCTCTGCCTCACGCCAGCCCTGCCTTATACCTTGGCTCTGTGACTGCACTTCCCAGCCTGCGCCTGGCGACTGATGTCTGTGCCTGTTTCCCCTTGAAAGAACGTCTTGTGTCATGGTAGCTTTCTTTCCGCTTGCAGCTGACGACTAGTGAATGCATACTCAGCATGGAGATGAACCAATGAATGAACAAGTGACTGGTCTTCATGCCACCAGCCTGGGTGAGGCCATTATCTACCCCAGTCACTCCTGCCTTCCTGTGGGGTGGGACGCCCAGCCACGCCCAGAGCGATGCTGGACGTCCTCGGCCTCCAAGCTCCCGTGGGCACACCAGGCTGCGTGGAGCTGACCCGGAGGCTCTCCCCTTCCCCTCAGCTGCGCTGGGCGGCCAGCCGTGGTCGTCTGGAAGATCCGTTCTTCTGGAGCCTTCCCCATCTGGCACCTGCGTTCCTTTCCCCTGGCCTGCTGGCTTCTCCTTGGGTCTGAGCGGGAGAAGCAGTGTTAGGTTGTTGCTCTTCCACATTTTAATGTGTTCCACGCCTGCTGTGTCCCCCTGTGCTCGAGTTCCGGACAATTACCCTCCTGCCATGTTTCGTTGCTGAGCATGGCAGGCGGGCCTTGTTTGTAATTCACTTGCACCATTAACGCTGGGTTAGCGCCATAAGGGCGACTGATCAACTCAGTGCCCCCAGCCCCAGATGCCAGTTGATAGCAGGATGTTAGGTTGGCTTGTGGGGTGAGGCATTTCAAAGCTTTCTCCAGTCGAAAGTGATAAGAGGCTTAATCTATTGGCAGTCACAGAGTACTCGCAGTCATCCACACTAACGGGAAATCTGTACCCAGATACCAGTCCCCCCAGATCATGGTGATGTGGCTGTGGACGATAATAGCAATCTTCATAATGAGAGCTCTCCGTAATCTGAGCAACAGAACCGTCACTGAGCACCGGCTGTTTGCAGGCGCACCGCTAAGATGACAGCTAATCTTTGAAAGCAAGCTTAGGAATAGCTAACATTTTCTCCATTTTGTGGTTGGGGAAACTGAGGTTTGGAGAGGTTAATCACTTGCCCAAGGTCATAGCTAAGTAAGTAGCAGAGCCCAGACTCAGGGATCTCGGTCTAACGCAGGCACAAAGCCCGTGCTGCTAACCACTACCTTACCCTGCCCTCCTCTGGGATGTGAAGTTCTGTGAATGGAGGTGGGGGCAGGGGAGAGATCTCCAACTTGACATCCTAATTATTTTTTTTAAGATATTAAAGTGAGTCACTGAGTGGGGGGGGGGGGTGATGAGTAGGATTAAAACACCCTCCTTAGGTTCACTTTTATTGATTAATCAATCATACATTTATTGAGCTCCAACTAGGTGGAAAACATTGTCCTAGTTGTTTGACAGAAAACAAAGGTAAATCATTTATCCGTTCAGTAAATCTGAGAGATGGGGAGTCAGACATATATTCTAGAACAAAAGACAGGGAATGAAATGTTGGGGGTGAGGGTGGAGGAGGGAAGAATTAAACAACTGCAGACGTCTGATTTAGGAAAAACACCTTCCTTACTTTCTGCTTACTGAGACATGATTGACAGTTGGCAAAATCTAGTGAAGCAAGGGTCACATATAACGTCCCCTTTGATCTTTGAACAACCCCGTGGAGCAGACAGAGCAAGTAGCATGTTTTCAATTTTCTGGGAAACCGAAGCCCAGACAGATTTTAGGATGTGACCGTGGTTGTGCAAAGAATGGGTGGTAAGCCCAGACTGGGACACCGGCCTTCTGACTCCAAGTCCAGACTTTTCTAGAATCACTCCCGTTAGAGCCCAGCATATGGGCTGGGCCCCATCCAAGCTTGGTGCTATATGTGGTGCCCCGTGTCCTACTGAGGCTGCTTCTGGAGCTGCCTGGGACTCTGCTTTCCTTGCAGATCCAACACTTGGCTGCTCAGAGACTTTCTTTTCCCGTTTGTGGGAAAATCTAAGGCCCTAATATTCAGGCCGTATGGGGTCCACTCCCTTCAGGGTTGGCTTCCCTGCGTTCACATCCCCTCCCATGCAGCTAAGTACCCATTACCTGGCCTCTCTGCTCTCCAGGCCACCTGGCACACCCTGGTCACATCAATTTCCTTAGGCACAGCTCCGGTCCTGGCCCTCCTTGGCCCAGAAGCTTTCAGCGGCACTTTATTGCCTGGAGGATAAAGTCCAAGCTCCTTAACCTTGGCAATCAAAGCCTTCTAGAATCTGACCCCAACACTTATCTCTCCCAGGGCCCCTCAGACACCATGTGCTCCTGCCAAGTTGGTCTGGTCACTGTCCCTTGGACACCTCTTGCCTTCCACAGTGACTGCCTGGAAGGTCTCCCTTCCTGCGCAGCACGTGCCTCAGGGCTCAGCGTGTGTCCAGCATCTTCCGAGAATCTTACTACAACCTTCTGGGCCACGGGAGGCCTTTCTACCTTCTGTCTTCCCAGCAGTTCTTCCATTTGGTGACAAAGGCTGTCTGGCCACAGAACAGCTGCTCCATTGCTTTCTTGCATCAGGAGTTTACAGGTGTGCTGCTTAACTTACTTTTCCCACAAGGACATCTGACTTTTCCAGTAAGTTCCTTGAGGGCAGTCAGCATATCTGAGAAATTTCACAGCCCATTAGTACCCAACACAGAGTCGGGTGGGCCCAGAGTGTGCAGAGATGCTGGTGCAGTGCAGCAGGGTTGCCAGGATCTGGGAAGTGTGCCCCACCCAAGTGGTACTCACAGCCTGTCTCTCTCCTTCTGGCAGCTGGAGCTGGGCTTTCGTGCTTACGTGCCCCTTCACCAAGGGCCCTGTGGCGGGGGAAGTGTTGAGTGCAGGGACAGCCCCTTTGCTAAGCTAAGGAAGTCAAGGATTTCCCGAAAGTCACCCTGAGAATGTGCAAAGGGAGGTGAAAAGCCTTCAGCCTCCGGACTTCAACCCAAAGACTCTGCTGGCTCTGCCTCTGGTTTCTGTGACATCCCCAGGCCACGACAGAGGAAAGGTGATGGGGCTTTGACAGGCTGGGTGGGAGCTTCTGTGGCCTGTGACTAATGCAGAAGCCCAGGGTGGCTCCTGGAGAGGGTGCTGTCTGTATCCCTGCCCCCCTCAGAGATCGGATCAACATAGAGGGCCCCCCCATCCTCCTCCCCATCTCTCCTTCCAAGGGAGGACCCTCCTCTCACCCAGGACCTGGGATCCTGCTAAGAACCAGAGCTGTGAATGTGTTTGAATGTGTCGGGGGGCGGGGTGGGTAAGCCTGGAAACTGCAGGTAGACTTGGGGGCAGTAGCCGTGGAGGCAGGGGGAGAGGAGGTGCTGGGGTTAGACTGTAGCTGGGAGGGGACTGTGGCTCGAGAACGCTCTCCAGGATCACCTCTGAGCAACGGCTCGGCCCTTACTGTCCTGGCAGCCAGAGCACCTGGACCAGTGACGGCTGGTCCAGAGAGGCTGTGAGGGACCTGAGCAGGCCCAGCAGTCACTGAGCACTTGAACCTGAGGTGTGATTAGCCTCCCTCTATGGAGGAGGGGGCCCAGGCTCAGGGGTTAAGTAACAGGTCCAGGTCTTAGAGCCAGTCGTTGAGAAAGCTGGGATTCTATATTGTTTTTTAAATTATTAACTAGATTTCTTAATTGAAAAAGCCATCCAACCTCTTAGCTTAAAATGCAAACAGTAGAGAACACTTGAGAATGAAAAGCAAGTCTGCCTCCTACCCCAACTGCAGTTCTAGAGCCTTCTCTGCAGGGGGCAGCTGGCCAGCTGCAGTTTCTGCCCCACGCAGAGCCCGGTGCCAGGCGGATGCCTGTCAGTGCTGATGGAGCTGGGTGCGGGCAAGTGCTGAAGGGGACTCTGTGTGGGCTCTTAGGCAGTTCCCAGAGGTTGTGTTGCGCTTGGGTGACACCAGTGGAATAAGTCTATCACTTTGCAATCTGAAGGGGACACCACTTATTTTGCTATGAATCTTTATTGTGCAATATCTAGCTTTCCTATCTGCTTTACCCCCTCCCTTCTCCCACCCCTGGGAGTGCTGGGGGAGAGGGGCTAGTCCTGGGCCTCCCTGAGGAATGCGTGAACCTTGGGATAGCTGCCTTCTCACCTGCTCTGGCTGGGACTTTAAAGGCCTCTTAGTTGCGACATGCATAAGACCCGGTGCAACCAAAATCAAGTAAAAAAAAAAGACAGGGCCTTACTTTCTGCCAATGACGTCTGAGACACCGAAAAGGCCAGTGTGTACATGAGGTGACCGTGTGGGCGAGATGGAGCCAGGCCAAGGGAAGGGAGCTCATGGCTGTGACCCAGATGCTCTCAGGCCAGGACTGGCTTCCTTATCAATATCAGAGCACTTTCCTCTGGCTCTGACCTCAGTGAGGCTGGAGCTTGTCTGCCTCCCATCATCTGTGAGTCTACAATAACCCACCTCTGACTATAGATGGCTAAATTCAGATGCATCTCCCACCCCCATCCTTGTCTTCTCCAGGCTGCATAACCCAGCTCTGCCCACATCTCTTTATGGAAGGTTACGTGTACATAGCCTCACTCCAAGGCTCCTGCAGGGCAGCCCCTTTCCTCCCAAACACCCACACAGATCCCAAGCAGGGGAGGGAGGGCTGTTATTTATCTGGAGGTAATTAGAATGCTGTCCTTAAAAGCAGTTTCTCTCTGCATCTTTCTCCCCACTCACTCTCTCTTCCTCTGTGGACGCTCCTGCGAGGTCTCTCTGCTCTAAATGTGTTACAAATGGCTCCAGCACTGAGCTATTTCCTTTCAAAGCCTCGGCTCACATGCTCTTTGCCAGGAGTTTGGCTCCCCAGGGCCCAGCCCGGTGGCCTCAGGTAAATGCCAGGGACATTTTTCATCGTCCAGAGCCAGTCTTGCCCTCCACATCCGACACAGTGGTCCTCTTCCCGCCTCTCCTGGCTCACCTCGACTGGTGATTAATTCTCTGTCTTCTCACCTCTAACCACCTCCTTTGTGGCAGAGAGGAGATTTGGATGCTGTGGCCTCCTCACCTTTTCTGTGAAGGATGCTGGGTCCAGCACGAGGTTCAGGATGGTAATCGGCTTTAGATGCAGAGCCTTATCCTGGACTTGGGGACAGAGAGAGATTGGGGACGCCTAATGAGAGAGACACATAAGTGCAACAGTCACGTAGAGAAGCTGCTCTCGGCTTTCCATCCTCGTGGGCTTCCTCCCATTTCCGACGCTAATGGCGCTGCATCCCACCAGAGCCTCTCGTCTCCTGTGCTGTGTTATTTCCTCTGTCTGGCTCTGCTACCCACTGCCCCCTTCAAAGGACCTGGCTGACTCAAGTCAAACATTTCGTCCTCAACAAAGCCCTCCCCTCCGGCCACATGTGGACCCCGCCACACACACTATAGCAGCCTGTACTTTTCCTCTATCATTTGTCATTATGGCATCTAGCTCCCTGGATAGACTATAAGCTCCACCAGGGCAGGGACTGTATCCTAGGGCCTGGACCCTGCCACAACAGAAATATTTGTTGAATGAATGGAGTATAAATCATGTAGCAGTATTAAGTCTATTTATATGTTTTGGCCAGTCTGGCATAAAGGAACAACAAACACCATTTTTCTTAGAAAGCACTTCACTCACCTGCAAAGTAATTCTCCAGCCATTGTCTCCTTTGAGCCTCTTAGCAACCCTGTAAGGTAGATGGTGGGAGTGTAATGTCCCCATTTCACAGAAGAAGAAATGGAAGCCCCAAGAGGTTAAGAGATGGGCCCAAGGTCACACGGCTCTCCATATCCGGCCCCTGCCTTTGCTCCTGTGCCAGGCTGAGTCTAAGTGAGGAAGGAGGGCTGGCTCTTTGGGGAAAGCTTCTGGATGGGGCTGACTTGGAGCAGCATTTTGGAGGTGAGAGGGCTGTGGATTAATATTAGCAAGAGGCGTGGCAGGTGGTCTCATTCGGAGAAGGTGTGGATGCGGTCAAGGGTGCCTAGGATGGGATGGGAGAGGGACAGGAAGTTGCATTCACTGATTGCATTACACCTGAGATCTCTTGCAGCAGCTTTTCAAGGGAAGCCTCATCACCCACGGTTTACAGTTGTGGAAGTGAAGCCCTCAGAGGTTAAGTGATCAGCTTAAGGATGCATAGTGACAGCCGGGATTGGAAACCAGAGACGTCTGCTCTGGCCCCTGGAAGGGGAACATTGTTTAGAGGTGGATTGAGGGCTTTGGTCTGAAATATACACGGGAGGTGGTTTGGAGAGGAAGACAGACTGGGATCCCCCATGGCTCACTCATTAGTGCCGGAGAATTGGGACCAGCTTCCCTAGTCGCATGTCCTGAGTGCCAGCAGATACGTGCAGCGGCCCTGCTCCCTGAATGCCCTCCCCTAAAGTCAGGCCTGGGCAGGACCAGCCCCTGCGCTTCAAGGTCACATTTGTCGATGTGACCTTGGCAAGTCCCACTCGACCTCTCCACCTTTGGGTTCCTTGTCTGCCGGGGTTGAGGGGGCGAATGAGGGTCTGCCTCGCAGCGTTCTGAGGAGCAGTGAGTCTAAAATAGTACTTTGCCTATAGAAAGTAAATATTTAGTAAATGTTATCTGTTATCATAAAGTACAATTCCTAGAAATGCAGAATCTCAGAGCTTAAAAGAACCTTGGAGATCATTGGTCTGATTCCCTCATTTTACAGAATGAGAAACTGAGGCTCAGAGAGGCTCAGAGCAGCTCAGAGCTAGTGAACACCTAGGCCCCTGACTCCCAGGACAGGATCTGAGTCTGGGCATCATCGCATGCTTGTTGCCAGGGAGACAGGATGCTTACGCATACTGCCCAGCTGTATCAGGTCACAGAGGATGACTGTCCCCGAGGAAGCCGCAGGGCCTGGGGTGCCGCGCCTCTGCCCTGGCCACCCCACCGCCTGCATATGCCATGGAGGCTGCTGGCCGCTGCTGGGAGTTTCTCTCTGTCAGAGTAGTCAGGAGGGCAGAGAAGCCCACGTGCATTTGTCTTGAGGAGCCTGGAGCGTCATGAGGCGTAATCAAGATCTTGTTGCCTAGAGCTGAGAGGAAACCTGTAATTAATCTGGCTGCCCCTCTGATTTCCTCTGTCCTCTCGCCACCAAGCACTGTCTGGTGGCTGTCAGCCTCCTCTCGGACCCACCCTGGAAAATCACGATTAATGGTGAAATAGCCCTATGGGGGCGAGAGAGACCAGCGGAGGGACTGTTGACAAGTCAGGAGAGGAGAGGCCATCTAGCACAACTGGGGCCGGGGAGTCCAGACACCGTTCACCGCGGAACACAGGGCCTATTGCGGGAGGTGCCTGTCTGTGCATGTTAACCAGTGCTGGTCGGGAGTCAGCACACATTTGTGGAGCTTCTCCTCGGGATAAGCATCATAGCAAATGTGTCAGGAAGATACGTGCCTGAGAGAGGTGCTCCCCTGCCTTACAGAAGCGTATGATCTGGAATAGAGAGAAGGCGTAAATACGTGCAAAGTTAAATAGCCATTCATTCATTCGTTCACGCATTTGTCGATGTTTGTTCATAGCTGCATTGCACCGGGCACTGTTCTAGGTGCTGGGGGTGTAGCAGTGAATAAGAGGGAGAAGGCCCTGTCCTCATGGGGCTTCATTCAAAATACAAGTACCAGAGAGAGAGTCACAGACATTGAGGTCTGAAAGAGACGTGAGCGGATCTTCTAGCTTGAGGAAGTTGAGTCTTGAGATACTGAAAAAATGGAGATTAGGTTCCCCCTCTGGAGAAAGTGGAGACCTCTCATTTCTGGTGTTTGGGTCCAGAAACATCCCAGGCAGGTAAATGCTAAAGCAGAGATGAGACCTAAGAAGCCTCGACCCCCAGTCTGATTCCGCAGCACGTCTTTCAAGCGCTCACGGGGCAGCATGCGATCAGCGTGTGATCAGCGTGCGGTGAGATGCTGCCTGTGCTGGCTAGAGGTTCAGAGCAGGAGAGCTGAGCTTGTTCGGTGGAGGAATTGCACCTGGACTGTACGTTCCTTATGGGCAAGGACTCTGAAAGTAACTCGCAAGGAAATAGTTCATGCCCACAGAGCCTTTTCCACATATATTACCTGATTGGATTCTTTCATTATTTCAACAGATATTTTTTGAGTGCGTACTGTGGGCCAGCCTGTGCCAGGCACCGGTGATGCAGGTGGAAAATTCTAATGTGTTCCCCGCTCTTCTGGTGCTCATCACTTTGTGAGATAGGCATCGATATTCCCTTGTTACCAATGAGGAAATGGGCTCTGAGAGGTGGAGCTGCTCCGGAGGTTTCCTCCATAAGGACCACAGCAGATCCGACCTGGCCTCCCTCCACGTTGGGCCTTAATCTGCACTTGTTAGGACTGTCATGGCTGCCCTAGGATGTCAAGAACAGCGTCCTCAGTTGCATGGCAAAGTTCTGTTTTTAGACTCTCTCTGCCTTTTGAGTTACCTAAAGCACAGGATTGAAGACCGGCTCCGTTTAGGTGGGGACTGTCAGAGACCCTCAGAAACCAGAAGCCATATTTTTATGCCCACTTTGGACTTCAATTCTGCAAGTGCCTCCATATTCAACTCTAGCTGAAGAAGGAGCCTGGGATTTGTGATTGCACATGGTTAGACTCTTGAATTTGAACTTCAGCACTACTGCTTTAGTTGCACGACCTTGGATAAATGACCGAGCCTCCCTGAGCCTCACCCTCCACATCTGTGAAGTGGGCGTGCAATATTATTTTATAGGGTTAGAATAATAGTCATGAACAGTTAATTACTTCGAGCAGCTCAGGATACACATTTTATCCTCATTCCTCATAATGATTCTGCGAGGGTACTTTTATCACTCCCATGTTACAAATGAGGAAATCAAGGTTTAGAGAAGTTAACTCACTTGCCCATGGTGTATAGCTACTACATGGCAGTGCAGGACTCAAACCCATGTCCTTAACTGTGACGGTCAGTCCAAGCCCCAGGCACAGAAGAAAAGGGCAGTAAATGCTTCCCTCCCCTTTTCAACATATATTGATGTGATGCCCCTTTGCCTTTATCTAGAACATTCTTTCTGCTTAGATTGTTTGTATTAACCACAGTGAATATACAAAATGTACAACCCAGACTGGGAATTTACTTCATCTTGGTGTAAACTCAGAAAATGCCTTTTTGACACCATCTGTTCATCGATTTCATTCAGCCAATATTAGTAGAGCACGTACCGTGTGCCGGTGCTTGCCACGGCCCCTGCCTCACAGCTGACCGTTCTGTGGGGAGACAGGGAGCGTCGTCATAAGCAGGGTGTGTGCCCTAATGACGACTGTTCAAGATGTGGTGGCAGCAGATGGGAAAGGGATCACAAAAAGCCTCAGAGGGGAGGTAATGCGGTGAGCCTGGAAGTCACGGTTTCGGGCCATTACGGGGTGAGACTGCAGTCTGGGCACAGGCAAAGGGTGGGTGCTGAGGGAGCTCTGCGGAAGGTCCGGGGCAGTGGGGGGGGGTGGTAGAGACAGGAAGGCAGGAGGCAGATCGTGAAGGGTTTATCTGTTGGAGTTAAGAATTTGCTTTTGATCCCCAGTGCAGTGGAGAGCTATGGAAGACTTTGGGGTGGGGGTATGTCATTATCAAGTTCACATTTGGGTAAGAACCCTTGACCACTCAGCAGAGAACCAACGGAGAGGGAAAGGCCAGAGGGAGGGCGACCAAGATGGCTGCTGTCGCAGAGTCCCGGTTGCTGCTGGCGGACGTCTGGACTGCGGCGGGTCGGTGGTGATGGAGGCAGGGCTGTTGGGACTTGCTGACTGAGTAGATGTGGGGAGCAGAGCTCTAGGGTGCCTTTCAGCTTTCTGGCTTGGGTGACTAGTGGATCATGGTGCCACCCACTAAGAAGGAGGACGTAGGAGGAGAAGCAGATGGCGGGAGCGGGGGAGAGGAGACCTCCTCCTTAGGATGAGGCGTGTCTGAAATGCTGTGGGGAATCCAGCTGGAGGTTTCAGGAGGAAGCTGTCTCAGTGCAGGTGTTCAGGGCTTGATTCTGGGCTTGAGATGCTGATTTAGAAGCCACACCTTGCAGGTGGAAATAACTCGTGGGTGGAGGTGAAATTCCCCAGGAGTGATGTTAGTGGGAAGAGAGTGTAGGTGCTCTACCTCTAGAAAATTTCTTTTTTTATTCCTAAATTATTAAATTATTTTCAGTTAATAAAGGCTGCACAGTTAGGTTCTAAGACCAGATTCGTCTAAACATTAAACTGAAAAGAAGACCTCAAATTTCTTTGTGTTTTTTGTTAAAGAATCTGGAAGCTTCATGATCTGCTCTCATATGCAGATAGGTAAGTGACAGAAGAATACCCAGCGAAGTCAGAGACCTGGCTAGCCCTGGCTTTGCCTCGTAAGGGCTGTGTTGACCTTGAGCTAGACACCTTTCTTGAGCTCAGCTTCCTTGTCAATAATAGAGCTTGTTCTGTGGATTAAATAAGATAAAGACTATGGAAAGAATTTTGCAAGCCCTTGTGCCTTACAAACATGTGACATGATCGTTCTTTTTATCCCTATAAGGTTTGGGAGGAGATTATTTCTCATCTTTGTATCCAAGAGCTGCCCAAAACCTCAGCCATTGTCCTTACATGTGGTCTCCAGGATCAGCCAGCCTTTAGGGCCATGAACAATGACTGTCAGGCCTGCATGGATTAAGTGTAGTTCTGTCATCAAATAAAATTTACGCAGGCTAATCTGAAACCTATTTAGCGGTCTGCATAATAATTATTGTGCGGCGGGCTGACTGGGCATAAATGGAAGGCATTTGACAGAAATGATTATATGTAGTATTATTTTTATATAGCCTAGCCATTTTTTTACAGTTCTTTCCTCTTTGACAGTCCATTCATTTTGCCACTCAACAAATAGTTATTGAGGCTGTAATATATGCCAGGCACCGTTCTGGGCCCTGAGAAGACAGACAAACAGGATTTCTGTTCGTGTCCCACATCCATCGAGCTTGAATTCTAGTGGGGAGACAGTCACTGAACAGTCGACTTTACCCATAACGGGTAAGAATGCCAAGCTTCCCCTGAGACTGTGTTTGCTTTCATCTCTTCCTGCATCGGCACCCATGGATTAAGGGACAAAGATTCTGGGCCTGATTTGCCAACAGCAGAGTTGCCTTTGCTCCAATCCTTTATCCTTTTTTAAAAAAAAAAATTTTATTGGAGTGTAGTTGATTTACAATGTTCTGTTAGTTTCAGGTTTGCAGCAGTCCAATCCTTTATCCTTTATTCTCCTCTGTCTCCTTATAGCAGGCAGTGGCTTGAGACCCTCCATCCATTGAACAAATATCTCCTGTGCACCTGTTCTGTATAAATAACCTCTGGGGATACAGCAGTAAACTGGAAACAGTCCTGGCCCTTGAGAAGCTGGCACTGCTGGGATGGCATAGAGAGGCACCCGCCCCTGCACATGGCAAGGGTCGGGGGGAGAGGAGCACGCTGCAGGTAGAGGGCCCTAGTTGTGTGCAGGAAGCTGCGAGGTACTGGGTCAGGCTGCAACACCGAGCTTCTGTGGGGAGGGGGGATTGTCATAAAACAAAATCTTTACTAAGTGTAACACACATACGGAAAAGTGAACATTATCATCAGATACGTACAGCTCGACGAGATTTCACAAACTGAGCACACTTTGCTCAGCACCTGGAATAAGAAACAGGATGTCATCAGCACCTCTAGAAGACCCCCTGTGTCCCCTTCTAGTCACCCCCCGCCTGCAAGGGTCATCACTAGCTGGACTTCTTACAGCACACGATGGTTGTGTCTGCATTTGTACTTTTTATGGATAGAATCATACTGTAAATACTCTTTTGTGCCTGGTTTCTTCCACTCAACATTATGTTTGTGGGATTCATCCACACAGGTGCACGGAGTTGTTGATTGTTCATTTTCATTTCCATATAAGATTCCATTGTATGAATGGACAATGTCTCTCTCCATTCTGCTACTGGACATCTGGCTAGGTTCCAGTTTGGGCAAACCCAAAGAGTGCTGCTGTGAACGTTCTAGTATGTCTTTGGTGAGTGTATACATGCATTTCTACTGGAAATGCCTATTGTAGAGCTGCTGGACATTAGGGTATGTGTAAAGCTCTAACAGACCAGTTTTCCACAACAGTTACGTTGACTTACATTCCCACTGACACAGTAGAAGAGTTCCAGTTGCTCCACATCTTTGCTAACACTTGATAGTATCTTTTTTTTTTTTTAAAGTCATTCTGGTGGGTGTATAATGATATCTCATTGCAGTTAAAAATTGCATTTTCCTGAATACCTTCCCAAGTGTGCTCCAAGAGCTTTTGATATACCGTTACCGAAGTGTCTGTTCTAGTCATTTGCCTATTTTTCTATCGGATTGTCTGTCTGGAGGTGGGGGGATGAATCACTTTAATACTAGTCTCCTAACCAAAGGTGACCTTGGTTTAGCATATTTGCATATTCACCAGCCCCTCCCTCACCCCAGTGATGGGGCAGGGCTGGTGGCCTGCAGACTCTGATCTCAGGGTGCCAGGAGGTCTCAGGGAGGGACAATACCCATGCTGCCTTGCAGGGAGGCAGCTCCTTCAAGGTTCTGGCTTTGACCCCGGCCTCAGGAGGGAGAGGGGCTGGTGGAGGAAGGATGGAGAAGGGTTCGTTTTCAGCAGATGTGGAAACCAGCTGATGACCTGGGATGTGCGCTTCTGCCCTCAGTATTTGCTGAGAAGCGACCTCTCCCATCTGGGCCAGGGAGGAGCTGACATTTGTGTAGCCCCTGCTCTAGGCCAGGCCTCTCCTGTGTCCTCCTCGGCCTCAGTTCAACCCATCCAGGCACGTGTTGTTATGCCAAGTCTACCTGAGCGGAAATGGAGTTGAGTGACCGAGAAAAGCCACCCAGCTGGCAAGTGGCGGAGCTGGACTGGAACCCATCACTTCCCCAGCATCACTCTCCAGAGAGCAGGGCATGTGGCGTGCCCGGGACGATGGCCTAACCTTCCCACCCACTCCTTTTCTGCTCACCCATGGCTCCTGTTCTTAAGAGCAGATGAAAGTTTTCATCCCCAATTAGACATTTTTAAAAAAGTGGAGCCCTATGAATCATTCAACCACAGTCACACCCTCCTGCCCCTGATTTGATGGCGGTCGGGGTGGGGGATGGCTTTAGAACCTGAGGCTTCTGTGAGTCTGGGCAGAGGCAGGAAGGACAGAGGCCTGGAGCCGGCCTGGAGCTCCCCTACAGGCACAGCGATTCATGGAGGGAGTGTTGGTCCTCTCCACAGAGGCCGTGTGGGTGGTAGCTCGGGCCCCTGGGCCGATAGGACTCTTACTCACGTGCTCCTCGCTCTCCCGCAGAGTTATGTCATGCCCAGACCAGCAGAGGGCTCCATGAGGATTCATAGAAGATGCCCCGCGTCTGGGCGCCTTTGGTGCTGCTTCCCACGTGGCTCGTGATGGTTGCCTGCAGTCCGCACTCCCTGAGGATTGGTAAGTGCTGCCCCTGCGGCACCCTGGGGGCAGCCCAGCCCTGGGCGATGCCCCTTCCACACCCCAGGTGTCCGCAGGGGACATCTGACCCTGCACTCTGCCCTCCCTGAGTTTGGCTGGGACAAGGGTGTTGGTGGCGGGGGGTGGGGGGCAGCCGACAGGCTGACAGCTACAATCTGCTCAAGCTGCCCAGCTCCTCTTGTGATGAGAAAAACGACGTTGAGTGCCTTTTGCAGTCTGTGATGGACTCAGCTGGTCACAGCTGTAGGTGAAGGAGGGTGGGAATGGCCATGGGGCTTCCAAATCCAGGGGCTAGAGAGCAGAGCAGAGATCATCTCTTCTCTCCTCTGATCAATCCAAGAAAGCTTCCTGGAGGGTGTGTTCAGATGAAGTGTTCTTGGTGCCCCTGACCCAGCTGCTTGGCAGGGCCTTTGCCTTGGTGTCTGCTCGCCCTGCCCTGGTTCTGGAGGGGAAGGACAGGGCACTTCAGTGGCGTGTGTCCACCAGCTCCCTCCCGTGTCATTGCTGTCATGGGGGTGCCCGTTCTGGGTGTGGGCAGGCACTGCCGCCACTGGCCCCATCAGTGTCCCCGTGCCTGGCGGAAGACTTGGCTCTTTCCGGGGTCCAGGAGTGCCTGAGAAATCAACTGCCCCCCAACACCTCCAAGACTGAGCAAAGCTCCTTAACTTCAGGCTGGGCCACTGCCTGCTGATCCGGGTCCTGGGGACATGGCCCCAGCTGTAGAGACAAGGAGACACAGTCCAGTCCAGCAGACACTGTGTGGTCATCTGATGGCCTGGGATAGACGTGGGGTATCAGGGATTGGGGTGTGTACATGTGTATAGGGAAGGGAGTCATTGTGGACAGACAGGTGAGGCACAGCAGTGAGAAATCCAGGCAGGTGTGTTGGTCACAAGAAGATCAGTCCAGTGGCAGGAACCCCGGGCAAGGCCAGGCAACAGCCCTAGAGGGACCCAAACACCAGGCAAGTTATCCAGACGGGGGCGCACGTGAAGCCCCTCTGCCCAGACTGGGGTGGGAAGGGGGGAAAGTGGATCCTGTGAGTGAGGCAGGATTCTAAACTTGAACCTGAAAGGGTTAGAGGATGATTTAGAATGAAGATCACGATGCAGGATCCCAAGGACTGGGCCGCAAGCTCCCGAATTCCTCTACTTGCAGTTAGGACTGGTCCTGAGGTCCCGGAGATGGGCATGATGGTGGTGTGGGTGGTCAGGAGGCCCTGGCAAGGCCAGGCGTCATGGGCCAGAGGCTGAGCTGCAGGTCCCCGAGTTACTCCGTGTTCCGTCGTGGGTACATGGGCACGTCTCTCTGCGCCTATGCAGTGGCAGCTGATTGGAATCAGAAACAAAGACCAGTGACTCAGTTCTTTCCCTCATCCTGCCTTCAGTCACCACTCTGCATACTTGAAAAAAGGAATTAAAAATAAAATCTTCCCTCCCTCTTCCCCATTCACTTCTACTGAAACTTCAAAACCTAATTTAATTCTGCTTAGCAGCGATATAAAACAGTTCATGTCCTTAAGATGCGTAATTTATAAGATGCCTCGTTGTTCAGCATTTGCTGTGAGGTTTTCTCCTCTAAATGAGTGGCTAAAGCGGTCACCCATCCATTTCCATTTGTGGCTAATGGGAAGCGGAAAGGGATTGAGCCGGAACTGGCAGCTCCTCGCGGCCTCGGCTCTCCTGACACTTGTTCCCCGGGAGAGAAGCAGAAAGTGGAGCTGACAGATCCTGTCTGGCCTGCTGTGCGACAGTGGAGGGCTTCAAAGGGCCCCTCAGGCTCCCCTCCCCACACTTGGAACAATGCTTGTCCAGTTCTGTCCTCTCTGCTGGCACTCGTTCTGGTTCATGCCAGGCCACGTCCAGCTGATCTCCAGCCAGGGGCCCTGCTGGCTGGCAAGGTCAGACTGGGCCTAGTCTCCAGAGGCCAGGAAGCAGAGTGAAGCCAACAAAGAGAGAGGAAAGTACAGAAAAGCCACAACAGCAATGCCAGGGCTTGTTTTGCTGTCTCCTTGGTTATCCTGGGAGCCGGGAGCTTTATGGACGGAAAGGTGCTAATTACACGGACTCCAGAGGGGATGTGGAGTAGGGCAGGGATGGGAGGAGAAGTAGGTCAAGAAAACACAAGTAGCTGTGCTTAGCGGCAGGCAGCCTTGCACACAGATGGGCTGGACCAGCGTTGATGGCGACGGGTCCCCCAAGTCCTCCAGGGGCTCGCAGGAAAGGGAGGGGCTGCTGCTCCTTCCCCCACTTCCCACGGGTCACTTCTCCCCACATTTGATTCTTCTGGGGTTCCTCCCAAACCTCCAGCCTCAGAGTAGATGGCTGTGAGAGCGAGGCTGCACGGAGGGACCGGGAATCTCGGAGATAAATTGCCCCGCCTGCTCCAACCCCCGCCCCGCTTGTCAGCTGGTGACAACGTGGATGTTTGGAAAGAGGTGGCGAGCCCACTACCCTGCCGTGGGACTGCCGGTTTTCATTCAAGTGAGGCACGGGGCGGGAGATACAGCCAAATTGTCTATTACAGTGTCCGGTGTTTACTCAACGAATGAGGCTTTGGGAGAGGGAAAGGGATTTTATTTATGATGGCGAGGCTGCCCACATAAATTCCCCAAACTCTCACACATATGTCAACCTGTTTCAGCCATCTATCTTCTGAAAATGTCTTTTGATTTTGCTTCTGTCCCTCTGGGTCCTCTGAGTGATGACTGTGAGAGCCGCCAGTTAATAAATGCCCCGAGAAGACCACCCTCACCATCTCTTCAGCCCTCCATGACTTAAAGGGATCATCATCATATAGAACCGTAGGATTCTATGGATTCCATTTTCCAACCTGCTCATTTCGCAGATGAGGAGGGAGGCCCAGAGGGGGTGGTGATTTGGCCAAGGTCACACAGCAAGTAGGGGGCGGGGCTGGTGGCAGTCAGATCATCTCTTTCCAACCATTCTCCCATTCCCCTGTTCCAGCACACTCACTGGGCTGTGCTCTGAGGGTTATGGCATTTTCCCACCAGATTCTGAATTCCAAGGGAGATCGACCACGTAACACAGGTCCCGACACTTGACGTATGTAAGCATATCACACAAACTCAGTGAATGGATGGGTGGGTGAGTCCACGGCCCTTGCGAGATGTGGTCTCCCAAGAGCACGTTCAGCATCATTGTTCTAAAGTTTCTTCTGGTCTTCCCTGTACTTCAAGAGATAGACTTATTGGAAGAGGTAGAAGAAAAAGGAGAAGGAGGAGAAAGAGAAAACGTCCATCTATCTGTCTTACTTAAAAGGGAAAAGAGGAATGGGCTGGAGATCCTGATTGGGTTCTAAGGCAAGTTTTGTCTATAATGGTAAAAACGGGGATTCAACTATTCATTTATGAATCCACTCAACAAGTATTTATTGAGTGCTGTGTGCCAACACTGAGGACACAGTGCTAAATAATAATGATCCCCCCAATAATTACCACTTGGAAAGACCTCACTCTCTGCCAGGCACTGTGCTAGGTGTTTCACATATTTCGGGCAATCTTCACATCAGAATTAATGGCCAGGTGTTATAGATGAAGAAACAGAGGCTTGGGGAGTTTAAATAACTCATCTAAGGTCACACAGAGGCTGCAATTCGAACCTGTCTCCAAAGCTTCTCTTTCTGCTTTGCTGTACTGCAGCTCTGCACCCCTGGAGACATGTGGGATTATCCCATTATCACAGCAGTCACATTAAATATATTGTGTTCTATCTGGCAAAGGAATTGAACGATGGAATCATTATTGCTTTTCTAGTCTATTGCTCTTTTTTGATTCTTCTACTCCCAAATAATTTCCTAAGGACCCAGACGAAGTCCATCAGACAGATGAGGAAACTGAGGCCTGGGGATTTGACAGGCTCGCTCAGGGTGGTACAAAGTCCTGCTCAGCGTGGGTGGCACTAGACATCAGCAGGTTATTGTAGCCATTGAACCTCTTTCTTGTTGAAGTTTCCCCTGTGCGGTGAAGCAGCCAGAGCTTGGATTTATTTGACACTCCGTCTTACTAGGACCCCAAGCCCTTTATAACTCCCATTTTTTACTGAGGTGGTTTCCCTCAATGAGCTCCAAGTCCTGCAGAGAGAATGTTAAACATAGAACATTCAAATGTTATGAAGATGAAGATAATAAAAGAATTGGGGGAGGCAAGGGGGAGGAATAAAAAGCACTGGTTTTCTTATCCTGTTCTGCTATGTATTAAATATATCGGACACACCAAGATCCAAATATACCAACAGAATCCTGTGCCTTGCCGAGGACTCACTGTGGGTTTTTTTTGAGTAGTGGGCTCCCCTTCATACTGTGACCACGTGATGTGATTTATGAGATTTTGAGCAGTGTGTAACTCTTGATCTCTTTGCCAAATTGAGTCACCCATATAAGCAATCAGTTGGTCTTTCACATTAGTGACAAATAGAAATTGATGACTTTCTCCTTCATCTGTCATCTAGAGACGGAATCCATGTACAGAGCTTTCTGGGACACAGATCCCTCCCCTGCCGAACACCTTAGGAGATCTGTGTCTTTCTTATTATGTCTGTATTCCTGGGTGTAGCACAGTGCCTGGCCCATAGGGGTACTTCTTCGGAAATGTTTGCAGGATGAACTATCTAATGGCAAGTTTTGAATCTTGAATTGACCTGTCAGTTTTCAAATTTCTCTTCTCCCAGATATTGGTCAGTGCTCAAAAATGCCAACTGGTTTTATTTAACAATAAGTGTACAAAATACGTATCTGCAAGAGTAAATATTTTGCCAAAGACCGTCCGTGAGGGTGTCTGCTTGCATGTGTGCTTGCACGAGGCTGTCTCTCCTCTCCTTCCTGCCCCACCCCTGCTGCCACCACATCTTCAGAGGGATGAGGGAGACTTGGCTGCCGTTAGCAAGGCATCCAGGCCAGTGTACCATGTGGAGTCATCTGTCTTCGCCTGCTGCTTGGTCTTCTGCCAGGAGCACCACACCGGATACTTGGAGGACGTTTATCTTCTCTCAGCCTTTCCAGAACCCACTTGTGAACTACAGGCTCCGGCCACAGTCTCTTCTGCTGAGAAGTGAGGGATGAATTAGGCCTAGGTGCTCCATTTCACAGATATGAAAAACTGGGGTCCCAGTAGGCAAAGTGAGTTGGCAAAGGCCACTGTGGCAGTGCCAGGATTCCTGACTCCCAACTGCCTGGTGACATTGGTGCCACGGTTTACAGTGTATAACATGTTCTTACACACGTGTTAATTCAGTTTCCCCAGCAAGCTGCAAGGTCGGTAGAAGTAAACACATCTTATGGCAGAGGACGCTGAGCTTCACAGAGTTTGGGGCTTGCGCAAGCTCGCGTGGAGGGGAGTAAGAGGATAGGACATGTCCCAGGCAGGGACAAAGGGGGCCTGGCCTATTGCGTCCAGCCAGAGGACCAGAGGACAGCTGAGGTGGCAGAGTCCTGAATAGCCTAGGCTCTTGGTGGTACTTTTTTTTTTTTTTGGCTGTGCAGCTTGTGGGATCTTAGTTCCTTGACCAGGGATCGAACCCATGTCCCCTGCGGTGGGAGCATGGAGTCCTAACCCCTGGACCGCCAGGGAAGTCCCAGGAGTACATTCATTCTTTCTTTTTCTTCCTTCCTTCCTTCCTGGCTGTATTGGGTCTTCGTTGCTGCGCATGGGCTTTCTCCAGTTGCGGCGAGTGGGGGCTACTCTTCGTTGCGGTGTGCGGGCCTCTCACTGCGGTGGCTTCTCTTTGTTGTGGAGCACGGACTCTAGGTGCGCAGGCTTCAGTAGTTGTGGCTCACGGGCTCTAGAGAGCAGGCTCAGTAGCTGTGGCACACGGGTATAGTTGCTCCGCGGCATGTGGGATCTTCCCGGACCAGGAATCGAACCCGTGTCCCCTGCACTGGCGGGCGATTCTTAACCACTGCGCCACCAGGGAAGTTCCCCAGCAGTACATTCTTGATGGGAAAGCCACCATGGGCCAGAGTGCCGACGCCCAGGACCTCGTGAAATCAGGCTGAGCTAAAGAGAACAGGCAGGTGACAGTAGGAAACATTATGTTTTCTTAAACGTATCATGGTGAGTCTGCAGGAGGAAACTGGGAAAAGTCCCAGAAGCAGGGGTATTGGAGAGAAGGGAGGTGGCTCTTGTTCCCTAGCTAAAAGCCCTAGATCATAGAGCTGATTTCCAAATAATTTTGGTACATGGCTGCCTGTGTCCATTGGTGCTAGAATGGCCTGGTTTTCCCGGACTCTCATTTTGCCCCCTCCCCACATGTGCTGACCCACAGTATCTTCCGTCCTGCTGGTAGAAGCCCTACCTGGAAGAGACACACATGATTTGAGAGAACTGGCATGGTAATATTTTGTCAGAATTTCAAAAGCCTGTCTCCAGCTCTGTGAAGTGGTTTACAAGAGTCTTGGGATGGGGAGTGAGTCATTAGCAAGCTCTAGTTTTGGGAGGGTGGTTTGTTGTAGGGAGAGATGATAATTATGGAGGGAGATTTGGGTTTGATATAAAAAAATGTTTACCCGACAGATGAAATGGGCTGTTCTGATACTGCGGTCCCCACAGCTGGAGGTGGCCATAGCTGGGCTGGACAGAGTTCAGCGTCACTGAGAGGTTGGATCTGGTACCTCCAGGACCCCTTCCAAGCTGGGCTCCTGTGCTAGAATACCTCAGCCTTCGATCTGTTCTCATACTCTTTGGGAGGCATCCTATTATCCTTGTGTTCTCATTAACAGCCGTTCGTGGGAGCTTAGCGTGGAGGCAGCCCTCTGCCTGATTTAAGCCATGACCCCATTCGGCCACAGTTGCTTAAGCCAGATAAGACATGAAGCCCTACTGAGTCTCCTTACTCGGTTGGGATAGACCTGTCTGGGTGTTTCTTTTCTCCCTGCGGCCACCGCTGTGGTGTCGGAGAAGCACAGAGGCTGCCGCCTGCTCTCAGCCGAGCGCCTGAGTGTGTGTGAGCCCAAGTGGGCGGGAGACACGTGTGTGCCTCGGCGGGGCCCGCGCATCCCACCCACAGCCTCGCAGCTCAGCTGCAGGCAAGACAGCGGTCACACTTAGGTCTCATTAGTCTGGGTGCGGGGGCAGATAGCTGGGCGGGGGTTGCCGATAGCTGTCGGGCTGGCCAGCAGCCCCTCTGTGTCTTGTTGGTGTGTGTTTCTTCCCGTCGAGCTGAGTTCGGGGCCGATCAGCTTGTGGGGGGTCCGCTGCCGCTTAAGCCCACACCGATGAGGGGCGTGATGCAGAGGGCGGGGCCCACTCATCCAGTCTGGGCTCAGCAGGTGCCCGGTGGGGCCATGCCGGGGCCGTGCCCAGCCCCTGGCCGGGAGGTAGTGCCACCGTGCTGGACTCAGGAGGAAAACCAACGTAACTGGGGGTGGGTGACCACCTGGGGCAGCCCGTGAGAGGGTCCCCCATGTGTTTCCCTCTTCCCTTAGCCCCTTCTGTCCTGACTCACCCCGTTGCCTTCTATGGCTATTCCAAGCTGATAGGAGTCTGGAGAGCAAGGGGGACACCACGGAGCCTGATGTGTTCTGGGTAGCACTGGGGTTGGCTCGGGAAGGCTCCATCATGGTGTAGAGGTGGACGCCAGAGCCTGTGCTCTAACCAGACTGCCTGGGTTTGAATCCGAGCACCACCCTTTACTAGTTATATGACCTTGAGCGAGAACTTCATTTCTTAGTGCTTCAATGTTTTTCATCTGTAACATGGATGACAGTAGTTGCTACCTCATGTTTTTATGAGAATTCAATGAGTTATTACCTAGAAAGCACTTAGAGTAGTGTCAGGCGTGTAGTAAGTGCTAGGAAAGTGACACCTGTTATTGGGAATGGCACTGTTGGCATCTCTTAGCCTTCCCCTGCCTGGAGCACACTTCTCCACTCCTCCACCAAATGCTGTCTCTCCCCTTTTTCTAAATCCTGCTTTAAATTCACCTCTTTCTAAGAGCCAAGAATCCACACCCGGTTTGGAAAGCTCTTACTTCCAGAATTCTCAGAGCGCAAGAGGTACACGTGCTGACTCAGTCACACACGGGTTGCACTGTCTTCATTGGTGCATATACCCGCCTATTTTTGCAAACATTTAAAAAACCTTTTTGAATTTCCTCCGTCCCACCAGCCTAACAGCATCCTAAGAGACTGGGCTCTATTTTCTCTACCTTTCCGGTGTCGTGGGCTTTTCACACTGAGGTAATGGTCCCTGCTACTGGCTAGTGGATCTGAATGATCTCCCATCTTAAAAACCTCCCTTAACACCACATCCTTCTTCAGCTAACCCCTTGTTTCTCTCCTTCCCATTGCGGAGACACTCTGCAAAAGAATTCTTATGCAAAGCTATCTCCATTTCCTCTCCTCTCTTACCCAATCAATAGGACTCCCTCCCATCAGATTTTCACCCCATCCATGGTGCCCCCACGGCCTCATCCAATCATCTGTCCCCAGGCCTTATTTCACAGGCAGCATTTGACATAGTCTTTCTATCGCTCTTCCTTGCAACGCTTCTCTCTCTCGGCTTCTGGGTCTCATTCCATCTTGGTTCTTGCCCTCCCTCATTGGGCTCTCAGTCTCCTTTGGTGATTCCTTCTCGTATGTCCGACCTCTGAATATGGATGTGCCCCAGGGTTCTGTCCTTAGACCTCTTCTCTCTCCCCCCACTCCCTAGTGATCTCATTCAGTTTCATGGCTTTTGATGCGGTGACTCTCCAGTCTCATCTCCAGCTCTGACTTCTCCCCATAACTCCAGACGTACACACCTACTCCTCATTCCCTTTTGGATGTCTAAGAGAAACTCAAATTTGACTTGTCCAAACTGATGATGTGCCCCTCTAAGCCTGCTTCTCCTACCGTCTCCCCTGTTGCATACATGGTCACACCGTTCTTTCTATTTGGACTTAGGTTCCAATCCTTGAAGTCACGCTTGACCCCACCTTTCTCTGATATCCTATACCCTTCCCATCAGCAAATCCTGTTTGCTGTACTTCCAAGTATATCCAGAACCCAACCACCTCTGGCCACCTCCGCTGTGGCTGTCCCATTCCGAGACAATATTCTCTCTCCCTTGGATCACTGTAAAGCTTTCCTACGAGTTTCTGTGCTTCTCTCTTACTGTCACTTTTGTTTCTCAAAATGGCAGCAAGGATGATTCTTTTAAAATGTAAGTTGAATCATGTCAGTCCTCTGCTCAACTCTTCCAGTGCCTTCTCATCTCATCTCATCTCAAGTCAGAGGAAAAGAAAGAGTCCTTACGGGGTCCCTCCCACAGGGCCCTCCACGATCTGCCCCGCTGTTCTATGACTATTTGTTCTCATCTCTTACTCCTCTGCCTCTTGTTCACTCCACACCAGCCCCTCCCCCTGGCTTCCTTGGTGTTCTCTCTGCCTAGAACAGTCTTCACCTAGATGTCTGCATGGTTCACTCTCTCACTTACTGTAGGTCATGCCCTGCTCGCCATCTCTCTGTCTCTCTCTTCCTTGCTCTGATTTTTCTATAGCACTTGTCGCCATCTGACGGACTGGGTCCTATTCGCTTATTATCTGAGTGCTCCCATCAGGCAAAAAGCCCTTTGTTTTGTCCTCTTCTGTTTCCCCAGCATGTAAGACAGTGCTTGGTATACAGAAGGTGCTCACTAAATGTCTACTGAATGAGTGAATGACGCAGACCCAAGGGAGGTCCAAAGGAGCTTCAAACTTGAAAGCTGTTGGAAGGCAGAGATGATGATGGCCTCACTCAACACAAAGGAAGTTCTAAACAAGCGTTCCTTGCCGAGGACAGTGCACTGGCCCTGCTGGCTTCCTGTCCCCAGGTTCTCTGACCCCTGTGGCAAACCCTGGGTCCACAGGCTAATCTCCATCCCCTTCTGAGGAAGTCCAAGCCAGCAGGTTAATGACTCAGCAGCAACATGAGTCTCAGCTACTGGTCTTACTTTGTCCCTCAGATCCAGACGTCGAGCTGTTGCTTTAGAGTCACCTCCCCCAGCCGTACGGCCATTGCAGTGCTCAAGTTTCTGTCTCGTCATCAAGTCTGAAACCTCACTTTCCTATCCCGACTGTTTCTGAGCTCCCGTGGGACTCTGGTCAGGCCTTGCTTGTCTTAGTCTTCCTAGAGCTTGGGGACCTGAATCTGGACCCAGCCTCCCAGCTGGGACCCTGCCACCTGCTTCCAGCTGTTTCCTGAAGCTGCCTGTGTTCGCCAGGATGCCTGCTTCTTGTCTGCCACAGACTCTCCAAGTGCTTCACCTGGCCTGTCTGCTTGTACTTAGATTCACAAAATCTCGATGGTGGCAAGGATCCCCAGTATAACCCAGTCCACTTTTTTTTTTTTTTTTTTTGCGGTACGCGGGCCTCTCACTGTCATGGCCTCTCCCATCACGGAGCACAGGCTCCGGACGCGCAGGCTCAGCGGCCATGGCTCACGGGCCCAGCCGCTCCGCGGCATGTGGGATCTTCCCGGACCGGGGCACGAACCCGTGTCCCCTGCATCGGCAGGCGGACTCCCAACCACTGCGCCACCAGGGAAGCCCAACGCGGTCCACTTTTGAATAGCTCCGACCATCCGTTCTCCTCTGTGTTGAGCCAGATCTGTCTCTCTGCGCCTTCCACCTACTGTCCTAGCTCCGCCTGTCCCTCGGGAGCCTACAGAACAGGCCTTGCACTCTTCCCTCGGGCGGCGTGTCCGAGGTCCGAAGCACTGTCCTTTCACAGCCCCCAGCATCTTCTTTGTTTCACAGATTCATCTGACCGTTCCTTCCTTCTCAGCATTTGGATTCCACTGGTCATCCTGGTCACCCTCCTCTGAATGGGTTTTCTCTTTTCTCCTTCCCAGGTAGGATGTGTCCCCAAATCAGAGGTAGGCACTCCCCTCATCTGCTTCCAGTCCAGTGCAGGCACCTGCTCCGGCCTGATGGGATCTGGCCTCCAGGTTCAGAACCCCCGGTCGGACCCATGCCCGCCAAGCCCCGGTGGACCCGTCTTTTGGCTAAAGAAAGCCCATCTAGGTCTCCATCTACATCCTGTGAGATGCGCCCTCACACCTCCAGCTCCGGCTCTTCTCAGGCTGACTTTGCTCTCAACCCCAGACCTGATGCCACTCTTTGAAAGCAGGCAGCAGGTTGCCCCCATGTCTGAAGGTACCTGTGTTAAGGAGTCGGATGCTGGGAAGTTCCCTAGGTTGTGTCACCCCTGTGGCTTCTTCCGAGATGTGCTTTCCCACCCTTTATAGTACATGGTCTTTCAAGCAGGGAGTGACACTGGCAGGGGAGGGAATGCCACTTTGCTGGCAACACTCATAAATTTCCCCCAGTGGCAGGGATCTAACCACGTGAGACTGAGCTTTCAGCTCACAGATGAAAGAAGAGGGATTTTCTCTGAGATGACAGAAAAGGGAAGTGGATAGGCCTGGGGGCCTCAGCAGGAAGCTCTGCTAAGGACTCGTTCCAAAGAGGCACCGGCCACGGCCTGGGTGGGAACAGAGTGGCAGTAGCTGGCCTCACACCTCTGGGCAGCCACCGGGCAGCCTCGGGCCAGCGGACAGGGAAGGGGAGCGCTTTCCGATGGCCATCTGTAGGGAATTTTCCCTACTCTCCCCAGAGCCCTTGGAGTTCCTGAACCTAAAGGGACCTTTACCTCTAATGGTGGTTGAATGCCAATTTCCCCCTTAGAGCCAGTTGGGAAAACCTTGAGAGCTAAAGGAATTTAGTTGTGAAGTGCAAATGAGCGGACTTGGTGGAGATGAAATAGCGTGTAAGTATCTATGGATCGCCCCCATTGGAGCTCTCCCTTTACTTAATCAACTTCTTCCTCATCTGCCCAGGAATGATCTCGCATAGAGCAGTACTGGCCGCTGGACAGGGCCACCCTCTTGTGGGATGGGTGGGACCTGTTGCCTTTGGCTTGTGGTTACAGCCTGGGCGGGGCTCCCTTTTGGGTCTCGATCCAGTGCCTATCTTACCATGAAGCCATGAGGACGGCCACCTGGGGGAGCTTGGACTTCACATTCAAGTCTTCATATCCTAGGCATTATGGACAAGGCAGCCTCGGATTCAAAATCCACGAGTATGACTCTCCCTTCTTAGCCACGTTCCTTCAGGCAAATTACTCAACCTTTCTCATGCTCAGTTTCCCATCTGTAAACTGGAGATAACACTTCAGCATGCAGGAGGTTATCGTGTTAATTGAAAGGAGATATGAAAAGTACCATACATGGTGTGTAGCATCTAGTAATATTTAATAAATATCAGTTCCCTTTCTTTTGTTTCTTGCAAAAATAGTAGTTTGCCCAACATTATGGCAAGCATAATTCTGGGTGGCATCATAGGGTAGTAGAGTGGGATTGGACTTCATTGACACACAGACTTGGAAATGAATTATAGTTTCAGCATGTGACCTTGGGCAAATTATTTGGCCTCTGTTTGCTACTATAAAATGGGGGTAATAATACTCACCCTGTCTGTTGAGGTTTAGGTACGATAATGTATGCAAAACAGCTAGCACAGTGCCTGGTAATTAGTAGGAGGCCAATAAATAATAGTTATTATCAGTAGTTCTATTATAATTACTATTACTACAATTTTCTACTGCTGCCATAACAAATTACCACAGACTTCGTGGTTTAATCCAGGTAAATTTATTAATTTACAGTCAGAAGTCCAGCATGGGTCTTGATGGGCTAAAACTAAGATGTCAGCAGGGCTGTGATCCTTTCTGGAGGCTCTAGGGGAGAATCCATTTCCTGCTCATTTTGGTTGCTGGCAGGATTCAATTCCTTGCGGTTATAAAGTCGAGGTTCTTACTTTATTGCTGGCTGTCAGCTGAGGCTGTTCCCAGCTTCCAGAGTCTGCAGCATCCCTTTGCTCACGGCCCCCTTCTTCCATCCTCAAAGCTCAGGATCACGTCATTCTCAGATCACAGCTCCCTGACCTCAGCCGCAAAAGGTTCTCTGATTTTAAGAACTCGTGAGATTGTATTGAGCCTGCTGGGATAATCCAGGATAATCCCCCCATCTCAAGGTCTGTAACCTTAATGACCTCTGCCAAGTCCATTTTGCCATGGAAGAATCATGGCAGATTCCGGGGATTAAGACGTGGACATCTTTGGGGACCATTATTCTGTTCCTCTGTTTGGATGGCTCCCAAGATAGGAGCCTGAGCCTCTTGAAATCATTCTCATGAGCAGTGCTGTGTGCAGGGGACTGTGCTTGCCCTTGGAAACTGGCCCCAGCCCAACCCCTGATCTGATTGTCTGACTCCTGTTAAGGTCAATCTTTTGCATGAGAAGCAGACAAGCCCAGAGCCCTGAAGCCAATGCGTTCCCTCGATGGGTAGAGGGACCCCGACAGGACGGCCACATGACTGTGACTGAGACTGTGCCACAGGAGAGAGAGAGCTGGGAAGGGACTGTGTAACGGGAAGCACTTCATCACGTTGATTTAACATGTCAGGCCTCTAAAGGAGTAACCTACAAGCAGAATATTATCTGAAGCCATGTCACGTGGGCTCTGCTGGGCTTGGCTTGGAATGATGTGTTTATTTCCTGCCATGGCGCCTAGAAAGAATAATGTCCCCCCAGAGTCACAGCAAACTGTCTGTTACTCTGCTTGTCATCCTTCCAGAAAGGAACAGATCCTCTTGTGTTTTAGGAAGGCATGTGATATAGGAAGGTATTGCTATGAGTAAGGAATTAGGAGACCTGGGCTTTAGGGCTGGTCCAACTTTGTTCCTCTGTCCCTTGGTCCTTATTTAACGCTGACAGCGCCCTGCAGCGGGCTGGGGTCTGTGGGAAATTCTGGAAACAGGTTATATTGTTGTTAATGTTCTAATGCGAAAAGGCAAAACTCAGACATGAAGGAGCTCCAGGAGAGCACAAAGCAGGGAAGCATTGAATGCCAACCGGCCAGCTCCAGAGTTAAGCAATGATTACTATGGTCCGGGCACCATGGGCACGTTGGCACTTTGGGCTTCTTTTTACCTTCTTGATATGTTGCCTGTTTCCATCTAATGAGAGGGTGGGGGACCATCACTTTCAAGGACCGTATCACAGGGGATGGAATGACATTCATGTGTACTGAGCACCTAATATATGCCCATCACTGTCTATAAATTACATCATTTAATTTTTACAACGATCTTCAGAGGTAGGTTTGATAATGTCTGGTCTGTAGGTACAGAAACCGAGGCCTGGAGAGACTGAGGTCACCCATGCAGAACATGGAAGACCCTGGATTTTTTTTTTATATAAATTTGTTTTATTTACTTATTTTTGGCTGCAGTGGGTCTTTGTTGCAGTGTGCGGGCTTCTCATTGTGGTGGCTTCTCTTGTTGTGGAGCACAGGCTCTAGGCGTGCGGGCTTCAGTAGTTGTGGCATGTGGGCTCAGTTGTTGTGGCTCATGGCTCTAGAGTGCAGTCTCAGTAGTCGTGGAGCATGGCCTTAGTTGCTCCGCGGCATGTGGGCTCTTCCCAGACCAGGGCTCGAACCCGTGTCCCCTGCGTTGGCAGGCGGATTCTTAACCACTGCACCACCAGGGAAGCCCCAAGACCCTGGATTTGAACCCAGATTTCTTTGGCCCCAAGCCCGTGCTCTGTCCGCTACACTAGGCACTTCCCATCCTTAACCCCTACTGTGCTCCCCTTCGCGGAGCCCCTGGGAGGAGTGGGGAGAAGGTGGGTATGAACGAGTTCTACCCAAGACCCCTGGGACGCCTTGATTTCTTTAGAGAGCAGAAGGCAGACGCCGCACCTGAGCCCCACTCATTGCCCCCTGCCCCTGCCGGTTCCCTTTGCAGACATTTGACAGAGAAACTAACTTAAAATTGAACCACAAGAGTAGCGCTGAAGGCACCTTTAGGCTAAAAATAAGAGCAGAGGCTGTGCCGCTCAGGGGGGACGAATCTGCTCGCTGCCTGTATTTACAGCCACTTATTTATTAGATTCCAAATGGTGTTTAACCAGGAATCATATGGCAGTGATCTTTGATTACTTATGTGGCTAATGCCTCAACATATATTATTATTGCTATTTATTCTGCCCTGTTAAGTGTACTGGGTGCTTCTCTCCCAGGAAGGTGCCAAGGAGAGGGACCCAGAGAGTCCCTGCATTGTAAGATCAGCACAAAGCCCCAGGGGACTGAGAGAGAAGGGGGCTTGGCAGGTGGTCCTAAAGACCAGGTGACAGGCTCTGCTGGGAGTACTTTTAATTTTTATTATTATTATTTTTTGGCCGTGCCCCGCAGCATGCGGGATCTTAGTTCTCCAACCAGGGATCGAACCCACGCCCCATGCGGTGGAAGAGCGGAGTCTTAACCCCTGGACCACAGGGAAGCCCCAGGAGTATTTTTTTTTAAAAAAGGAGCAGTCCTTTGGTATAGAGGGAGTGGGGATGGGAGTTGGAGAGGACACCCTAAAAAAAAAGGGCAAGAAGAGTATAAAGTAAGAGTTGGGGCTTTGGGGGTCAGAAATATCTAGACTTATAATAATAGCAACATTTATTAAGTAATATTTGTTATGTGCCAGAGACCACGCTGTTCAAAGTCGTTGAATGCTGCCATCGTGTCTGTTTTACAGATGAGAAAGCTGAGGCTCAGAGAGTTAAATAAGCTACCCAGGGTCACACAGCTGGTGTGAGTCCGGAGCCGGCATCAAAACCTCTGGCAGCTGTATGCCCATGATACTGTCCTGCCTCCTTCAAAACCAGTATCCTCTCCTCTTGCATAAGCTTCACTTTTTGAGTAAAGAGCCCAGGAAAAGAATGGAAAACTTGTCCTTGAGGCCTGGAAGGCATGTGGAGACTGGAGTTCTCGGCTTCCTTTGTGCTTTCTGAGCTGCCAGCAGTCCCCAGGGCATGCTCCACCCAGAGCCACCTGGGACACACCTGGAGCAGGCCACTGGGTGGGGCCGGGAATGAGGGTTTCAGGATGTTGAGTAAAGGTTTCTCCCTGCCCAAGCCCCAGAGTGGGGCAGCCAGGGCGTCTGAAGGTGGAGGCGGTAGAGGCCTGGGCACTTCTGGGCCCTGGTGCCCAAGGATGGGAAGCCGTGTCCCAGCACAGGAGAACCTGTCCCACCACAGCCCCTCGGAGCCCCTGGGTGCTCTCCCTTTCACCTCTCACTTCCTCCCTCTTGCCCAGCTCGTCTTTCTAGAAGGAACCTCAAGCTCCTTTCCAGGGCATCTGAAGCCTTTGCAGGCAGGCTGCAGACCATCTAGACAGCCCCATCATCATCACGTCCCCATTCCCATCCCTGCCCTGTAAACGCTCACCAGTGGGCATCCTGCCCTCCAGACACACTGGAGTCCCCGGAACACCCCTGCCTCTCCAATCTCTGCACCTTTGCTCCATCCGCCTGGAATACTGCTCACCTTGCCTGCCCTGCAGAATTTTCTTCGTCATTCAAGGCCTCGCTGTTCCTCTAAGAAAACTTCCCTGACTGTCCCCTCCTTCCCCACTCACAGGGCTCTCTACCCTTTCCCGCTCCCACAGCACGGTGTGGGCAGCCGGCTCCACCTCAACCCTCAGCCCATGTGACATAGTGACGAGTGTTTGTTCAGGCGCTGGTTTCTCTGGGGGCCAAGACCACGTCTTACTACCTGTCACTCCCCCAGCCTTGCTCATAGCAGGTTTTCAGTAAACATTGGTGGGATGAATGAATGAATGAATGACTCAGTTCTTACCTTGGGCTACCATGGTGAAGGTGTTTGTTCCCCTCAGGACTATAAACCCAATGGCTTTGAAAATGGGGCCCCTGGGGCAGGAAACAGGGACTACAGGAGCTAGGTTACACATACAGAAATAGAACGGCAAGGGGCCTGGAACATTCTGGCGGGGGAAGGAGGGAGATGTTAGCTGGCTGTGTGTCTCAGAGTTTAGAAAGGAGGAGAAAGAGACGCAGGCCGGGTGCAAAAAGTAAACTTCCAGAACGTCCTCCCAGCGCCCCTCTCCTCCCTGTAACATGACGTACAGCCTCTGGCCTTTTCAGTTCTAGCAGACACACTGTTGGAGCATCTTACCTTTAGAAGGAGGACTGCGTGCTCGGGCCAGCATCACAGGGACCCCCTGCCCGAAGTGGATCTGATGCCCGACTCCCACCCGGGGAGGCACTGCCCCACGGTGGGGTGGGCCGGCCTCGCACCCTTTCACCCCCATCCCTCCGAGCCCTTCCCTTCATCTCTGCAGACGCAACCAGCAGCCGCCTGGGGTTTGGCCACATGCCAGGGTGTCTGAGGAGAGGCTCCTCAGACAGCCGCAAGAAGGGACGCGGTTAGGTGATGGAAGATAGAGAGGGATTGGGGGCAGAAGCCAGCACAGGCAGGAACCGGGACCGGAGAAGCTCAGGGCTCGGGAGGGAAGCCCAGGAGGAGAATGAGCCCCAGGCTTCGCGAGCTGTTGAATGTTAAGGGGTCACGTCACCCCTCTGGGCCCCCGTTTCTCCAGCTGTGGTCCTCCGGACCCTGTCTAGCCCGGGATTCTGTGTTTCCCGGCAGTTCCTCTCTCTGGAGGCTGCAACAGATGCATTTGCGCGTCCTCCTGTCCTTCTCCTCCGTTGTTTTCTCTTCCCTTGCTCTCTTCCCTCTGCCCCCCTAAGTATTAACTGTCCACCTGGGTTTAGATTATACCCTGATTAAGTGCCATTTAGCTGTTGGCTGCCTGTTCACTCAGTTTTATAGACACATTCAGAGAGGCACAGGGGCCAAGGCCTGATTTTGAAGAGGGAGGGTAATGAGAACAGGGCAGCGGCGGCCCACTTAGATTGGATTTTAATAAAGTTTCCAGCTAACCTAAATCATCTGCATCACAGGTGGCCCAGCCACCACTGAGTGGAAAGGGTCAGCCCCCCCACCCCTGCCTGCCCAGGCTGGGGCGGGCCAGAAAGCGCAGAATTGGGGCTGGGGGCTGTGGAGGTGGCAGGCTGCTGGAGAGCAAGTACCCTTCTCCAGCAGAGGACCCTCCTGACAGCAAGAGTCGGGCGGCTGGGAAGCGTGCTCAAGGTAAGGGCTGTCCGAGGGGAGACAGAATGCCTGCTCTTTCTGCAGCTGTTAATTAGTTGCAGATGATGAGATAATTCATAAAAATTAACAGTGATTTCCTTCATTGTGTTAATATGACCCGGCAATAAAACTGCTGTTAAGGAGGACTTTTCTCAGCATCCAGGAGCAGGATGTCAAGGAAAAAGGAGCCCTCCGTGGGGTGGAGGGAGGGAAAAAAAGGAAAACAGAACAGGTGAGAGAATGACAAGGGGAGTGATTTCCAAGCTTTGGCTGGAATCATCTGAATAAAGTCAAATTGAAATGCAAATCCTGTGTCTCTCAGCGCCCTGGCTGGGAAGAAATGCAGTTGGTGGTGTCACCTTGCCGGCTGACGGGCAGCCAGACGGGCAGGCGGGGAGAGCCTCCCCAGCTGCTCAGGGGAAGGGAAGTGGCCTCAGCCTCTGCCCCCATCGGGGAGTTGGCCTGGGCCCACAGGGGAATTCTCCAGAGAAGGGACACACCTGCTTATGAGGCCTTTGAAGCCCAGCATGGTCTGGCCTTGACCCCTCCGTCTGCATCTCTTAGAGCTCGTCTCTCTCACCCAGCTCTGCCCACACTGGCCTAATGTCAGTTTCCTGAACGTGCCCAGAGCCTTCCTGTCTTAGGGCCTCACACATACTTTGTCTAGACCATAATTTGACATCCTCGCCGCCTTTTTTTCATCCCGGGCTAAGTATCATTTCTGCAGATAAGGCTTCTCTGACCTGTACTTCTAGTGCCCGACGTAGCTTCCACATTGCATATGTGGAGTGAGGGATGGACGGATAAAGAGTCTTTTCCCTCCTTAAACCCTTCCCCAGTCACCTATAACCTCCAGGTTCAAACCCAGTTGCATATAGTGCCTGTATGCATTTGCTAGGGCTTCCATGCCAAAATACTGTGTGGCTTAAACAACAGAACTTCATTTTCTCACAGTTCCGGAGGCTGGAAGTCCAACATCAGGCTGCTGGCGGGTTTGGTTTCTCCTGAGCCCTCTCTCCTTGGCTTGCAGACGGCTGCCTTCTCACCGTTTCCTCATGTGGTCTTTTCTCTGTGCACATGCCCTTCTGGTGTTCTCTCTGTGTGTCCACATTTCCTTTTCTTGTAAGGACACTGGTCAGATTGGATTAAGACCCGCCCTAATGACTTCATTGTAACTCAGTCACCTCTTTAAAGGATATTATCTCCAAATATAGTCACAATCTGAGGTACAGGGGGCTTAGGTTTCAACATATGAATTTTAGGGAAACCTAGTTCGGTCCATAACAGCACCCCATGTGATCTAGCCCCTGCCCGTCTCACCAGTCACATCTCCACCTACCCTCCTGACTCTGCTCTGCTGGATTCCCTGAACATGTCATACTTTACCTGTCACCATACCCAGAAGGACTTTGTCCATGCAACTGCCTGATGAATCCCTACTCATTCTCTAAAACCCAGTTTAAATGTCCTGTTCCCCATGAAGTGTTGCCGGGCACTGTTTCCCCCTCCCTCTTACTGTTCACACTCTCTTGGGTCATTATGTCTTAGGAACACCTTTATCATAGCAGGTTTGCTTACGGGTCTTTCCTGAACTTGCTGTGCTCTTCTGAGAGCTTTGATCACTATAGAGTGGGCACTCTAAATTGTTGAGGGTACAAATGAATGCTCAAAAAATTTTTTGAAAACTCAAAAAATGGGATGGTGAGAAGTAAACAGATCTTTTTGAAGTTGAATTGATCAGTCTTGGTAGTAAATTGGATGTGGACGATGAAGGAAGGTTAGAATGACCAGGTTTCTGGCTTGACCAGCTAGGTAGCCAGAGGTGTCATTTATTTTATTATTTATTTTTTTTTTTGCGGTACGTGGGCCTCTCACTGTTGTGGCCTCTCCTGTTACGGAGCATAGGCTCCGGACGCACAGGCTCAGTGGCCATGGCTCACAGGCCCAGCCGCTCCGCGGCATGTGGGATCTTCCCGAACCGGGGCACGAACCCGTGTCCCCTGCATCGGCAGGCGGACTCTCAACCACTGCGCCACCAGGGAAGCCCATAGAGGTGTCATTTATTAAAAAGGGGAAGAATGGAAGAGGAGCAGCCTTGGGTTTGGGGTTGGGGGAAGGGGAGGTTAGGAACTGTGAGATATCCAAGTCGAGATGTCAGGCAGTCAAATGGTTATAAGACAGTAGACCTCAGAAGAGAGGTCTTGGACAGTTAGATAAAGAGGGGAGTCACTGGCATGTAAGTGGGATCCTGAGCCACGGGATCAGGCAGCCTTCTAGGGAGAGAACGGTGTGGAGAGTCTAGGACTGAGCGACCTAAAATGTTTACTCAAAAACATTACTCAAGAAAGACACCATTTGGCAAAGTAGACATAGTCTAGTGAATCCACAGTAAACGGCAAGATTGAAGTATCTACAAGACTTAACCAGCCAAAACATTTTAATTGGCAAGTAAGAATGGAAAACTGAACTTTATGTGTGGGGGGCATATTGGCCAATGATGGTAGACTAGCTATAGAAAAATAGGGAATGTTTTTGAAAGATCAGCATGTCTCTTGGTAGACTGGCTGACACCGTGTCAGTCCAATGTGACCTCACACTCCATCCTAGATAAAGCAAACACTAGCCCTGGAGTGTCCAGTTGCCAGGCTAGGAAAAGTTTTTCCTAGTGATGTGTTAGAAGATTCTCAAGGGATAAATCATGAACACAGACTTGCAAATAAGTGCAAAACTTTTCCAGACCATTAACACTTTCTGGTAAGCCTTTTTTTTCTTTTTTCTTTTTTTTTCTGGGAGAAAGCAGAATGCAACAAATAGAATATACATTTGATTTAATTGATGACTGATGGATTCATTCTCTCATTCATACTCAATCTTAAGAAGAAAATGAAGGATAGCATTTGATTCCTGACCTCCAAGGGCTTGTGGAGACGATACTAACACATATGAAAAATTGAATGACAGTGTAAGACAACTTAATAACTGAAGTAAGGCAAAACATATTTAAGTGCCCAATGAAAGGTGCAGATAGTATATGGTATAGGAGCCTAGTAAAGGGAGAACTCACTTTCTCTGTACCAAAGTCATCAAGGGAAGCTTTTCTGTGCTCATCTGATCCAATTGCCTACCTTGGGGAAGTGAATGAAGGGTGCTTTTTAGGGTGTACAGGAAGTCAGATGGAGTGAAATGGAATCTCTGAGCCTGTACTTCTGTGGACGATGACATTTAGATCTGCTGCCATCTGTTGGTGAGTGTGGAAAGGAGCCAGGAGCATGGTCCGCAGGTGGCAAAAACAAAAGGTGCCAAGAAGAACAGGTGTTGGCACCCACCTCTCTGAGACGAGTAAGTCTTGGTTTAGTCCTTTGTCATTAAAATTATGGTCCTCAGACCAGCAGCATTGAAATCACCTGGGAGTATGTTAAAATGCCGCATCTCAAGCCCTATCCCAGACCTATAAAATCAGTATCTACAATTCAGCCAACCACCCAGGTGATTCTCCTATTCATTAAAGTTTGAGAAACACTAATCTAGCGCTGGTGATTTAAGAACCTTCCGGGGCTTCCTTGGTGGCGCAGTGGTTAAGAATCCGCCTGCCAATGCAGGGGACATGGGTTCGAGCCCTGGCCTGGGGAAGATCCCACATGCCGCGGAGCCACTAAGCCCATGCGCCACAACTACTGAGCCTGCGCTCTAGAGCCCGTGCTCCACAACAAGAGAAGCCGCCGCAATGAGAAGCCCGCGCACCGCAACGGAGAGTAGCCCCTGCTCGCCACAACTAGAGAAAGCCCGCGCCCAGCAACAAACACCTAACTCAGCCAAAAATAAATAAATTTATAAATAAATAATAAATCAAAATTTTTTTTAGAAAGTAAAAGAAGCTTCTGGGCCACTCTCCGGGCCCTCCTCCCTGGAGATTCCAACTGATGGGGCTAGGTTGAGACCTGGAAATTCATATTTTTAACAGGTACCCTCAGATGATGACTTTCCTGCCATCAGGGCAGTTTTGAAAGCTCAACTCCAGCTGTGGCCCATGTCCCTGGGTCAGGCCAGCTATTCACCATGCATACACCTGGATGTAGGCACTCTTCTTGCCATTAAAATCATTCTTTTCAAGACCACCAACCAAATGGCGTTTTCTTGGTCTTCATCCTCTCAACCTCCTTTACCTCTGTGCAGCAGTTATAGTCTTGATGACCTCTTCCTTTTCGAAGCTTTCTCTTGACCTTCGTTTCCATTAGTCTTCCCCATTCTTCTACTCCTAACTACTTCTTCATCTCTTTTTCTGATTCTTCTTCCCTGAGCCCTTTCCTCTTCCCTCACCCTTTCTGGGCTGTCTTGTCCATTCTGTGGCTGTGACTACCATCTCGATGTGAACAACTTCCACATCAGCGGTATGTGGGAGGTCCCCCATGTGTGATAGAACCATTCAGGCTGAGGGTCAGCAATGCTACCCTCAGAGGCAGCAAGTGTGTGGGCTTTAGAGCCAAACAGTCTTGGACTTGAATCCTGCTGTGCACTTGTCAGCTGATGGGTCTTGAGTAAATTAATTTGCTTTCGAGTCTGTTTACCTCTAAAGTGAGATGAATAATATCTACTTCAGAGGAGCATTTTTGAGACCAGTTGAGACAATGTATATAAAATAAATGACACATAACAAATGCTTCATAAATGTTAAGTTTCTTTTTAAAAAATTCGTCTTGATAGGCACCTCCATCGAACGGAATTCCTTGTACCCATGGTGCATTTTTTTCAGCTCTGCGTCTTTGCTCATAATCTTCCCTCCCCCTGGATCATTTCCGGTTTTGCTGTCTTTCAAGGTTAAACTCTGTTGCCACCTTGGTCCTGAAGTCTATCAATACCAACTCAATCAACTCAATACCAAATGAGCTTTTGCACAAATTTCTGTATTTCTGTTACTCTTATGGTACTTAAATCACTTATACCTGGTACTATAATTATTTAGGCATATGACGTCTTCCTTGCAAGACTAAACGCTCTGTTCAGGCTGGGCTTCTGACCTTATAGTAGTTTTATTTCCCCAAAGACCTGCACAGTGCCTGTCCTTTTCATGCCAGGGAAGCTCCAATGTCCTACTGGTAGTGGATAGGCTGCATCACCTTTACCTGTGAAAGCCAGCACATTACTCTCCATTACATATGCTAATAGAAGAGAGCAGCAATGTGGAGAATCAAAATAACCAACTGTCCCAACGTTAGTGCTGTTGGCTTTGGAAGGCATTGTGATGTTTCTGCTTCCGATCTACCTTGTTGATTATGTGTCATCAGGCACACATCAACATGACTCTGCATTCCATGTGCATACACCATCTGGGAAACTGAAGGGGATGATCCGAAAGTGCACTGAGCGGTGGGAGAAGCTCATTTAGGATTTCAGTTATCCAGGGATAATCCGCAAAGTGAATAATCAACCCCAACGTAACTGAGAGATGGCTATTCTATTATTATTTCTCTCAGCTTTCTCTGGTCAAACCCCTTTATAACAACATGGGCATGGGTCAAGGGCACGCTAATCGCTTATTGACATAAAATACTTCTGGTGATGGAGCAGAAGCTCTGTGTTTTGAATTGATGCCAGCCTATTATAATAATGATGCCTTACATTTGTATAATGATTTATAAAGAGCTTTCACATATGTTATTTAATTTTATCTTCTTGATGCCCTGAAGTACATAGAGTAGGTCTCATTTTCCTATTTGCCCGATGTGGAAACCAAGGCTCAGAAAAATTAAATGACTTCCCCAGGCTCTCTTAGTTAGATATAGGCAGAGCCAGGGACCACAGCCTTTGTCTTTTTACTCTTGGGTCCCAGTGCTTTTCCCACTTTATCATGCTCCTTTAAGGAACCTCCAGTTCTTTAAGATGTTTATTATGATTCACTTGGAAGATTTCCAGGTGATTCTTTATAGTGTCCAATTTTCTGGTTAAATTCTTTATTTTAATCTATTCTGTAAATTTTCTTTCTGTGTTTTGAACAAACATATCACATTTAGAGTCCTTTTCTTGGAACTCTGATATCTAGATCACCTGTGGGTCTGTTTCTGTTTTTTTCGCCCCTCTCGGATTTTGGTCATATGGTTCTAACTCTGGGTATACCTAATAATTTTTTTTTATTGAATGCTAGACGTTGTATAGGCTGTAAGATGCTCTGATCTTCAAGAGAGGGTTTACTCTTTGCTAGACAGAGTGCAACCAGTGATCTTAATCCAACTAAAGACTGAATCAAGTCCGTGGGAGGTTGTGTTTTCATAACGTTCAGTGTGATTTGCCCCTCTTCCAGGGCATAGCCAGCATTAATTGAGAGCCTGGTGTGTTCACCGGGTCCCTTCCTTGCTAGGTCCTGGATTCTAGTCTTGTCTTTTCAGTACCTTAAGACTGCAGAAAAACTCTGCTTCATGGAGGCGTTCTGCTTAATTTATGTTTGTTTGGCCTTCTGTTACATTCAGCTTCAGAATTTTGTAAATGACCTCAGGGGAAAGCTGGCCATGCGTTGGAGGCCCTTCATGCCCCTAATTTTCTCTTTCCAGTCCTAATACTGCCAGAAGCTCTGCTGACTTCTTTGTACCCTAGCAGCAGCCCTGTGCCTGTGTAAAGCCTACATGCTCAGCCTCTTGTCCTGCGCCCAGAAATGGCAGATTCTTCCAGGTTAGAAGCAACTGTGCGACATGAGTTCGCATCTCCTCACTTTCCCCTCTCTGTAATTTTATCCTCTCTAACCCTCTTGCTCCAGCAGGTCTATGAGGCCTTAAAACAGATGAACATTGTATTTTATCTGGCATTTCTAGTTGTTCTCAGTGGAAGTGTTTATTGATCTGCCTCAAACTATCCCCTCCTAACTGGAGGTGGAAATCCGATGTTTATTATCAACACAAAAATGCCACAGCTCATGTGGGCAGTTCTTAGCTGGGGGTCTTGGGAGGTGGCCTAGCTAACTGGGGGTGAACCTTCCCCAAGGCATTTACTAGAGTTTCTGGGCTGCCCAGCCAGGAAGAAGACAGGGAAATGGATGGGTTGTAACTCTGTGGCCCAGGAGGAAGGCATTCATTAGACTGAGGAATGAGCGTTCGGCAAGCTCAGGAGGCCTCGATACTCCATCAGGTTTCTAATGATTTTGTCAGTGTTAATCCCCCAGGTGAGCAGCAGCATTTTGATATCAGCAAACAGCTTGTGTTTCAGCCCGAATCACCTAATATGGAGTCCTGCGTGAAAGCTGAAAAAAATTCATCATATTTTAATGGGGTTGACAGAGGCTAGTCAGGATAACGAACGCTGAAAATAGGGAGACGGGGCTCAGAGTGAGAGTGGGTTGGAGAAGCATTGGACACGGGACTGGTCTGCATGTGTTCCAAACTGGAGTGTGCTTATGTGTGTGGGTATGGAAGGAAGAGAGACATTGTATGCACAGTGCTTCAGGGGTAATCCCTTCCATCACAGAACCCTTTCTGAGTACCCAGTCTGGACCAGGTCCTGTGAATACAGAGGTAAAGAAGACCAAAGTCCTACCCTTCAGGACCTCACAGTCTGGTGGTGAAGGTTGACAAGTGGCCAGATGATGAATAACTGTATTACTAGGCACTCGATGTAGGAATGTCCCTGCTGCATTGGAGCACAGAATAGGGACAGGGCTTGGGGATGGGGGGCCAGGTATGCTTGAGCTGATCTCTCAAGTGAGCCCATTGGGTGCGGTGGAGGGCATTCTAGGCAGAAGCAATAGGTTGAGGAAATGTGCTGCTACAATATTGCGATAACACGCACGTGATCCTACAGAAACTGGGGGTTTCCGTTGCCTCTGCCACTGCCCTGGCCAGGTCTTCAATGACCTCTTGCCTGGCGAGAGCCTTCCGCCTACCTCCTGACTCTCACTTCCTGAGTCTATCCTACACGTTGAACCCATGTTTTTCCCCTAATATTCGGACCTGGCCATTGTTGTTCACCACTCAAAAACTTCTTAGGGTTTCTCTTATTTATAAAATAAAGTACAAAATCCTTGGGTTGCATTCAGCCCTCCTATGACCTGACTGTAACCTACTGCCCTTTCACCATCTTCAGCACCTTCCCCAACCCTATCCTGGGGCCCTGTTCTCTGGTTTTCCTGGACTACGATTCCTGTAGACAACCAGTGTTTTCCTGCCCCCATGGCTTTGTCCATGGTGTTCCTTATGCCTGAAATGCCCTTCCCTGCCATCTATGCCTGATGAAATTCTACCCTTTACTCAAGACCCTTGTCACATGTCACCTCCTCTCTGAAAGCTTTCCTGATCCTCTCTGTCAGAATGATTCATTTCTCCTCTGAGTTACCTAATAGTTTACCCCTCTGTTAAAATAAATCATGTTCTGCCTATCTTAGAGCTTTTGTGTCTCTATCTGTTGGTGGCTGCCCCCCACCCAGGGCAATCTCCTTGAAGGCAGAGAGAAGGCCTTATTCATCTTGTGGTCTCCATCACACCTCACGGTGCTCTATAAATATTGATTGATTGAATGAATACATGAGTATTGAATGGGCTTTCCATGTGTTTTGTTCTAGTTGTCTCTTATTGTAATTAAGTTCTTTTTATAGTCAATTTCAGGCAAAAAGCAAGATAAATTTTATGTGAGGTTTTGTTGGGTCTTCATTGCTGTGCACAGGTTTTCTCTAGTTGTGGCGAGCGGGGGCTACTCCTCGTTGTGGTGCATGAGCTTCTCATTGCAGTGGCTTCTCTTTGTTGTGGAGCACAGGCCCTAGGCGCGCGGGCTTCAGTAGTTGTGGCTCGCGGGCTCAGTAGTTGTGGCTCGTGGGCTCTAGAGCGCAGGCTCAGTAGTTGCGGCACACGGGCTTAGTTGCTCCGCGGCATGTGGGATCTTCCCAAACCAGGGCTCGAACCCGTGTCCCCTGCATTGGCAGACAGATTCTTATCCACTGCGCCACCAGGGAAGCCCATGCACCTGTCTCTTTATTTCGGAAATGAAGTTGAGCACGAGCGGGGGGCGGCCAGGCAGCCAGCGCCAGGGCCCTACCTGTCAGGAATTGGACGCCTGGAAACAGCAGTTCAGTGTGGAAAGTCAGAACACCTCCCGAGCGGCCCAGATGGGTCCCAAAGGGACCATTTCTCCCAAACGGGGACAACAGCCCTGGGACCTCTGGCTTTCATTTCCTGATGACTCTGCACCAACAAGCCAGGTGTCTTGGCCCCCACCCTCCCCACCAGCCAAGGCCCAGATTTAACTTTCTCTTATTTTAGTTTCAGGCCATTTTTTCTTTTAATGGTGTCCCAAGCTGCCTGAAATAATTCTTGCCCTTCTTTTATGTGGCTCTGTCTCACATATTTATGGGAAGTTATCATGTCCTCCTAGGCCCTGGTTCTCTGGGTCCCACATATTATGTTCCTTTAACCTCCCTTTATAGGTCAAGCCTTCTCATTCCTTTAATCATTTTTATTACCTTTCTTTGTATTCAGTCTCCCTTCTTGGCTTCTTTTAAGAGCAAGAAGGCCCGAACTTCAGAATGTGTTCCAAGAATGGCCTCAACAGTCAGGGACCCCGTTTTGGGGACTCTTGGCCCCTGCCTGCCATGAAGCTCTTGTGTGTATCTTATTTTACCTTGTCCTCACTGCTCCCAAATCATCCACCCTAAACTTCGCCTTCCCCTGGAATGGGCGTATTCTTACCATGGTCCAGTCCTCAGACCTGAGGTGGGGGTGAGGCATCTAGGAAGGTTTAGGGTAGAAGGAGGGAACCAGCAGGTACCAAGAGCCTATGATGTACAGGCACCTTGCAAGACTCTTCACCCATAAATTATCTCCATGAAGTCTCACATAATCATCTGAGATGTATATTATTGCCCCCTTTTCCCAGTTAAGGACTGAGGCTCAAACTTGTGCAATAACTTTCCCATGAGCGCGTGGCTAATAAATGGCGCATCTAGGATTGAACACAGGCTGTGAGATGACCCCCAGAAGTCTTTTCTTTCCACTCTCTGCAGCAGCCTCCTTTAGAGAAAGTAGGAAGAGAGGGTCTTGCAGAGGGAGCTTTGGAACCCAGAGCAGCATGAAGGTGAGGACTCTGTTTCCTTTGTCCTTAGTGAGCCCAGATCCTGGGGACCAGTGGCTTTCTTCTGGCATGTCCTGAAAGAAAAAAACAGAAAGAAAGCACCTCACCTGCTTGGGTCCAAATGCCTCTCCCTTTATCCCGAATGCAGGTTATTTCCTGCCTCTTGTGCAGTGGGACCCATGTGTCCCCAGATACCCTGCCACTGGCCTGGAGGGGCATATTGGGGTTACCGTTCCTCCTCACTCCTGAGCTGGATGGAGAGCATTCTGTAGCCTAGAGCTTGGGGATTTTCCCCACTGGTTGATGCTGTACCCAGCCCTTTTCTGATCGCATTGGGCTGCGGTGAGGGTACCCTCCTGTGATGCCTATGCATTGGATTGGCCTGAGCATGGCCCCACTGTGGGTGGCTCTCATCCCATTCCTCTCCGAACCCAGCCAAGCAGCAGGGGGAGGACATGATAGCCCCACATGGCAAACTAACCAAGTTTCAGTGGTACCGGGGGTGATGGTTGCTTTCCCTGCCACTCAGTGGAGAGCCAGGAAAGGGTCTACCGCTGTGCTGTCGACACCCTTTCCACCCCCCGCTCCTGCCCGCTGTGTAAGAGTAAACAAGAGCAATGTCCCATCAGAAAATATAAAGGGAAAGGCTTGGCTCTCCCATACTGGAGGTAAGCAATGCCTGTGACGACCTGGGGGGAGGCCAGAAAAAAGCTGGCTCAGCCCCTTCCTTTGGAGCACACTGAGTTCTAGGGAAGACTTCTGAGGCTTCGCTTCTCTGAATCAGCCCCACGGAGGCACATTTACTCATTTCACAACCCAGCTGTGGTTGCTGTGCTGGTCTCTGTGCTGGGTACTGGGAAGACCGATGAAGAAGACAGGGGACTTGTTTTCAAGGAGTGAGCGATCTAATGGGGAAGACGACACATAGCAGATCATTCAGCTGAGGGTGGCGCTTGTAGGGATGGACATTTGTACTACGGCACTGGAAGCAAGGCACCCACCAGCCTAGCACAGGGGTGGCAGTGGCAGGAATGGCTTTTAAGGGTGACGTCCCCTGAACTGGGTTTAAAGGAAGAGTGAAAGTGGGCCAGATGAAGAAGGATATGCCAAAGAGAAACTGTAAGGAGGGCAGATAGGGAGCGGGGGAGGTGAGCCTGGAGAGGAATCCTGGGACAAATCGTGGAGACCCTGTGTGCTAGAGAAGGAAACTTCAACTTTGGGAGGAACAGCAAACTATTAAGAAGGGTTTTAAGTAAGGAGAGCGCCTTGGCAACTTACCTCTTAGATGAATCATCCCAGCAGTGAGATGGAGGGCATATTGGGGGGGGGTGTAAAACTTTAAAAGGAGAGACCAATTAAGAGACTGTTGCAGTAGTCTGTCCACCTGTTCGTCCATCCGTCCATCAGTCTATCCGTCCATCCTTTTCATAAATATTTACTGAGTACCTAGTATGTACCTGGTACTTGGCGAGTGTGTGTATATAGAGGTGGATAAGAAAGACAGAGCCCTGGCCTCTAACGCTGACATAGGAGAGGCGAGGAGGCCCGGACCTCTCTCGTAGAGCAGATAGAAGACAGAAGGTGAAGTAAAGAATTATTTCAGAGGCCCATTTAGTAGGATTGGGTTATTGATCAAATGGGGTGGGCAGGGAACATGAAGACGGAGGCAAGGATGTCCCCTGATTTCTGCTCGGGATGACTGCAGCGGCTGAGTCAGGAGGAGGTCTTCCATCAGCATCCTTAGCACCCCAGTTATGCATCTAACCCAAGAAAAGCAGTGCTCTTGCCATGCAGACTCAGCTCTAAGACAAGTTCACTAGCACCGTTTCCCCTTTCAGCCGGACTGCCTTTCATTCTCTCCTGTAAAAATCCTGGAACTGCCACTGGGAGACTGGGAGACTGACATCCCCCAGGGGCAGAGGGTGAGAGGGAGATGTCGGGGGGCTGCAGGTGCCCAGGACCTTCGGTAAACAGCTGGATACAAAGGTCTGAAGTATGAGAGGCGGGGTCTGGACTGGAAGCGTAGCTTTGGCGTTGTCAGCAAAGGAAACTGTGAGAGCAGACACAATAATTGCCGGAAGAACGGTGCTGTGAAAAGAACAGTGGACTAAACGTCAAGGTGCTCTGGCTGGGGGCTCAGATTTGCCATTCACTTGCAGTGTATCCCGAGGCCAGCTCTTCCCCCTTGGACTGCCTCGGAGGCCCTGATCTGTGAAATGAGATGATCAGACCAGATCAGTGGTCTTCAAACTTATTTTTTAGTGGTTACAGTACATCTTTTGTTCACACACAGAATCACAACAGGTAAAAAAAACTGAGTTGCCGGGGTCAAAGCAGGAGGTCGGGGTCTTGGAGATTGGCTTCCCTTCTCACCCCAGCTCCCAACTCCCAGCCGTGGTCTCTGAGGGTGTTCTGGGGAACACAGTTTGAGAATCAGAAATCTGTGTGATTTCTGAGGTCCCTTCCCTCCAACGCCAGCTTTCTGGAAACTGATTCATAGCCTGCTTGGGTGCAAGAGGGAGAGACTGTGCCTTAGGCCTTTGGGAGGTTGCCGTAGGGCCAGTGGGAGATGGGGGAGGAAAAGGCAGCCTGGAGCCCATCCCCACCTGCACAGGCCCAGGATAATTTTTGTCTTTCAGTAGCCTAATTAAAATCCAAGCCCTTTAATTTGTTTTCCTTTAAAAAAAGAGAGAGAGAAAGAAAAGTAGCACAGGCCATAAAACACTGCAGCCTCCTGTAATGTTTCCCCATCCCCTCCTGCATTTCCATTCTTCCCAGTTTATCATCCTCAGGCTTGATCACAGGAACTTTATTATTTCCTTTTCCCCTCCAGCGCATGTAGGAAGGTTAAAAAAAGAAGATCTTGAGCCTCAGCTGAAGCCAGCTCTGCTTCCCACCCCTTTCAAAGACCTGTGCTCTTTATGACTCACAGTCCCCAAAGAGGAGACTCAGAGACCCCCGGCTAAGAGGGCTCTCCCCAGCCCTGCTCCTCCAGGCCCAGGAGTACGGGTGGCTAACCCTCACGCAAGCTGGCCTGCGCCTGCAGATGGAGGCTGTGCTGAGCTGTGTTCCAAGCTGTGAGTTTGCCAGCTGTGGTACAGCCCCCGAGGGGCTATAAATAGACCAGGGATCTTCCGCTCCCCTGGCCCTGGGCTTATGCCTGGGGCCATCCTGTCCCCTCCCTTCCAGCCTCCAGGGTGTCGGGCTGCTCCCGCAACCAGGCCCTGGCTCTCCCTCTGGCCAGCATGGCTGCTCTGTCCTGCCATGAAGGGCCTTCTGTGACTCGCCAAGGGATTGTTTCCAAGAAACATATTTCACCCAGGCCCCTGGGACAAAGACTCACTCTGTGCTTCCTGCAAAGCGCGAGAGGGGTTGCTTTGGCCACATCAAGACGTCAGCTGTTCAACGCCAAGGGCGCTTGAGGCCACGCTTGTGAGAAATGTCATCTATGCAGAAGAGAAAGAGAGACCAGCCTACGGGGTCTGGCCAGCCCACCGCCTCCCTGACCTGGAAGGCGGCCACGGGAGGAAGGCGGCCACGGGCGGAAGGCAGGGCCGGGCAGGGCTGTCCCTGCCTCTTTAGCACAACCCGGGCCTCGTCTCGAGCCCTGTGACCAGGCTGGGACGCAGTGTCATTAGCAGGGCAGCCTGGCTGGATATCCATCCGCCCTGCAGAGGCCTGGGGGTTGGCAGCTGGAGCCAACACGCAGACCACCCCGCCCAGCCGTGTGCAGCCCTCAGAGGGAGCATTCTGAGGTGACAACACCAGAAGAGGCCCGAGGGACCTCCCAGCATGCACACAGAGCCCCGCTATGTGGCCTCGGAGGAGCAAAGCACCAGGCTGTCACGTACCTCCCCCCAGGGGCCTGGAGACTCCGGCTCCCTGAGCTGACTTGCCTTGGTGCTCTTCCCTGAGCCTTCACTCCAGCGGCAGGCCTCCAGCTCTCCCTCGCCAGCAGAGGGATCTGGGCTGCCCGCTTCTGCAAGATGGGACAGCAGCCTCGGGAGCGCCTCTGTAACTTGTCCTGTAAGTGACAATAGAGCTAACAAGATCTAATTGGCTATTAAAGCAGAAAGCAGCCCGATTGATGCTGCAGGCTAATTAACCCTGGGAGTGCAGAGTGGGAGGATGGATCTCTGCAGGGGCTGCGTGTGAGCGCATCTGTCTGCCCCAGTGGTGACCGGGAAAGGAGATGCGCCTGCGCCGCCCGCCTCATTCCACCCACACCGAGTCCCGGAATCCTTCTTGGTGGGCCAGGAAGGGCAGGGCCCACCTCAGCTCAGAGCTGGAAAGAAGCCTCAGACTAAGATCCTACGCACTCATTTACCGATGAGGAAACTGAGGCCCGGGGAAGATGTGGCATTTCCCTAAGACCACAGAGCTGGTTGGCGTGGAGATAAGAGCGAACTTGGCGTTCGGGAAGGCCAGTCTTTCCGGCTTGTGTCTGGTGTGGTGTGAGGGTCCCCCTCTGACCTGAGGGGTCAGGGTCCCGAAAGGGAGATGATCTCTGCAGGTAGTTATAACCCAGTGCGCAGAGGCCTAGAGGGACAGGCTGAGCTGAGTAGTGGCTGTTAAGCTCTGCCCGGGAACTCAGGGAAGGCTTCCCGGGGAGGCGAAATCCGAGAAGTTTTCAGCAAGATGTTTCTAGATAGACGTGAGGGGAGGAAATGGGGCAGAAGAGCCCAGGAAGCGCCAGTGGCTGAGTCCTGAGGTGAGAGAGCCGAGGTCGGAAAGGGGGGTTGGAGCCCTGCACCCAGCATGGAGTCGAGGCGTCATCCCGGGAGCAGTGCCGTGTGAGCGTAGGTGGTGGCTTCCTCGTATTTCTCTTTTGGAAGAGAACTGGAGGCAGCCAGATGGGCTTGGGGTGGGGAGAAGCGGGTGGTGGGAGACATGATGAGGGTTTGGCCAAGGCAGCAGCAGCAGGATGGACAGGAGGGAGGGAGGAGCCCCGGGCGACTCCCACACCTGGGTGCCTTGAGCGACCACAGAGAGCCTGCTGGACAGAGCCAGCTGCAGGGCCAAAGCTCTGCTCTCTGCACCCTCCTTCCAACGAACTCCCCAGCTCATAGGCTGTCAGAGCTGGAAGAGGCCTTTGGAAATCTCCTGGTCCAGCTCTGTCATTTACAAAAGAGAAGACCGAGACCCAGGGGGAAGATGTGATCATGGTGGGGCAGCCCCACCTTGGGAACCTTGGTGTCCAGCGCCTGGTGCAGCGTTCCTACCTCTGCCCTTCACTGGTGTCTGTGTTTCCCCTTATGAAAGAATCTGCCTTCTGCCTCTTCCATCCATCCTTAGTCCCATCATCTTCCCAACACTTGTTGTTTCCTTCCCTGACCATATCCCTCCAGACCCACCCAGGGCCAGGGTGGTTCAACCTGGATTAAGCAGCCAGTTCTGTTCTTGAAGGTGTGACAGTTAGAGCACTGGTTGGTTGTGCTGGTCTAGGGGAACAGTGACGAACAGTCCAAAGCATCAGCTAACCCAGAAACTAAATGCCTGACAGCATGCTGTTCTCAAACTGGCCTCGCTAAGTCTGACCTTTAAGAGTGTGACACTGACTGCCAAAGGGAAGGGTTACAGATGAGCTAGGAATGAGCCGCAAAGCACACAAGGGCACATTTACTTCAGCAGAGAGGCTTTTGTGGAGGTGTCAGTGGCACCATCAGGTGTGCTGGCCACCACCAACCCTCCTAGTGTAATATACTGGGGAGGCGTGCGGGCTTGGGCCGTCAGGTTGGACCCAGATCCTCTGGGAAGGGTTGGCAGTGCAGTAGTGCATGTGAGCCCAGTGCTCTCAACAGAGGGTCTCACTCACGCACCTGCCCTTCCACCTTCCCGCATCAGTCTACACCCCTCCCCTGGCCTTCTCCTGCTTGGGCCGCCCTCTCTTCTAGGTCCTGGGGTTAGGGGTGGGACGGTTTGGCCAGAGCTAAGGTGACATCACTCACCCTTTCTGGCCTTGTGTAGTGTGATGTTTCTCAACTGGATCCAATGTATTTTACAAGTGTTTGAAAAAGCCCGCTTTACTATCCTAAAATGAAACTCACAGATACTATAGCCTTTCTGCACACATGATTTGAAAACATATTATCCAAAATATAACATAAGGGATAAGTTAAAAGAAAACAACATAATAAAAGGTGTTTCAATACAGGCACACCTCATTTTATTGTGCTTTGCTTTATTGTACTTCACAGATAGTGGGTTGTTGTTTTTTGGTTTTGGTTTTTTTACAAATTGAAGGTTTGTGGCAGCCCTGCATGGAGCAAGTCTGTTGGAGCCATTTTTCCAACAAGATTTGCTCACTTCGTGTCTGTGTGTCACATTTGGTAATTCTCACAATATTTCAGACTTTTTCACTATTATTATAATTGTTATGGTGATTTGTCATCAGGGATCGTTGATGTTACTGTTATAGTTGTCTTGAGGCACCATGAAACACGTGTAATAAGACGGCAAACGTAATACATGTATGTGTTCTGTCTGCTCCACCAACTGGCTGTTCACCCATCTCTCTCCCTCTCCTCGGGCCTCCCTGTTCCCTGAGACACAAAAGTATTGAAATTAAGCCAGTTAATAACCCTGCAATGCCCCCTAAGTGTTGAAGTGAAAGGAAGAGTCACCCTTCTCTCACTTTAAATCAAAAAGTCTAGAAATGATTAAGTTTAGTGAGAGAAGCGTGTCAAAAGCTGAGGTGGGCCAAAAGCTAGGCCTTTGCACCGAACGGTGAGCTAAGCTGTGAATGCAAAGGAAAAGTTCCTAAAGGAAATTAAAAGTGCTACTCCAGTGAACACATGGATGATAAGAAAGTGAAACAGCCTTATTTCCTAAATGGAGAAAGTTTCAGTGTTCTGGATAGACGATCAAACCAGCCACATTCCCTTAAGCCAAAACCTAATCCAGAGCAAGGTCCTAACTCTTTTCAATTCTGTGAAGGCTGAGAGAGGTGAAGAAGCTGCAGAAGAAGAATCTGAAGCTAGCAGAGGTTAGTTCGTGACGTTTAAGGAAAGAAGCCGTCTTCATAACATCAAAGTGCAAGGTGAAGCACCAAGTGCTAATATAGAAGCTGCAGCAAGTTATCCAGAAGATCTAGCTCAGATCATTAAAGAAGGTGGCTACACTACACAAAAGATTTTCAATGTAGACAAAACAGCCTACTCTTGGAAGAAGGCGCCATCTAGGACTTTCATAGCTAAAGAGGAGAAGTCAATGCCTGGCTTCAAAGCTTCAAAGGACAGGCTGACTCTCTTGTTAGGGGCTAATGCAGCTGGTGACTTTAAGCTGAAGCCAGTGCTCATTTATCATTCTGAAAATCCTAGGGTCTTTAAGAACTATGCTAAATCTACTCTGCCTGTGCTCTCTAAATGGAACAAAGCCTGGATGACATCACATCTGTTTACAACATGGTTAACTGAATATTTTAAGTCCCCTCTTGAGACCTACGGCTCAGCAAAAAAGATTCCTTTCAAAATATTACTGCTCATTGACAATGCACCTGGTTACCCAAAGCTCTGATGGAGATGTACAATGAGATTAATGTTGTTTTCATGCTGGTAACACAGCATCCATTCTGCAGCCCATGAATCAAGGAGCAATTTCAACTTTCAAGTCTTATTATTTAAGAAATACATTTCATAAGACTATAGCTGCCATAGATAGTGATTCCTCTGATGGATCTGGGAAAAGTCGATTGAAAACCTTCTGAAAAGGAAAAAATTCACCATTCTAGATGCCATGAAGAACATTTGTGATTCACGGGAAGAGGTCAAAATATGCACATTAACAGGAGTTTGGAAGCAGTGGATTCCAACCCTCATGGATGACTTTGAGAGGTTCAAGACTCCAGTGGAGGAAATACCAGCAGATGTGGTAGAAATAGCAAGAGAACTAGAATTAGGAGTGGTGCCTGAAGATGTGACTGAATGCTGCAATCTCACGATAGAACTTGCACAAGTGGGGAGTTGCTTCTTACGGATGAGCAAGGAAAGTGGTTTTCTGAGATGGAATCTACTTCTGGTGAAGATGCTGTAAAGATTGTTGAAATGACAGCAGAGGACTTAAGAATATCCCCTAAACTTAGTTGATAAAGCAGCAGCAGGGTTTGAGAGGATTAACTCCAACTTTGAAAGAAGTTCTGCTGGGGGTAAAATGCTATCAAACAGCATTGCCTGCTACAGAGAAATCATTCGTAAAGAAGAATCAGTTGACGTTGCAGATTTCATTCTTGTTTTATTTTAAGAAATTGCCACAGCTGGCCCAACCTTCAGCAATGACCACTGTGACCGACCAATAACCATCAACATCGAGGCAAGGCCCTCCACCAGCTAAAAGATTATGACTCGCTGAAGGCTCAGATGATGGTGTGCATTTTGTAGCAATAGAGCATTTTTTAATTAAGGTATGTACACTGTGTTTTTTAGACATACTGCTATCACACAGCTGATAGACTACAGTATAGTGTACACATAACTTTTACACGCACTGGGAAACCAAAGAATTCGTGTGACTCGATTTATTGTGGTGGTCTGGAACGGAACCTGCAATATCTCCAAGGTGCACCTGTATATAAATTGCTACACTTAGAGGGCAAAAATATCCCCCAAATTTCCAGAAAGCCTCATAGGGCTCTTGTTAAGAAGCACTGGCTTTGGAGTTAGAGAAACTTGGATCAAATTCTGTATCCAGGGCTTCCCTGGTGGTGCAGTGGTTGAGAGTCCGCCTGCCGATGCAGGGGACACGGGTTCGTGCCCCGGTCCGGGAAGATCCCACATGCCGCGGAGCGGCTGGCCCGTGAGCCATGGCCACTGAGCCTGCGCGTCTGGAGCCTGTGCTCCGCAATGGGAGAGGCCATAACAGTGAGAGGCCCGCGTACCACCAAAAAAAAAAAAAAAAAAAAAAAATTCTGTATCCAGCCACCAATAGCTGTGTGACCTTGGGCAAGTGAGTTAGCCTCTTTGAGCTCCTGGCTCCCCATCTGTAAATTCCACAGAACCATGGCTGCCCCAAGTGTGGACGAGAGATATTAATGAGATGCAGTATTTTAAAGCGTTTTGCCCAGAGCTGACTTTTCCCCTCCCGCATCTTTTGCTCTGGATACCCATCCCCTGGTGATATTCATAATACCCTTCCAGCTCACCTTTGTTCTGTACTTCACCTTTGAAAGCAGTTTTGCCTGCATCGTGCTGTGGCCGCCTGCTGCTGCTCCCGTGTCCCCACCTCTGTGGCTCCCTGTGCCTCCAACTCAACAGCCCGGCCCCTGCTCCCCGCACCCCCTGCCCTCCAATCTCCCCACCCTCTCTGACCTCCCTGAGCCTCTGAAGGTCCTTAGGCTCATTTGCACCACCCTGCTTGGGGTGGGGGAGAAGAGTGGCGCTCTCAGGACTCCATTTACTCCCACCCTGAGTGCACACATTTTTCTGTATTATCAGTGCATGGTAGTCATCATGAGACATGGTCTCTTGGCTTTCGTCTGTCTCAGTGAGGACTCGCTCCAGGTAAAAGCCCTTAATAAATACTTCATCACCCTCCCTGCCGTACACGATGGGGAGAAATCCTATCCGGCTCTGGGAAAACTTCCCACCTGCGTCTCTTTTCTTCATTGGCAGCCCCGAGCACATCCTGCCTCTCACACTTTACAGTTCTCATTGCCACTGGAACCCGCTGCTTCAGTCCACACAGCTGCCTGTGACCCTTGGACCCCAGGTGGCAAGGCACTGCCCGGCTGCCCTGACCCTATCTCAGTGGCTCACACTCCCAGCCCACACCTCCAAAGCCTGGGTCAAAGTGTTTGGAGGAGAGATCAGGCTGGCTCCTCCGGGGTCCTGCCCATGGATGTCAGGGGCTGGTGACCACTGGTCTCCATGCAGCCTCCACAGCCCCAGCCCTTGGTTCATTCATTCATTGAGCAAATACTTATTTAATGCCTGCTATGGACCAGGCACTGTTGTAGGCACTGAACATAAAGTGGTGAGTTGAAACAAACAAGAATCCCTGTCTCATGAAGAATGTAAACAAGAAATCGTGTGTGTGGGGGTTGGGGGGAGTCTGTCAGGGATAAGTATTAAGGAGAAAAGTGAAGCAGGGAAATGGACAGGGAAGGTCCAAGGGAAGGGGTGTTAGATTCTCAGATGGGGTGACCGGGGAAAGCCTCACTGAGAGAGTGATGCTTGAGTAAAGACGTAAAGGAAGTGAGCGAGGAGCCAGGCAGGTGTCAGGGGAAGAGCAAGTCACAGAGGGAACAGCACGTGCAAAACGCACAGAGACCAGAGGCAGGAGTGGGCCTGGCATGTCCAGGACACAACCACGGGCTGACCTGGCAGAGCAATAGGAGACAAGGTCAGAGAGGTGGATGTGAGGCTCAGACCACGTGGGTTCTTTAGAGTAAAATGGGAAACAGAAGGCGTTGTGTTTTGTTTTTTAATTGAAGTATAGTTGATTTACAATGTTGTGTTAGGTTCAGGTGTACAGCAAAGTGACTCAGTTATACATATATATATTCTTTTTCAGATTCTTTTCTATTATAGGTTATTACAAAATACTGAGTATGAATTCCTGTGCTATACCGTAGGTCCTTGTTGGTTATCTATTTTGTATATAGTACTGTGTACCTGTTAATCCTAAGCTCCTACTATCCCTCCCCTTTGGTAACCCTGAGTTTGTTTTCTTTGTCTGTGAGTCTGTTTTGTAAAGAAGTTCATTTGTATTATTTTTTAGATTCCACATGTAAGTGATATCGTGATATGTGTCTCTGTCTGATTCACTTACTTCACTTAGTATGATAATTTCTAGGTCCATCCATGTTGCTGCAAATGGCGTTATTTCATTCTTCTTTGTGGCTGAGTAATATTCCATTGTATATATGCGCCACATCTTCTTCATCCATTCATCTGTCGATGGACACTTAGGTTTTTCCATGTCTTGGCTATGGTAAATAGTGCTGCTGTGAACATTGGAATGCATGTATCTTTTTGAATTAGAGCTTTCATCTTTTCCAGATATATGCCCAGGAGTGGAATTGCAGGATCATACGGCAACTCTATTTTTAGGTTTTTAAGGAATCTCCATACTGCTTTCCTGTAGTGGCTGCACCAATTTATATTCCCACCAGCAGTGTAGGAGGGTTCCCTTTTCTCCACATCGTCTCCAGCATTTATTGTTTGTAGACTTTTTGATGATGGCCATTCAGACTGGTGTGAGGTGGTCCCTCATTTTAATTTGCATTTCGCTAATAATTAGTGATGTTGAGCATCTTTTCATGTGCCTGTTGGCCATCTGGATGTCTTCCCTGGAGAAATGTCTACTTAGATCTTCTGCCCATTTCTTGACTGCTTTCTTTTTTTTTAATTGAGCTGTGGGAAACAGAAGGGTTTGCATAAAACAAGGTCATAATCTGACTTCAGTTTTCAAGAGATCACTCTGGTTGCAGGGGAAGATGCAGAGAGACCAATTTAGGAGACTCTTGCAGGAATCCAGGCAAGAGATGATGCTGACTTGCACCAGGTACAGCTGCAGAGGTAGTAAGAAGTGGTGGAGTCTGGATAGATTTTGAAGGTAAAGCCAACAGGATTTCCTGTTGGTTTAGATGTGAGAGCAAGAGAGGAATTGAGTGGCTCCAAGGTTTTTGTCTTGCCTCTGGAAGGATGGAGTTGGCATTTGCAGTGATAGGAAAGGAGAGTGGGCTGGCTTGGGAGTAGAAGCTACCCAAGTCGTCTTGGTATAATTCTGAGATGCCTGATAGGACTATCCAGTGACATTTGGAATGTGAGTCTGGAGTTCAAGTGACTGGATTCTGCTGGAGATACAGACTTGAAAGTTATCAGCATATAGATGATACTTAAAGCCATGAGATTGGATTTGTGTAGATAGAGAAGAGGACCAAGGACAAAGCTCTGGGGCACTTTCAAATTAACAGATCAAAGAGATGAGGAGATGCCACCAAGCATTGGAGGAAAGCCAGGTGAGCATGGTCTTCTGGAAGCCAAGGAAAGAGTGATCTGCTTTGACAAATGCTCCTGAGAGACCCAGTAGCCTGAGGACTGAGAGGTGGGCCCACTTCTGGGGGGACTTTTGTCTCACTTTTCTTTTTAATGCTCCACATTTTTTGCTGTTGTTCCATGGGTCATGGTCTGGGGAAGAGTAGCTGAGCCCATGGTGGGGGCATTTCTGTCTGAGTGGAACTGGAGGCCACAGTCCTGCAGAAAGTAGGAGGGAAGATTTATTGTATCAAAAGGGAAAGAGGGGGCTTCCCTGGTGGCACAGTGGTTGAGAGTCCGCCTACCGATGCAGGGGACACGGGTTCGTGCCCCCGTCTGGGAAGATCCCACATGCCGCAGAGCGGCTGGGCCCGTGAGCCATGGCCACTGAGCCTGCGCATCCGGAGCCTGTGCTCCGCAACGGGAGAGGCCACAACAGTGAGAGGCCCGTGTACCGCAAAAAAAAAAAGGGGGGGAAAGAGGAAGATATCAGCACACTTTCAAGTTTGTTATCTCATTTTACCCACAAGAAGTTCTGGTAGGGGTGTATTTGTAGAGTTATTCCCAGTTTTAGATGGAGAAAGTGAGGCGCAAAGAGAAAACATAGCTAACTTTAGGTCATGGGCTTTGAAATCAGTGTTGGCTTATAGAACTTTCTGCAGTGATGGGAATGTTCTCTACCTGCTTTGCCCAGTCCTGGATCTCTGGGCTACATCTGGCTGTTGAAGCATTTGAAATGTGGCTAGTACAACTGAGCTGACTTTTAAATTGTATTTAACTTAAATTAATTTAAATTTAAAGGGCCACCTGTGGCTAGTGGCTACCTTCACGGACAGTGCAGTTCTAAGTGGACAAACCTGGATGTAAACCCTAGTCTTCTGACCCGATGCCGTGGATCTTCCCAATCGATCCTCTGCTCCCCAAGAAGGTGGTAGAATGTTCCAAAGAGGACTAGGCTGGCCTGAGCTGGTGCATTCTGGGGAGAGCAGAGGTGGAGAAGAAGACAGTGTATATGACCTAGGGGCTCCTCCAAAGTTCTCAGGTTTATTAGCCAGTTGACAGGTTCTCCAAGGTGTCCTGAAGCCCTTATCTTCTGCTGCTCAGCCCAGCCCCAGCTTTGTGGGCTGGGTGTACCTGAGGGCAGGGTGTACCTAGTACATGTGACCATTTATATAAATCCTAGCACCTGTCCATTCCCTCTCCTCTGTGAAGCTTTCCCTGTCCATCCCATCCCTAAGATTGCTTTGAAATATGGTTATTTAAACGTCTTTTTGGACCTTGGGATGTACCTGCTGTTATTGTCACTATCTCACTTATGTTTATGTCCTGACTCCTGAATTACCTATAAATCCCTGCAGACAGGTGAATTATCCATGTCCTGTCTCCTGTTCATGGTGGGTATAGGGTGGTATGGTGTAAAGAACACTAGTCTTGATCATCTTTGCATCACTAGAGCCCGGCGTAATGCTTAGAAATTTGTGGGAGTTCCATAAATGTCTGTTTAATAATTTAATGGCTAAACTTAGATTCATTATAGTGTTGGTTCAGATTCCTGTGTGTCCACCCACTAGCTTTGTGGTCAAAGGGGAAATACTAAGCTCTTTGAAACTGTTTCCTTGTCTATGAAATGTGATACAAGTCTTCCAGGCATTCTCTTGAGGATCAAATGAGATGCTACAGATAGAAGTTTTTGCACAATGCTCATTAAGGGATGGTGTTTCTTTTTTTAAATTGAGCTATAGTTGAGTTACAATATTGTGTTAGTTTCAGGTGTACAGCAAAGTGATTCAGTGTTTTATATGTGTGTATGTATTCTTTTTTCAGATTTTTTTCCATTATAGGTTATTACAAGATATTGAATACAGTTCCCTATGCTATACAGTAAATCCTTGTTTTTTATCTATTTTATGTATAGTGGTATGTATCTGTTAATCCCATACTCCTAATTTAACCCTGTCCCCTAAGTGATATTGTTTCTTGGTTTTTCTTATGATGATGTGTATTTAGTTTATTCTTCACTAGACTGTGATCTTCTGCAATGTAGGGACCATTGTCCTCTGTAGCACTTACACAATCCTCTAAACATATTAGGTCCCCTGGAAGAGCCACAGTGTTTAGTGCTTGCTGGATACCTCTGGCCCCAACTCAGGACATGCAGCTGAATGAGACATGACCGGGACATGCAGCTGAATGAGACATGACCGGGGCCAACAGACAGCACCTGGATGAGCCCAAGTCTAGAGGGCTCATAGCCTCTATCTCAGCTTAGAAGTCTGCTTGTAATTTACAGACAGTCGCACTGCTTCTCCTCCCCAAGGAATCATTAGATTTCTTTAGATTGCAGAGCTGTCCTGGATGGTTCCCCTGCTAGAGTGTAAGCTCCATGAGGACAGATATTTTTGTCTGTTTTGTTCACTGTCTAGAGCAATGCCTGGTATGTGGTAGGTGCTCAATAAATGTTTGTTAAATGAAGGAAAGTCCACAGGTGGGCATGAGAAATAATCTATTACCAGGGTCTTCACATTTTTTTTTTGGTAAAGGACCTAATAGTAGATATTTTAGACTTTGGGACTGTACTGTCTCTGTTGTGATTACTCACCTCTGCACAAAAGCAGCCACAGACAAATGAGCAGGGTATGTTCCGATAAAACTTATTTATATAAGCAGGTAGTATGTGGTTTTGGGGCTGTCCCAACACTCTTTCTTTTTTTTTTTTTTTTTTTTTTACATGGGCCTCTCACTGTTGTGGCCTCTCCCATTGCGGAGCACAGGCTCCAGACGCGCAGGCTCAGTGGCCATGGCTCATGGGCCCAGCCGCTCCGTGGCATGTGGGATCTTCCCGGACCGGGGCACGAACCTGTGTCCCCTGCATCGGCAGGCGGACTCTCAACCACTGCGCCACCAGGGAAGCCCCCAACACTCTTTCTTGAAGAGACTGTTGTTTCCTCATGGAATAGTCTTTGCACCCCTGTCAAAAATCAACTGGCCATAAATGTTTGGGTTTATTCTGAACTCTCCATTCTATTCCACTGGTCTATATGTCTGTGTTGAAGCCACTACCACCCTGTTGTGCTTACAGTAGCTTTGAAATCAGGAAGTGTGAGTCTTCCAACTTTGTTTTTCTATTTTAGTATTGTCTTGGCTATTCAGAGTCTCTTGGAATTCTATATGAATTTGAAGATCAGCTTCTCCATTTCTGTAAAAACACCATTGGAATTTTGATAGGGATTGCATTGAATCTGTCAACCACTTTGGGGAGTATTGCCATCTTAACAATATTAAGTCTTCTAACCCATGAACCTGGGCTGTCTTTCCACTTAATTATGTCTTCTTTCATTTCTTCCAGCACTGTTTTGTAGTTCTCAGTGCTTAAGTCTTTCATCCCCTGAGTTTAATTTATTCCTAAGTACTTTATGCTTTTAATGCTGTTATAAATGGAAATGTTTTCTTAATTTTCATTTTGAATTGTTCATTGCTAGTATCTTGAAACACAACTAGTTTTTGTATGTTGACCTTGTACCTGGTAATTTTGCTGAATTTGTGTATTAGCTCTATTAGTTTTTTGGTGGATTGTTTGAGATTGTCTATATGTAGATAAATGTCATCTGCAGAAGAATGAAGTTGGGCCCCTACCTCGATCCCTGTGTAAAAATTAATCCAAAATGGATCAAGAGCCTAAATATAATAACTAAAACTATAAAACTATTAGAAGAAAACAGCAGTAAATCTTCACTTTTGTGAATCAAAGGACATTATCAAAAAATGAAAAGACAACCTACAGAATGGGAGAAAAGATTTGCAAATCATAAATTTGATAAGGGTTAGTAAATAATAAGAACTCTTATAACTCAATAGCAAAAAGACAAACAACGCAATTTAAAAAATTACCAATTGACTTGAACAGTCATTTCTCCGAAGTCCAAATGTTCAACAAATATGTGAAAAAGATGTAAAACTTCTTTGGTTTTTAAGGAAATGCAAATCAAAACCGCAATGAAATACTACTTTACATCTGCTAGGATGGCTTTTTATATAAAAAAGAAAAAGAAAAAATGCCCAGAAAATAACTAGTATTGGCAAGGATATGGAGAAATAGGAACCTTTGTATATTGCTGGTGGGAATGTAAAATGGTGCAGCCACTGTGGAAAACAGTTTGGGAGTTCTTCAAAATGTTGAACATAGAATTATGATATGGCCCACCCATTCCTCTCATAGGTGTGTACCCCAAAGAAATAAAATGTATATCCACATTAAAAACTTGCATATGAATGTTTATAGCATCATTAAAGGATGGAGACAACCCAAATGTCCATCAACAGATGCATGCATAAACAAATTGTTATATACATACATACAATGGAATATTATTCAGCCATAAGAAGGAATGAAGTACTGATACAAGCTCCAACTTGAACCTTGAAACATTATGCTAAATGAAAGAAGCCAGACACAAAAGGAAAAATAGTTTATGATTCCTTTAAGTGAAACGTCCAGAACAGGCAAATCCGTAGAGACAGAAAGAAGATCAGTGGTTGCCAGGGGCTGGGGGAAGGAGAGAATGGGGGCGGTTATCACTTAAAGGGGATCGGGTGTTCTTCTGGGGTGAGGAAACATTTCTGAAACTAGAGGGAGGTGATTGTTGGACAGTATTGTGAAGGCATGCACTAAATACCATCGAATCGTATGCTATAAAATATATGTATGAAATTATATGAACTGTATGAATTTCACCTTAATTCAAAAACAAACAGGTGGCAGGATTTGGCCTGTGGGCCATAGTTTGCCAACCTTTGTTCTAGAGCACTGTTTTTCAAACTGCAGGTCAAGACCCATTAGTAAGTTGGAAACTCAATTTAATGGGTCACAACCAGCAATTTTAGAAAAATGAAAAAGAATGGAAAAGAGCGTATCAGGTTGTCACAGACAGTAAAAAGTTATTGTTTCATGAGATGTTTGTTTCAGTTTTATATATACATGTAGGTCCTGGTTAATGATGTGATATATATTTCTTTTTATTAGCCATGGTTAATGTATGAGAAAAACCCAGCAGTCTTTCCTCCTGTATGTCTCCTTTACTGCTCACACACAGCACTTCACTCCTGGTCACCAAATGTGTGGAGGTTTTTCCCACACCAAGGAATTCTCTGCGACCAACTGGGTGTCTTACAATTTAATTTTACAACTCAGTTCTGAAAACTACCTGGAGATAGTGTCAGCTCCCACAGCTTAAGGGCTCAGTCCCACAAGACTGCCCCCACTTCAGATGCCAATCGCAGGTAGTAGGTCCCCGGGTTACCCACAGCTTCTGTCTGAGTTAATTGCAAATCGGAGGGTCCCACGACCCCCTCCTCAGGTTCAATTAATTTGTTAGAGCGGCTCACAGAACTCAGGGAAATACTTACATTTACCAGTTTATCAAAGGATATGATAAAGGATACAGATGAACAGCCCGGTGAAGAGTTACACAGGGTGAGGTGTGGGAGGGTCCTGAGCACAGAAGAAGCTTCTGTCCCCGCGGAGTTGGGGTGCGTCATCCTCCAGGTGTGAATGTTTTTGCCAACCTGGAAGCTCTCAGAATCCTGTATTTTGGGGATTTTTAGGGCGGCTTCCCCACGTCGGCATGATCAATTATTCATTCCATTCCCAGCCCTTCTCCCTTCTCAAGTGAATGGGGGACAGAGCTGAAAATTCCAAGCTTCTAATCCTGGCTTGGTCTTTCTGGTGACCAGCCCCCATTCAGGATCCCACCCAGAGATGCCTCATTAGAACAAAAGACACTCCTATCGCCCAGGCAACCACAAGGGTTTCAGGAACCCTGTGACCTCAAAGACTAAGTAACAGAACAAAAGATGCTCCTGTGCTCTTATCACTTAGGAAATTCCTAGGGTTTTAGGAGCTCTGTGCCAGAAGCAGGGATGAGGACCAAATACATAAATCACAATACCACAGTTAATAAAGCTTCAAAGCCACTTTTTACATGGTTCTGTGGCCTCTTTCTTCGGTCAAGTCCGCTGCCAAAGTCCAAAGCCAATCCACATTTTCTGCTCATTTTCGCCAGGGTCCCAATGTCTCGGGCTACTGTCCAACATCCTCCTTTAACCATAGTGAGTCCTCCAGGACATCCCACTCCCAGCACTGGACCCTAAACACCAGAGAACTGCTTCCCAGCGTCCAGCCAGGTCCGAGCTTTCCAGAGATCTGTGGAACTGGGCAGACATCATGACCAAGTCCATTTGATATCCACTTAGGGGAGACACAGGAACCTCTTCCTGCTTATTTGCAAGAGGTTGATGATCCAGCCTGGAAGTCCCGGGAAGGGACTGAGGGCCCTAGAGCTGGCCCTGATCCCTGCCTGGAATTCTTTTAACGTGTTTTTGCTGCCAGCCCCGCTCCTTTAGCTGCTCTCTGTAGAGCAGATTTCTTGTCAGCGTTCAGATCCAATTTTGCCTGGTCTCCTCGTTGATCCGGCCCCAGTGTTTTGTTCACAGCTCTCCTTTCTCAGCTCCCGCGCCTCTCATCATGACTGTGACAGCTTGCTGGGGTTCCGAAGGAGTGGGTGTGCTCACGTGTCTGTGTGTGAACCTCTGCTCAAGTCCGCCCTTGCCCTCCACCTGGCTTCCGCGGACACCAGAGCGTGGAGGCCCCCGATAGGCCACAACAGGGAAGGCGCTGGACAGCTGGACTGCAAGGCCCATAGGCTGTGGCTGTGTGTGGCTCTAAGCTTTTAGGAGGACAGGGGACCCCTTAAAGGTCTAGGGTCGATTTCTGGCCCGGGAAGTACTCAACCTGCAGGGATCTTTATCGCATAAGACGTACAGGGAGTCTGTCCCATGCAGTGTCAAAGCAACATGGGAGGTTAAGAAAGGGGGGCTTATGACCAAGACCCTAGGAACCTGTGACTGGATTGATGGCAACTAGGCCCACCCCCTCTGTGGCTGCCTCCGGATTTCAGGCCCCTGGTCTGCAGGTGCCCCTGCTCGGCAGCCTTGTCTCCTACAGGCACCGTTCCTCTTTGTCACAGTCAGCACGTTATCATACTAGGCGCCCAAAGCTACCCCACACTGCCACAGCCCGATACTGCCGTGTATCATTTCATTGGCTGAGACCCACGCCTTGGCGGCCAGCCTACCAGGCACAGCCGCTCTGCTCGGGGTGAGCCATCGAGACGAAGCCCAAGGAGGGACCTGTCAGTGTGAACTGAATCCGCTCTGAGCCCTGCCCCCTGCAGATCCCACACATTTGTCTTACCGCATAAACGCACGTGGCTCTCTGTGATCGCAGAGCCCGTTTTGGTGACAGATTGACAAAGGGGAAGGGGAGTGATTGAGTGGCTTGGCAACCAGAGTGCTTGAACACAACAACTGTCGTTTATTTAGCTCATAAATCTTCACCTGGGGCAAGGCTCAGTGGGGAAGGTTCAGAAGGCTCATCTCTGCGCCACGTAGCATCCACTGGGGCAGCTGGGAGGGCGTGCGTAAAACTGGAGGATCTGCTTCAAGTTGCCTCACTTACGTGGCTGGCAAGTTGGCAGTGACTGGAGGGGGCCTCTCTAGCTCTCTATGTGGACCTCTCCACGTGGGCTCCCGTGCAGGCTGCTTGAGTTCGTCACAGCGTGGTGCTAAGACTGAGCAACCCCAAAGAGCTGTGAAGAAGCTATATTGCCTTTTCTGACCCAGCAGAAGTCACATAGTGTCGCAGCCACTGTAGTCACAAGCCCACCCAGAGTCCAGAAGAGGGGCCATAGGCCCCGCCTTCAAGGGGCGGGGTTCCAGGGTCACATCGCTAAAAGAGCATGTGGGATGGGAGATATTGTTGACCATTTCTGGAAAGTACCGTCTCCATATGAGCCATGGAGAGGGAAGGGATCGCCATATTTGGACATTACCACATCCTTAGAACCCTAAGGGACTTGATGAAGTGGGAACAGGTAAAAGGCAAGGTGCTGAGGGCTTGAGTCCTGCCACTGGCACAAGGAAACTTGTTTCTGCTCTGGGAGATTGGGGAGTGGGGAGGTGGGGAAGCACGAAGCTTTTGACCTGCTTCTCTGGTGTACGCAAGAGACCCTTTGTGGGAATAACGCGAATGGGATTTGCGTGTGTTGAGTCTCCCCATTCCCTCCCACCTCTAGCTCAGCTCAACAGAAATTCCTGATGAATCATCCTCATCAGGGAGAGACCAGAAATATCTTCCTACTTGATAGCCAGGCAGAGGCGGGGACGAGCTCGGGGCTCAGAATTGCAGCCCCAGCAGCTGACAGACCGGCCGGTGTGGGGGTTTTTTTTCCTTTTGAATCTCTGGGTTCTGGAACAGAGCCACATCCAGGGAGATGCCCCAGCCCGGTGCTCCTTGTGGGAACACAGATAGGCTCCAGAAGATGGACGCAGCTGCTTGGTTCCAAAATGAAGCTGCCCCTCTAAGGGGTAATTGCTCTCAGCAGTGTTAGGCCAGAAAGCAGTGTCTGAGGCCTGTCCTTCTGCTGCACAGGCTCAGGTCTTTCCGCTTAGCCAGTCCAAAGCTCTGCTGCCCTCAGGCCCAGGACTGCTGTGTAAGGAGTCCTCTGCCATCTCTTACCTCCCACCCACTCCCACACCCTGGGAGGTTGGTTTGTGTGTTTGTAGGATTCCAACGAGCCACCTGGCTCGTTGCTAATGGCCCTGAGCTGAGCAAAGTCAGGGCAGTAACCTTTACCTGCCTGGCCTGGGGTTATTTATAAAACCCAAGAGCTTGGGGGCAGACTGTGCGGATGTGATACATATTAATAGTCCTCAGGAGGACCTGCCAGCTTGGGAATTCAGAATCCTTTCTGAGCCATAATTTTCAAAGGGAGGGCCAAGGATCACCTATTTAGAATCTTGGAGGGGGGGGGAAGCTTATTAAGAATGTAAATTTCAAAAAAAAAACCCCAAAAAACAGCCTGTAGATTTCAGACCTACTGAAGTCTAGAGTTTCTGAATCTGGCATCTGCATTTTAACAAGCATGCCTTGATGCACAGGAATTCTAAAGTTTGAGACCCAGTTGTAATCCCTTCCCCCAATCTAGACAGCGAAATACAGCAGTTCACTCACCTCTGTCCGTGCCATGGGGCTGTTAGGGGCTGGAGATATGAGGATAAATAAGACATGGCATCTGACCGGGAGGGGATCATTGTTTCCCAAAACTCTTGGACTAAGTGTTATCATCTGAAAATGAGGACTCACTTCCCTGACCCCTCTCCTTACCTTCTGGCAGGGTTTCAGAATTACTTCCTAAGGGATTATCTACAAATGCTGACTAGCTTATAGGAAATAAAAGGTCAGTTTGATAGTTCTGGGGAATTGATGCCATCTGGTTGGGCCATGTGGATTTTAATAATAACCATACTTTACTCGTATATGTCACCTTTGACTATCCCTGCAAAGAGACAAATCTAGAAGTATTTGTTCCACACACAGAATGCTTTGGGCAGCTGTTCACCCATTTCCCAAAGCCCCTTCTTTCCCGAGGCTCTTTAAGCTTTTCTGATGATACCAAAGAGAGTCTGTTTTCTGTAACAAAAAAAAAGCAGGCGGGTGTAGAAGAGAGAGTCCTGGGCAGAGAGTGAGATGACCAGGATTCAAGTCCCCCTTGACCACTTACGACCCATGAGACGTGGAGTGTGCCTTTCTGTCTGCATTTTCCCATCTGCCATGTTGATACCTCCCAGCCCACCTCATCGGGATCAAACAGATAAAGCACGTGTGGTGCTTTGAAAACTGAGCAGGAACCAGACACATGCAAAGCATTATGATGAGTAATGAGAACTCTGTGCCTTGCTTTCTAAGTTGCCTACAGGTCCCGGCTGAATAGTGGTCAGCAAGAGGCAAGGCAGGAACAAAATGAAAGGACTGACCCCATGTCGAGTCTTAAATCCCAAATTCACAGATACAGAAGGTGCCTTCTATTCTAATTAATCCTTATAGCAACGCTGAGAGGTAGGGAGGACAGACGTTATCTGTACAGAGAGGAGATTGGACTCGATATTTTCTGGGGCCTCTTCCAGATCTAAAATGAAATAATTCTGTTATTAGTCAGACGCGAAAACTGAGTTGAACTGAGCTGAGGGGAGTTTAAGAGGCCTGGCTAAGACCATGGGCTTATTAATGACAAAAGTCAAGCTGTAACTGGGCCTTCTGCCCCCCACCCTACCTCCTTCTGATAGATGGCATTGTCTCAGTTGGGCATTGGATGCCCAATTCCAGCTGTTTGGGCCCCTTTCTCCTGAGTGCTGTGACTCACAATAGCCTTTCTTCCCAGATTGGAATATATGGGCGGTTTCCCTGTACAGAGGTCAAAGGGGAGCCAGGAGCAGCTGGCCTTTCTCCAAGGAAGTGAGCCCACTTCCAGCCTGTCCCCAGTGGGGCTGATGTGTAAAGACGGAGCCCTGCACAGCCCACTCCTGGGTCCTCTCGCTGAGCTGCTTTGCCCCCTCACAGAGCAGAATGAACCGTTGCCACTTTCCCATTTTCAATGTTAATGATTTGTATTATTTTAAAATCTGCATGCCTGGAAACCTCTTTGCCAGAGGCCAGTGAGTAAGGAAGCCGGTAAATAAACGGGGAGCCTTCAGCAGATTCCAGGACTTCCATTACCTGGAGGACAGCACAGAACCTGAGCCTCCGGCCTCCCAGCCATAGCCAGGATGCCTGCAGGAGGTGGGGAGGACAAGCCAGCCACGGCAGGGCCCTGCTCCCCGATTCTGGCCCAGGGTGGGTCCTGCTGAGCTGCAGGGGGCCGTGAGAGCCCAGTCGGCCTCTCTGATGCATATTGCACCAGGGCTGTCACGTCAGGGAAGCGTGCCTTCCTCAAGAGACATTAAATATTAATGGCAGCAAGAGAGGCCATGGAGGCAGAGGGTAAACAGTAGTTAGAAAATGTTCATTTTAAGCGCAACTGTGTTAACTCCTGAGAGTAGAATGAGCATTTCCAGAGCAGAGCCAAGGCATTGAATTCCCTGGGTCTTAACCTTCTCAACGGGCTGACCGAGTTGGCGTGAATAGTCCAGCTTCATCTACTGTCCCAAGTCAGAGCCGTCCTGGGGCCCCTCCCCTGCCTCTCACACAGCCCACCATGTCGGAGAGAAAAAGCAAGCTCCCTGGGGTGACTCCTACCTCTGGGCCTGGGGACGCTGTGGATCCATCTCGAAACGCTGGGAGGCACACCCTGGAAGGGGGCGTATTTCTATTCAAGGGGCCTCTGTCAGGATAACCCAAGTGCACGAGGACAGACCCTTCCAGAATCCTAGAGCAGAGATTCCCAGGGCAGAAAGGGGTCTCAGAAACCATCTTCTGCAATCTCTAACCATCTGGCAAAACCATATCAAACAGATCGATCCTTACTGTTTTTCAGGAAAGAACTTTCCAAAACGTCCATTGCCAGAATGAGGAGATGCAGCTCAGGCACCCAGAAGCTGCGGGAGGCCTATCGGGGTTAAGGGGGAAGGGGCTTCCTCCCCCGCACCTGAGGCCACAGGGCAGAAAAGCCTTAAAGCTGCCAGGCAGCCCAGAGGAGATAGAAGGTGGGTTCTGTGAGGACGGGAAGCCTGGAGGACCTAGCAGCGGAATCTCCCCATCCTTTAGTCTGGGGTTCTCCATTTAGAATCCAGTTCATTCATACATTCGTGTACTCAGAGTTGTTCATTTCGTGCCCGCAGTGTGCCATGCTCTGTGCCAGGTGCTCTGGGTACAGTAACGAGCAAACTGGTCACGCTGTCTGCCTTCCCCCCGCCTACACGCAGCAGGGGAATTTGACAGGTGAATAAGCAATAACTGCAAAGGGGGAAGGTACTCTGATGCCACGAGCATGGGGGTGCTAAGGGAGCCGGGGTATAGGGGCACCCAGCCTGCTCCTGGGGCTGATGGAAGGTTCTCAGCAGACACGATGGAGAAGCTGTGTCCTGGTGTCCAGCCGTGTGCTGGGCTGGGCTGGGCTCGGGGTTGGGCACAGAGGGGCACAAGTGGCAGAAAATGAGCCCCGAGTGGCAGGATGTAAGAGGAGACACGGAAGCAGCCCAGCCACATCAGTCTGTGACCATTTTCTGCTCAGTCAGGAAAATCCCCTCCTCTTCAGTCCTTTCTGTGTTTCGCGGAGGCAGTGTCAGCCGAGGCCACAGACTCTGCTGCTTTTGTTTTCTCCTAAATTCAGCCTCTTCCTAGATCCTGCCAGGGACAGGCTGTGCTCTGCCTCTGGGGCGGCAGCCCTGGTTGGTGGCTAGCTTTTCTTGAGGCCAAGTCCAAATCTAAGCCTCGTCACTTCTCTCTGCTGGCCCTGGTTGGACTCTCATGGGCCTAGGGAAGTGCATCCCTAATTCTTCTTCGTGGTCCTTCATGCACTTGAAATCAGCAATCGTGTCCCTTTGAGATGTCTCCCCTGGGACCAATATCTCCTGCCCCTTCAGCCACTTCTCATATGATTTGATTTCTCTTTGTGTCACTAGCCCGGACCCTCTCCTTTCCTGGTTTGTCATTGTCCTTGTGAAAGTGGTGACCAAAATGGTCCCGTTGCTTGGCACTAGTCTGGCTTAGAGCAGGGATCAGAGGGAGAAATTCTCCTTCTTTGTCCCAGACACTCTGCTCTCATTAACACAACCCAGGGTTGCACGTCTTTATTTTTACAAGTGGCAGTTTATCACGGTTGGCTCATGTCAAGCTTGGGGTGCATAAACAAATGAACAGGGGCTTCCCTGGTGGCGCAGTGGGTGAGAGTCCGCCTGCCGGTGCAGGGGACACGGGTTCGTGCCCCGGTCCGGGAAGATCCCACATGCCGCGGAGCGGCTGGGCCCGTGAGCCATGGCTGCTGAGCCTGCGCGTCCGGAGCCTGTGCTCCGCAACGGGAGGAGCCGCGGCGGTGAGAGGCCGCGTACCGCAAAAAAAAGAACAAGCAAAGACATATCTTTTTCTTTTAATAGATGTTCCAATCCAGGTGTCCCTCTCTGTATAGGTCTGCTACTGATTTCTGGAATCCAAATGCAAGGCTTTGTATTTTCCATCCAAGATTTCATTTTATTTGTTTCCCTCAGTCTTCTATCCTGCCAGTCATTTTGAGTTTGGATTCGATCACCCGACATGCTAAGAGCTCGCCCTCCCAGTCTTACGGCCCCTGCAGATTTGATCAGCATGCTCCGTGTGTTGTCACCCCTGACACCTGCAATCCCCAGACCCTGGCTGGTAACTCCATATGGGAGCAGGAGGAAGGCCAGGTGGGTCCCCTTGCATCACTGCCACCGGGCTATTCAATCACTGTCGTGTTGTAATTGGCAAAAGCAAAATAACAGGGTGTTCTGTGTTTCGAGCCCTTTCCCAGGCTGGGTTTAATTGCAATGGGATTTATAACCGTCGCTGTAGGAGGTGATAGATGTGTCTCTTTCATCCTCTCTGGCTACTGAGGATGTCTAAGGGAGGAAGAAAGGCGAGTGGGACTGGAGCTGGGAACTCTGCAAGGTGGAGGGGTGGTGACCAGTGACTGGATGAGTGACAGCTGCGAAGGTCGCCCTAAGAGATGTAGGGCATGAACGTTCACAGTTCCCTGCAGTAGCAGTGCCTTTCTGGCCTTATTTCTTCACAGCAACCTTGGCAGATAGGGAAAGGAGGGCTCAATTCTCCATTTTACAGAGGGGGAGATTGAGTCGAGAGTGGATTCGCGGCTGATTCAAGGTCCCGCCAATAGTCAGGATGAGAACGGGGCTGGAATCCGGGTCTCGGGCTCTGATGTTCCCGCCACTCACACACTGCTCCTCCGGCGTCATTCACGGGACTTCGTGTCTGCTCAGCACTTACGCCTCCTCCAGCACTATTTGTGAGATGATATGCACGGCAGCGTGTCGTGAAGGGGAGCCTAGCAGGGCTACCAATAGTTTCTGTTGTTACGACAGGACTCGGTGTATGCAAGACACCGTGCTGGGCACCACGCGGGATGCAAAGCGTGGGATCCGCCATCCTGGCTTTTCGATGTTTAATAATGTCAGGAAGTAACCCTGGAGTAAAAGCAACGGGCTCTTAGGAAAGACCAATCCTTCCCTGCCTTCCATCTCTCCCCTCCGCCTCCCTCCTTCTATTCATTCATCCTCCCATTTATTTTTGTCTATCAGCAATTATTTATTGAGGCTCTTTTGTGTGCCAGGCACTGCTCCGGGTGCTATGATACAGTGGTGAACAGGCAGGTGCTGTTTCTGGCCTCTTGGAACTTGGAATCTAGTGGCGGATACAGAGGACTAAGCACTTATTTTAAAGGGTCAAATATGTCCTCATAGGGGAAGTGTGAGGTTGTGTGGGTCACTTAGCAAGGACCCGTGACCTGATCTGGGTGTTAGGGAAACTCTCCTAGTGGAAATCATGACTTAAACTGAGACCTGAAGTTTCAGTAAAAGCTGGGAGTTAGCCCTGGTAAAGAGCATGTGGAAGGGCGGTGTACTGAGAAGGAGAGGTATGTGCAAAGGCTCGGGGCAAGAGACAACATGATGCTTTTATGAAATGCAGAGAGAGAGAAAGGGAAGTGGGAAGAGATGAGCCTGGACAGGTAGACAGGGGCCAGATCATAAAGGGTCTTAGCAGTCCTGTTGAGGAGGGTTGGACTTCCGCCTAGTACAGGGGGAAGCAACTGAAGAGTTGTAAGCAGGGAGGAACATCATCAGGTTTCTGTTTTCAAGAGACTCCTCCAGCTGCAGTGAGGAGAACGAACTGAAAGTGCTCGGTTTAGGTCCTGCTAATGGTACCCCTGGGCTTCCCGGTGGAGCTGTGTATCCTGTAGGTAACTCGATGTGTGACTCTGGAGCTCAGAAGAGAAGTGTAGTCTGGGAACAGGAATTCACTATGTCTCTGCTAGCACTGGGGCGCTAATGCTAGTCCTGGCCAGGTGACGGGAGTCAAGTTATCAAACCATAATCGAAGCCATGGTCATGGATGCTACCACCAAGAGGGAGGGGGCACCTAGGACAGAATCCTGAGCACTGGCCTCTGAAGGCAAGCAAATACTCCAGAAACAGAAGCCCTTTTAGGAGTCCCAGTGGAATCCAATGAAAGCTGTGAGTCGTCTTTCAGATAAAGAAAGAGACTGGAAGCTTACGCACCCGTGGAGGCTGATCAGTGAACTCAGATGAAGAACCTGTGCTCTCATGCACCTCCCTGGAGGGAGGACGAGTCTCCACCCCTTCCTTTCCCTAATCGTCTCATCCTGCTGTCCCTCTCTCCCCTTCTCCCCCTTCCTGTTTCCTTTTCTAGACATTCGTTTTCCCCACCAGTGACTTCCCAGTCAGGTGTGGAGAATGACATTGCCAAAGGCTCGGGGGTTCTCAAGTCCCGGTGTCCCCAAACCCCCGAAAGGAAGCGTCATGCTTTTATAGCATCACCTCACACCAGGCTCTGTGGGCACCTCACTGGCTCCCTTTGGTGGGGCCGATGGACTTGGGCAGATAGTCGCACCTTGAGACAGAGCTGGGGAGACTGAAGCAGAAAATAGGACGCAGCCTCCTCTGGGTTCCCGCTTTCATTTAATTCAAATGAATTAAACATATTCTTCCTGAGTCCGTTCTTCGTGTGGATTGTAGGTGAGGGAAATAACCCGAGCAAAGGTACAGAGGCAGGATTATCCTGAGCAGGGAAAGGGCTTCAGGGTTGCTCAAGGACTGGGCACATGGGATGTCACCATGGGGGGGATGAGGCTCCAGGGCAGATTGGAGCCCCGTGGTGGTGGTCCTAAATGCAAGGGGGGTGAGGAGTCCGGACTATTCTGTAGGCAGTGGGGAGCTGGCAGTGGTTTCTGAGATGGCAATGGAGATCTGAAGTGAAGGAACCGGAGCCTGACTTGCAGAAGCCCAAACGTGGATTTGTGCAGTTATAGAACTCATTAATTTACCCAACATGAATCGAGTGCCTGGTATTCGCAGGCTCAGAACTTGAACCAAGAGATGCAAAGACAAGGTGCTGTCCCTGCCTTCAAAGGGTCGGCAGCCTGGCCGGGGAAACAGAAACGTAGTGTGATGAGTAGATGCGAGGAAGCAGATACCTCGGCACCTCCCCGCCAGCCACTCTCCTGCCCTGTGCAGGAACCCTTCCAGTGCTGGGAGGAGGAAAGGGAATTCTTCTCTCCCAGAGGCTGCCAGGAGAGAAAGCCTTCCCAAGCAGCCGCCACTCTGACCAGAGTTAATGACGGACTCACAAGGCCGGAGGGGGGTGGCTCTAGGGTGTGGTAGTCCCCTGAGCTCCATTTAGCGGCTCAGCGTCCTGGACAAAACCCTATTTGCGCAGCCCTAGGCTGAGCTTTTAGCTTGGAGGGTTAGAGGGGGCATGGGCAGGGCTTAGGATCCAAACCCTCTAAATATTTGCTGTGGGGAACTCTTCATCCCCAGGAGGAGAGAAAAGGCCGAGGAAGCATCTCTCCAGTGCTCAGAGGGGCAGTTTCGGGTCCAGCCAGGAGATTTCCCCCTGATGACCAAATGACCTTTAAATGGAGGCCGAATGCCATGCGTCTGTTGCATACCTGGTCGCCTTAATGCGAGCCAGGGGCTAGGGTCGCCTGGCTGGACTAATTCAAATGTAACTGAAGGATGAGAAATAGGAAGCGATTGCAAACACACGGGTGGTGGGCAACGCTGCAGGAACAGATGCTTCCAGAAAGGCCCCCGCTGGAAATGTTTGCATTGTTACCGGGCAGAGACCAGGCTGCCCGTGGGGTTTCTTCCTTCTTTCCGTTTGCTGAGCCTGTTCACAGGGACAGCGAACGCGCCAAGGATCTGGCAATGCTGAGATGGTGGAGAGAGACAGGGCCCACTCCTCTCTTTTGCCACCATCCTCCTAACCTCCTAACCTGTTTAGAAGGACCATACAGGACCAGGAAATCTGAACCCCAAAAGCCACAAAACTGGGTCCCAGAGTTTGATTTGTGACCATGGCTGTATCGGCAGACCTCTTTGGTCCCCGTGTTCTTGCTTATAAGAAGGGAACTAAGAATCCTCCTGCATCCTGTCTCACCAAGATGATGCAGGGAGGCTGAGTGAGGTAGTAAAAGAGAGAGTGCATCAGTGGGGAGCACCCTCTGGGTGTGTGGGGATCTAAGCAGGGAAGCCCAGCCCAGGTGCAACGTTCCAGATGAGTTTGCGGGCAGGAACGCTCAGGCTCCATCCTTCCTGGGGGCCCAGCATCCTTGTGCCCCACATAGATTTGGGGCAGAAAATCACCAAGGTGGCCTCCCCAGCCCCAGCTCTGCCCTCTGAACCAAGGCGGTTGCCTTTGCAAGAGGGTTTGAGGAAATTCCGAATAGAATGAAGTCAGTTCGGCTTTTTTTCCCCCACTTAAGTGACCGTCTAGACACACACCTGATTCCTGGGAAGGAAGGTCAGATGTCACCTGCTGCTGCTTTGGGTGCTGCGAAGCCTGGCGTCTTTCTCCTGCCGTCTCCCCTCTTTTCTGACTCCTTCCTTCCTCCATCTCCTCACCAAGAATAAAGACTGGGCAGTCGTGTGACTGTCACTGGAGTTCCCAAGGAAGCCAGCACACACCAGATGTGCATATGCCCTGCACTGCCGCATCTGTAAGTCGGTCGGAGACCTCCCAGCCACCGTCTCCTCTCCCAGTCTTTACCCAGCCACTCCAGAAACAGCAGAAAAACCTCCGACTCCCAGCAGACTGAGGAGTGGTGTGGCCAAGTCTCTAAGATGCTAAAGCATCCACATTCAGGGGAGGATGCTTGCCAGTTTCCATTTTCCCTGAGGATAGACTGAGGAGAAACAGACGTAGGCAGCAGCAAACCGGATTTGGGCTTGGGCTAAGAACGCGCGTGATGCCGTTGAGTCGAGAGATTTGCTGGGCCCCTTTCTCCTGTTCCTCTCCAGTGTTCTAAGCCAGGAGACACTTAAGCCCCAGCTGTAAGTACAGCCTCGCCCCAGCAGGGGATTAGTCTTGTCCCCGAGATGGAAGGAAGGAGGGAGAGGCTCACATACTGAGCACTGTCTTTATGCTGAAGCTGCAGCTAAGCGGGGAGCTTTCATCCTCACCTTGCTGGACACATGGGTATCCCAGGCTGCTGCCTGGGGAGGATCAGCCCAGCTGCTGTTGCGTCTCTCCCAGCCCAGGTGCTGGCAGCGTCCACCTTGGTCCTGCTGTGACTCTGCCTCTGGTTCCTGACTCCCTACCTCAGGCAGCTGCAGGACCCTCCTCGCCCTGTTTTCTGCCTGCTTCCCAAGCTGCTTGGACCTCTTCCCCAACTCCTTCTCCATCATCCTGCCTGGTTTGGGTTCCACACTGACTCTGATCTGAACAGTTTCACGACTGGCTGAGCCCCAGTTTTGATACGAGTTGTTAGTCATGGGGATGATTTGCTAAGAAAGCAGGTGGCCTCCTCCAATACTTTATAGAAGAATGTGGTACTTACAGAAGTAAAACAATAGGTTTTTTCAATATAGGAAGACTAGAGCACGTTCTGTGCGTACACATAAAGCAGTATTTCCGATAATCTGTCCGGCTTAACTAGAGGTGGGCTGGAGGTCAACCAGATGGCCTCCTCCAAAGACAACCTAGAAGAAGGTGAAGGTTTTAGAGTCAGATCTAGATTCAGACCCTAGCTCTGCCCCTCATTGCCTGTGTGATCTTGGGCCAGCTACCTGACGCCTTGCATCTTAAGTGCTGTCTCTGTCTTGGTAAAGTCAGACTGACGATAATACCTACCTTTTAGTTGTGAAGATGACCTTGAGATACAGTATGTGCAGTCAGTCTTCTAGAGGCCTGGGGAAGCTCTTCTTTTCCTTTAGGCTTCAGGAGTCCCGAGTTATTGAAGACACTCCATTTCATACTAAAAATGTATTTCATTTCAGATTCAGATTTATCTGAAATGAGTTAGATAAGCTTCTCTCCCACCTAATATTCAAAATTGGAATTTACAAAACAGAAAATTAAGGGGCAATGGCTAGACTTATTACAGAAGCATCCTTCTTTTGCATAATGATATTTTCTAGGGTTCTTCTGCTAACAGAGCATTTTTGTCCGTGTTAGATGCTATCATTTGACAGAGAAGCTGTCAAGAGAGGCTGAAAGCTACAGAAATAAATATTAGGAGTTATCGGGAACCTTTGTTTCCTAAAGAATAATTAGAGAAAAGGGGAAGGGACATCAGAAAAGTAAGATTTGGGGAAACTGGGATTTGACTGATAAAAATTCAAATGGTTTCAGGAAACAACTTTTGCATAAAGCAAAAGTACACCTGAATTGTGGAGCACTGCACTACCTTGTACCTAGAACGCAGAGCTCGTCGAGAGTGTGTGTGTGTAAAAGGAAGAGAGAGGGGGAGGAAAGGAGAGGATGAAGTTGAGAGGCGAGGGCTCCTATTGGCATGGCCGTTAAAACTACTTCTGCCGGTCACAGTCACAGCACATTAAGGTCTGCCGAGGCAGGATTGGTCATGACATTGATCAACACTTCATTTTGTGTTTGACTCTGGTTTATTGTAGACTGTTTTCTCCAGACATCCTCTGATGTGTCTGTGGCTGAGAGCAAATGAATATAGATTTTCCCATCACATTCCAGGTCTCAAGGCTGCATCCCTGGCAGTCCTACGCCTATGGGGTGTAAGAGGCTGTTTGGGGTGGTGCTGGGCCCCCAGATACCAGGCCTGGACAGTGTGGGAGTTGGGAGCTGAGGGTGTTGACATGTGTCCTGTTTTGGTCAGGACAGCTCGAGACTGGGAAGGAAATAAGCTTTCAGGTGGGCGATGGTGATGCACCGCCACGGGCAGATGGAGAAGAGGCCGAGGAGACTGCAGAGAGGGAGGAGCTGCTGACATGAGGAGAAGCAATTGGGGCGTTACGTTAAGTCCATGAGGGTGCAGGCTGGGGAGGGGCAGGGAAGGAGGTCGACGGAAGATTTATGGTTCACGTTTTAAGGAGTTTGCTGTGGTGGCATGCAGTCTGGGTTGGAGGGGGAGATATTGGAATTGGGAAGGTGAATGAAGAGGCTGTCGCTCTGTTTCAGCGTGTGATAGAAAGGATGCAGGAGTTGGGTGATGATGGAAAGGAAGAGGGAAGAATGGGGGGAACAGAGAGAGAGGTGCGCATAGTTAAGGACATCGACCGGTTGTAAACGCTGGATGAGTTTACTTGTTCATGCAGTTATTCTCTCATTCTTTCTTTTTTATTTCTGAGGAAAATGCCTCTTTTATTCTTGTGGTTTAAATAGATTCGTGCTTTGTCATAAGCATAAGCCCACAGTATACATAAACACTAATTTTTAAAGGATGTTATTTCTTTTTTCTTTAACATTTTTATTGGAGTATAATTGCTTTATAATGGCGTGCTATTTCTGCTTTATAACAAAGTGAATCAGCTATGCATATAATATATCCCCATATCTCCTCCCTCTTGCATCTCCCTCCCACCCTCCCTGTCCCACCCCTCTAGGTGGTCACAAAGCACCGAGCTGATCTCCCTGTGCTATGCGGCTGCTTCCCACTAGCTACCTGTTTTACGTTTGGTAGTATTTATAAATCCATGCCAGTCTCTCACTTCGTCCCAGCTTACCCTTCCCCCTTCCCACGTCCTCAATTCCATTCTCTACGTCTGCGGCTTTATTCCTGTCCTGCCCCTAGGTTCTTCAGAACCATTTTTTTCTTTTTTTTTTTAGATCGCATATATATGTGTTAGCATATGATATTTGTTTTTCTCTTTCTGAATTACTTCATTCTGTATGACAGACTCTAGGTCCATCCACCTCACTACAAATAACTCAATTTCGTTTCTTTTTATGGCTGAGTAATATTCCATTGTATATATGAGCCACATCTCCTTTATCCATTCATCTGTCGATGGACACCTAGGTTGCTTCCATGTCCTGACTATTGTAAATAGAGCTGTAGTGAACATTGTGGTACATGACTCTTTTTGAATTATGGTTTTCTCAGGGTATATGCCCAGTAGTGGGATTGCTGGGTCGTATGGTAGTTCTATTTTTAGTTTTCTAAGGAACCTCCATACTGTTCTCCATAGTAGCTGTATCAATTTACATTCCCACCAACAGTGCAAGAGGGTTCCCTTTTCTCCACACTGTCTCCAGCATTTATTGTTTGTAGATCTTTTGGTGATGGCCATTCTGACTGGTGTGAGGTGTTACCTCATTGTAGTTTTGATTTGCATTTCTCTAATGATTAGTGATGTTGAGCATCCTTTCATGTGTCTGTTGGCCATCTGTATATCTTCTTTGGAGAAATGTCTATTTAGGTCTTCTGCCCATTTTTGGATTGGGTTGTTTGTTTTGTTGATATTGAGCTTCATGAGCTGCTTATAAATTTTGGAGATTAATCCTTTGTCAGTTGCTTCATTTGCAAATATTTTCTCCCATTTTAAGGGTTGTCTTTTTGTCTTGTTTATGGTTTCCTTTGCTGTACAAAAGCTTTGAAGTTTCATTAGGTCCCATTTGTTTATTTTTGTTTTTATTTCCATTTCTCTAGGAGGTGGGTCAAAAAGGATCTCGCTGTGATTTATGTCATAGAGTGTTCTGCCTATGTTTTCCTCTAAGAGTTTTATAGTGTCTGGCCTTACATTTAGGTCTTTAATCCATTTTGAGTTTATTTTTGTATATGGTGTTAGAGAGTGTTCTAATTCATTCTTTTACATGTAGCTGTCCAGTTTTCCCAGCACCACTTATTGAAGAGGCTGTCTTTTCTCCATTGTATATTCTTGCATCCTTTATCAAAGATAAGTTGACCATATGTGCCTGGTTTATCTCTGGGCTTTCTGTCCTGTTCCATTGATCTATATTTCTGTTTTTGTGCCAGTACCATACTGTCTTGATTACTGTAGCTTTGTAGTATAGTCTGAAGTCAGGGAGTCTGATTCCTCCAGCTCCGTTTTTCTTTCTCAAGATTGCTTTGGCTATTCGAGGTCTTTTGTGTTTCCATACAAATTGTGAAACTCTTTGTTCTAGTTCTGTGGAAAATGCCCTTGGTAGTTTGATAGGGATTGCATTGAATCTGTAGATTGCTTTGGGTAGGATAATCATTTTCACAATGTTGATTCTTCCAATCCAAGAACATGGTATGTCTCTCCATCTGTTTTTATCATCTTTAATTTCTTTCATCAGTGTCTTATAGTTTTCTGCATACAGGTCTTTTTTCTCCTTAGGTAGGTTTATTCCTACTTATTTTATTCTTTTTGTTGCAGTGGTAAATGGGAGTGTTTCCTTAATTTCTCGCCCAGATTCTTCATCATTAGTGTATAGGAATGCAAGAGATTTCTGTGCATGAATTTTGTACCCTGCTACTTTACCAAATTCATTGATTAGCTCTAGTAGTTTTCTGGTGGCATCTTTAGGATTCTCTATGTATAGTATCATGTCATCTGCAACAGTGACAGTTTTACTTCTTCTTTTCCGATTTGGATTCCTTTTATTTCTTTTTCTTCTCTGATTTCTGTGGCTAAAACTTCCAAAACTATGTTGAATAATAGCGGTGAGAGTAGGCAACCGTGTCTTGTTCCTGATCTTAGAGGAAATGATTTCAGTTTTTCACCATTGAGAACAATGTTAGCTGTGGGTTTGTCATATATGGCCTTTATTGTGTTGAGATAATTTCCCTCTATGCCTACTTTCTGGAGGGTTTTTATCATTAATGGGTGATGCATTTTGTTGAAAGCTTTTTCTGCATCTATTGAGATTATCATATGGTTTTTCTTCTTCAGTTTGTTAATATGGTGTATCACATTGATTGACTTGCGTATATTGAAGAATCCTTGCATTCCTGGGATAAACCCCACTTGATCATGGTGTATGATCCTTTTAATGTGCTGTTAGATTCTGTTTGCTAGTATTTTGTTGAGGATTTTTGCATCTAAATTCATCAGTGATATTGGCCTGTAGTTTTCTTTCTTTGTGACATCTTTGTCTGGTTCTGGTATCAGGGTGATGGTGGCCTCGTAGAATGAGTTTGGGAGTGTTCCCCCCTCTGCTATATTTTGGAAGAGTTTGAAAAGGATAGGTGTTACTCTTCTCTAAATGTTTGATAGAATTCGCCTGTGAAGCCATCTGGTCCTGGGCTTTTGTTTGTTGGAAGATTTTTAAACACAGTCTCAATTTCAGTGCTTGTGATTGGTCTTTTTATGTTTTCTGTTTCTTCCTGGTCCAGTCTCAGAAGGTTGTGCTTTTCTAAGAATTTGTCCATTTGTTCCAGGTTGTCCATTTTATTGGCATATAGTTGCTTGTAGTATTCTCTCATGATCCTTTGTATTTCAGCAGTGTCAGTTGTTGTTTTTTTATTTCTAATTCTGTTGATTTGAGTCTTTTCCCTTTTTTTCTTGATGAGTCTGGCTAATGGTTTATCAATTTTGTTTATCTTCTCAAAGAAACAGCTTTTAGTTTTATTGATCTTTGCTATTGTTTCCTTCATTTCTTTTTCATGTATTTCTGATCTGATCTTTATGATTTCTTTCCTTCTGCTAACTTTGGGGTTTTTTTGTTCTTCTTTCTCTAATTGCTTTAGGTGTAAGGTTAGGTTGTTTATTTGAGATGTTTCTTGTTTCTTGAGGTAGGACTGTATTACTATAAACTTCCCTCTTAGTACTGCTTTTGCTGCATCCCGTAGGTTTTGGGTCATCATGTTTTCCTTGTCATTACTCACTCATTCTTTTCACCAATAGTTATTGAGCAGTACCAGGCTTTGTGCTGCTCGCTGGAGGGAAGCCATGGCTCAAGCATTCCTGAGTTGATTTTCTAATGGAGGGTTTATAGCTACAAAAATGGGCAATTACCATAGCTGTGGGAGCACAAAGGAGCGACACTGGTTGGGGGATCGGGGATGTAGTTCAGGAAGCCTTTTTGGAATCAAACGGGAAACAAGCAACCTCTAAGCTATGAGCTAGTAAATAAAGCAAATGCTATAGTGAGTCCAAGAAAAGAAATAGACATGGATGATGTCCCCTGGTTGGCAATGAGACATTGTTGATGACCTGGGAGAGGGCAGTTGGGGGAGGATTAAAGCGATGGCAAAGGCAGCGTGTTCAGATATAGTGTATTAATGGAAAATTTGAGGTCTGCTAAGACCAACAGATCACGAGATGACTGCCATTGAAAAGGCCATCGTTCCCAAGAGGAAGGGGCACACTTTGCCAAGGGGGGCCACATGGGAAGCATCAGGGTTTGTCAGGAGGCAGTGGGAGCTTGGGGCAATGTGGGCAAGAGTCTCTGTTGTGGTTTCTTCATGGAGGACCAGGTGAGGCAGCGTGCATAGGCTTAGGATTGACTAGTTTGAATAATCTCAGTGGGTTCTGGGGCACAGGGCCTCTCCCGAGTTGCCTGGTACCTAGTCCTGGGAGTGATTAGGGCAGATAGCTAGTAGCCTGGAGTGTAAGTGCCCTGTGAGTACCCAATAAAGGAGGAGGCTGGGGTGTGGAATGGGTGGTTTGTATTTGAAAAGTGCCCTTATGGGCTAGTTTAATATTTCTAGGAATTGGGTAACCCTGAGAGGGGTGGTCCATCCCGGGTCAGCAAGGCTCCAGATGTGAAAGCATCAGCATACTGAAAAATCAAAGATATGGTTAATACAGGCAGTTAAGGGATCATACATAACATTTATTGGACAGTGGCTGTATGTTTGGTACCCTTCTTAGTAATGTACATGTTTTAGCTCAACTCTCACAGCATCTTTAGGAGTTAAGTACTACTAGTTTACAGATGAGGAAAGTAAAGTTCAGAGAAGTTAAGGAACTTGAGCTAGATCACACAGCTAGTACTGGGCTTGGAGGCTGGCTCCTGGGCTGGTGGTCCCCGTCACTGTGCTGTGCTGCCTCTTTAGTGGATGCCGAGCGAGTCTCAGCACAGGCTATAGAATGCTCATTCAGCAGTGATCATTTTAATTAAAGTTGAGAATTTCATGTGGCATTTTTCTTTTCAAAATTCTCCATTAGATCCTACTGCTTCCACCATGACGGAGGTAACGGCATTTTGCAGGAGGATTAACTGAGGATCGGAAAGATTTTGAGGCTTTTCCAAAGAGACATCTTGATTCCAGCGGGGAGTCAGGCTCCCAGCTGGGGCTGTTCTGAACGGAACCAGCATTTCTCTCTCTGGGCAGCTGAGCAGCCTTCCCCAAAACATTGCTTCCTTCATTTGCATGCGCACTAATTGTCTCTAGGTTTCAAAGAATCTCTCGCAAGCCCATGTACTGTTCTTTCTATAAAGAAGGGGCAAAGAACAGTCTGTGCCGAAGCCTTTGGAGCACTGAGTGAATCCAAATGAGATTTGCTTGGTAATTATGTTTTCCTTAACGAAGTTTAAAGGAAGCGGTAACTAACAGGGCTTTATTCAGACAGCAGCCATTTCTCATCACTAAATCGTGCTTCCACAGCAGAATCATAAACAAAAGATTTTGAAGGGTTCAAGTTCCAAAGGCTGCATGAGCTGGAGAGGAAGATGTGAAATATTGAGTTTGGGGTTTGTGTCTCGACTTCTGATTAACTGGCCCTTCCTTGCTCTGTTGGGTGGCTTAGGCTCCAGTGTGTAACAGGCTTCAGTGAGTATTAACTCTTCTTAAAGGTACCACAAGGGTTTCCTCGGGAGGCTGGGGCTCGGCTCCCAGCCTGGGAAGACCCTCTGGAAGTCTGTGGGGCAAAGTATCTTCCTTTACCCCTTATAGGTGATCAGACAGGGAGCCTTCAGGAATGACTGAGCCTTAGGTGTACTGTAAATGGGGCAGCAGAATAAGAAGGGAAAAGTTAGGCCTTGGGAACCCCTGTGCTGCTGGTCATTAGAAAGACAGATCTTGTCAAGGTCACGACAGTTTGCAGCCAGATGGCCTTGAGTTCCTATTTGTCACAGAGTTGTCTTGCCCAGACTCTCCCCCTTCTGAATTCCTGACCCACCTGCCATGGGCACTTCCCTCCAGTGCCCGTTCTCAGTGATTCCCGCTGCCCGCTCTGCTGGGCCTGGTTCCCAGCCCCTGTCCTTTGCACTGACCCTGAGCAGGAGGGGACAGCTGATGGGTGGGTCTCCCTCTGAGAAGTATTCCGGTTATCAGCACAGCGAGGATAAGGAGTAATGGCCAGGACCCAGAAGCCTGCCATAAACGAGCTATTCCCCTGCTCCCTGGCCCCAGGCAAATCGCTGACTCAAAGAGGGTTAGGACCAACAGCTAGGAAACTGGGGTTCAGAACAGAGCAGTTACTTGGGTACCATAACGTACCCAACTGGTAAATTTCAGGCTCTGGAGCTAGACCTTCAATCTAAGTGTTGGTTTTCCCACAGAAAGTCCCATATAAAGCTTCCCACATACCACGCTACTTGTTCCCAGAACTGGGTCAGTAAGCCTTGCCCAGCCTTCTTCACGGTACACAGGACATCTGAAAGTGCTTTATACTCAGTGAAGCTCTATACCAGTGGTTCTCAGTGGGGAGTTACCTATTTTTTTTAAAGACTTAAAAAATTTGAGGTATAATAATATACAGTAAAATTCATTTTTTATAGTGTACAGTTCTATGAGTTTTGACAAACTCGTACAAGCATGTAACCACCACCTCAACCAAGATATAAGAACAGTTGCGTCACCCCCTGAAAATTCTCTTGTGTCATTTTGTTGTCAGCCCCTCTCCCCTCCCCAGCTCCTGGCAAACACTGATCTGTTTTCTGGCCCTACTTTTGCCTTTTTCAGAAGATCATATAAGTGGAATGATACAGTGCTATAGACTGAATGTGTTCCCTCCAAAATTCTTTGTTGAAATCTAATCTTCAATGTGATGGTATCTGGAGGTGGGACCTCTGGGAGGTAATTAGGTCGTAAGAGTGGAGCCCTCATGAATGGGATTAGTGCCCTTATAAAGAGAGGCCCCAGAGAGCTCTCTTGCCCCTTCCACCATGTGAGGACACAGTGAGAAGATGGCTGTCTATGAACTGGGAAGCAGGCCCTCACCAGGCACTGAATCTACCAGTTCCTTGATCTTGGATTTCTCAGCTTTCAGAGCTATAAGAAATAAATTTCTGTAGTATTCTAAGACATAGCAGTATGTAGCCATTTCAGTCTGGCTTTTTCCACTTGGCATGGTGCATCTGAGAGTCATCCAGGTTGTTGCCAATATCAGAAGTTTATTCCTTTGTATTATTAAGCACTATTCCACTGTATGGATGGGCCACAGTATATCTATTCCTTCACCAGTTGAAGGACTTTTGGGTTGTTTCCAACTTTGGAAGACCATGAACAAGGCTGCTATTTTGTAATAATATAAACCAAGGGGGCATTCTGTAAATACATCTTATGTATTTGTAAACACAGGATATTTTTGTAAAGATTTAGTATGTGTTGAATTTTCCATGAAAATTCACTAAGAAAATTGGGAAGACCATACCTTGTTTTGTTCTGAATTTTACCAAAAGTTGGTCAACATTTACCAAAAGTTGGTCAGCATTTGAAAATCACATCACCCTTCATCACTCTTGCCAACTTAGCTGTGGTATTTGAGTTGCCAGCACAACACTTTTTGTATTAGTTTGAATTTATAGCTGCTGTATTCATGGTGATGCTACATAAGCTACAAACGTCTGACTCCTTCCTTCTGTCTTCTAGTTTAATCATACTCAAGCATTTGCATAATGAAATACTTATTTTATTATAAATTACTTTCTTTTTATTACTCCTTTGTATTATAATTAGGGGAATGAGGTGGATTTAAAAAAATGTTAGGTATGTAGTTATATATGAATTTTTATTTTGGGCTAGAAAAGGCATATTATAAAATACTGGTTCAGGAAAGGGAGTGTTGATTGTAAGAGAGTTGAGGACTACTCCTCTTCACAAGAGTTGTGCGGTCAGGACTTTATCCATCAGTATAGACAAGGCTGTGTCCTGAGAGAACAGTTTACATTGGCAGCTGGCAATTTTAGGAAAATATTCATGTTCCAGAGCTTGCTGTAGCAGGACTTGGTTCCCTTGGCTATATTCAGAGGCATTTGGAAAAATAATTAGCTGATAAATATTTATTGAGCACCTATTATGTGCCAGGTGGTATCACTATCCGCAAGGAGAATTCTAATAGTGGTAGGGGTGGGAGGGTATATTTACAGAGTATATTTATATATACAAGTGAATGAAAAAGATAATTGCTGGCACTGGTAAGTGCTAAGAAGAAGGTAAAATAGATAAGCGCTTTACTTGGGGAATTAAGTAAGGCCTCTCTGAGTTTGGACCTGAAAATGAGAAGAGGCAGCGTTGCAAAGATCTAGCAGGAAAACATTCCAACCACAGGGAATAGCGGGGGTAAAGGCCCTGAGATGGGAAGCATATGGAATGCTTTGGGAGCAAAAAGACGACCAGGTGTCTGGAACATAGAGAACATAGGGGAAGTGGAGGGAGAGGGCGACAAAGAAGCCAAAGTTCTCCAAATAATGCAGGTCTTATAGGTCATGGTTATGTGTAGAATTTCACTGTTTGCAGTGGGAAGCCTAGGGGCTGTGTTAAACATGGGAATGATGTGATCTGACTTATGGTTTAGAAAGACCACTCTGGCTGCCCTGAAGGGAAAGTGGAGGCAGAGAGACCAGGAGACTAGTGCAGAAGTCCAGAAGACAGGTAGTAGAGGCCTAGATCGGGGAAAAGCATGGAGATGGTAGGTAGTAATTGAATTAGAAATGTGTTTTGGAGGAAGAACGGCCAGAACCTATGGATATGGTTAATTTTGGAGTATGAGGGAAAGAGACTGACTCCTAGGTTTTTGGCCTGAGCAATTGGGAGGGAAGAGGTACCATCTATTGAGATGGGGAAGATTAAGAGAGATGGTAGAATTGAGGGGGAAAGTTGACTTCGTTCAGCCAACTGAAGTGTGAGACACCTATTAGACATCCACGTGGAGGGAATTCCCCAGTGGTCCAATGGTTAGGACTCCATGCTTTCACTGCTGTGGGTCCAGGTTTGATCCCTGGTTGGGGAACTAAGATCCCATAAGCTGTGTGGTGCAGCCAAAAAAAAAAAAAAAGAAAAAGACATCCACGTGGAGATATCAATTAATACTTAGGTGTATAAGGTCAAGTGAGAGATGCAGTCTGGAGATAACATTGGAAGTTATCAGCAGGAGAGATTTTGGAAAGATAGTGGCAGCACAGTTTTTAGGTAGTTTTTTTGTTTTTTGTTTTTTTGCGGTACGTGGGCCCCTCACTGTTGTGGCCTCTCCCGTTGCGGAGCACAGGCTCCGGACGCGCAGGCTCAGTGGCCATGGCTCACAGACGTAGCCGCTCCGCGGCATGTGGGATCTTCCTGGACCGGGCATGAACCCATGTCCCCTGCATCGGCAGGCGGACTCTCAACCACTGTGCCACCAGGGAAGCCCAAGCTGCTTATTTTTGAACACTCTATAAAACAATGGAAGAGGGAGCTCTGTGGAGTTACGAAAGACACCTGAACAAAGTCTTTTTCTAAAAGTTCAGGAAAACTCATTTCACTTAAAAATGAAATGATTGCATCCAAACCCCATAAAAGTTACTGTAAGGAAGACAAAATGAGAATAACATCCATGCAGACAGTGAAATCACACCAAAAAGTAAATAAATAAATAACCACCCCCCAAAAAAACAACAACAACCAGAAAAAAAAAAAAAACTATAACAGTATTTCACAATGAGCTAAAATTTTTTAAAATGGTACAAGACATGAAACATAATATAAATCAGATTTAGAAAAACAGAAATGTAGTGATAGAATTCAAGAAAGAATTAGAAAGAAAAGAAAAAATTTATAAGTGAGGCGTGAACTAGAAGGAACACAAGAGCAAATAAACACTATAAATAATACCTTATGAGAAATAAAAGGCATAAAGGAGGGAAAAATTTTAAACCAAGAAGAAATTAAGAAAGAGATAAACATGGTTTGAGAGAAAGTGACAAATATTTAAGAAAGGCAAAGAAGGTTCAACATATGGATAATAGGCATCCTTGAAAGGCAAAAAGAAAACTAAAGCAAGGTAACAAATCATAAAAAATATAATTCAAAAAAACCTCCTGAAATTAAAAGAAAATTTAAAGCTGAATATTGAAAGAACACTCTTTGTACCTGAGAATATTGACCCAGAAGGATGGAGGCTTGTTCTAGTAAAATTACCAGGCTTTAAAGAAAAAGAAGAGTATCCTTTGGGCATCTAAGCAAAAGAGTAAGTGATTTATATGAGAAAGAAAATGATATTGTCATCAGACTTTTCTACAGCCACATGTTATGACAGAAGAAAATGGAGTAACAGATTAAAGGTACTCAAAACAGGAAATGTGAACATGAGCCAAAGATTGTACATTCAGCCAAATTGACCTTCAAGTATAAAGAACACACTATCATTAAAATAGCATGTAAGAACTCAGAGAATATTGTCCCTATGAGTTCTTCCTCAGGAATCTACTAGAAAACGAGTTCAGAAAACCCAGTGGTCAGAGAGACATGGGTGTAAGACCAGTGTTGAGCATTAAACATATGGTTACTTATAGCAACAAAACTAAGTGAGGGTTCCCAGGGCTACATTGCATGATGCAATGGCAATATCATCTGACAATGTAGGTATAGTGTTAAGAATTGGGGAACAGAGATGGCATATGCAAAGATATTTTAAACCTTTTTAATACATAATAATGATGGCTGGGAGTGGTGTTAGTATTGCTACTAATAAGTATGGTTATTCTGAGACTGTTGTATGTATGATGTGGGATAAAGCAAATAAATAATTATGGGTCACCCTATTTCTGTCTTTTTTGTGTCCTTGAGAACCAGGATTCTCAGTGCAAAAGAATGGAAATATAGATGTAGTTATAGAAGAGGCAGAGTAAAAACCCTGTAGACTTGAATTTTTATTTTATAAATTTTGTATAAATATTTTATATCCATCTATCTATATGTTATATATTTTGTTTTATATATATATAATATTTGTTATCTATATCTCTATCTATCTATAGATAGATTTTTTTTTTTTTGCCCCTTAGCTCTGTCCACTGAAAAAGGCCTAGAAACTATGACCAAGAGGTACAACCAGATTATGGTCGTGCTATACCATTTCCCACTGAAAGAAACCAGGGCTTCTTGGAGATGTGGCTGATCCCAGGTGTAGGCAGGAAATGTACAAAATGACAGCCTGGACCAGTCATGTCAGAAGGACTTAGGAGCCAACTTGAAGAGACTCCCACTGGTCAAAGATGACAATTTGAGCTTTAATAAGGATAATAATTACAATGGATTGAAACCCATGTTTAAACATGGGTTTAATAATTTTGTATGCATGAGTTCAAAATGACATGTAAAAAATTACCTGATTGGTCATCATCTGAGGATGACAGGGGGCTAACTAATTATCTTGAAAACCATGTAAATGAAAGGAAATTAGCATTTATCCTGTCATTCCTATATGAACTGTGCCCCTGGGTAACCAAATAATACATGACGGGCAGCATCTCTGTATAAAATTATTCGGGTTGATATATGAAAACTTAAATGAATGAATGGATCTAAAGTTTAGACGTTAGACACTGAGCACCTATAGTTGCTAATACTGAAAAGAGAGTAAAAGGCAGACATTATGTGCCTTCTGATGAAAGAACATAGCATCACTTATAGTCTCAGCCGAAGGTCTGAACCTGAGCTTGACCAAGCCTCTGGATCCAGTGACTGATTTTTTTGTTTTTTGTTTTTGCGGTACACGGGCCTCTCACTGTTGTGGCCTCTCCCATTGCGGAGCACAGGCTCCGGACGCGCAGGCTCAGTGGCCATGGCTCACAGGCCTAGCTGCTCCGCGGCATGTGGGATCTTCCCGGACCGGGGCACGAACCTGTGTCCCCTGCAGCGGCAGGCAGACTCTCAACCACTGCACCACCAGGGAAGCCCCCAGTGGCTGTTTTAAGAATGAAGAGATAGAGGAGCGTGTTGAACTGCACAGGAGTGTGCAGGTAACAGAATCCAGATGGTGGGGAACCCTACAGGGCAAAGGAACAGATGCATTTTAAGGAAAAGAAAGAGACGAAAGAGAAATTTGTAAATTAAAAGAGAATTAACAGATAAAATTTCCAAAACTGGGCAGGATTTAAACTACAGTGTCTAGGAATGCACTTGGGTGATAAAACCACAAAAGGGGGGAAAAAACACACAAGAAGGGATTCCTATAAGAGTCAGGAAAGTGGTTACTTTGGGAGGGGAGGAGGGGCTGTGGTTAGGATGGGGACAAGCAGGCCTTCTGGGTGGCTGGCAAAGTTGTATATTTTAACCTGTGTAGTTATTATGAGGTTGTTCACCCACTAAGCTTTGTATTTGTTCTGTGTGGTTTTTTGCATCTATGGTTTATTTTACAATAAATGAGTAAAGAATTTTTTTAAGTCATGAATATATAAGTGGAATTTAAAGCCATGGAAAGGATGGAGGTCACTTGAGAGAGAGTATAGGTGGGAAGATGGCTCAGGACTGAATCTTGGGGGTACCTGACATTTGAGAAGGAGCCATTGAGGCAGGAAGACAAAACGACACCTATGAATAAACAGGTGTGCGAGATGTGACGGGAGCTTAGAGAAGAAAGTATTTGAAGGTGAAGTAAACGAGTTCACTGGTCAATGCTTCTGAGAGACTAAATACAGTGAAGATAGAAGATTATCCATGGGCTTCAATGAGGTGTAGGTGACTGGGGACTTTAGTGGAAGCTGTCTTGGAGTGGTGAGGACGAAATCCAGCCCAGTGGGCTGGGTGAAGGTGAGAATGGAAAGTGGGATGGAGATGGAGTAAAAACAACTGTTTCAGGGGGATCTGGAGTGGTGTAAAGGGGGCAGGGCTGAGGGATGGGTCAGGAAAGCCCTTGAGCCATCTTAGTGCCAGGCAGGAAGGCAACCCTCCCCAGCCCTGTGGCACGGGCACCCTGTTCTGAAGATGAGCTGCATGGTCCGTTCTTCTGCTGAAATCCGTCACCCTACCCCCAGCCTCAACCCCCATCCTGCTCCGGCCAGCGCAGGATGCTGAGGAGACCAGGCTGCCGGTGGCCAGCTTGGTGTTTCGCATGCAGGGTGAGCAGGGCCTGAAGGGCAGTGGGGGCACCAGGCTTGTGGGCAACAACAGACAACTGTTGAGTGGACGCCAGTCAGATCAAAGCACCTTCAGCCAAGACTGCTGATCTCCATCACCCTCTGCTTTGGCAGAGCTGAGAGAACTAATTCTCCCCATTCTTCCCTCCAAAGCTCGGCCACGGCTGGCCCTTTCTCATCTGGGTGAGACAGGAGGGCCCGGACGCTGCACAGGCCAGGGCGTTGGAGACACAGCCAGTGGGGAGCTGGCTGAGACTTGCTGACATAGAGGAACAGGAGACCCTTTTGTTCATTCAAAGATCAGAGCCAAAAAGTTGGAGCAGAGAAGCTTTAGAGCAGGCTGGATGCCCTCTTCAGAGCAGCCTGGCAATTTGAAAGGAGCTTTGGAGCCTTGGATCTATACCTGCCAGTTCCCCAACCTCACCCTTGTTTGTTTACTGAGGCTAGAGACCCCGCTGTGTAGCCACCCACCTTGCCCAGGAGCAGAGGCATCCTAGCAGGACGGCAGAGTGACGCAGAGCCAGACTTGGGTTTCCTCACCTATGTGGACATAGTAATAGCGCCCACCTCATAGTTTCTGCAGGAATGCAATGGGTTGGATTCCACATATATGCGTTAATATACGATATTTGTTTTTCTCTTTCTGACTTACTTCACTCTGTATGACAGTCTCTAGGTCCATCCACGTCTGCAAATGGCACAATTTCTTTCCTTTTTATGGCTGAGTAACATTCCATTGTATATACATACCACATCTTCTTTATCCATTCCTCTGTTGATGGACATTTAGGTTGCTTCCATGTCCTGGCTGTGGAATCTAGAAAAATGATACAGATGAACCTATTTGCAAAGCAGAAATAGAGACACAGACGTAGAGAACAAACGTATGGACACCAAGGGGGGAAAAGGGGGGTGGGATGAATTGGGAGATTGGGATTGACATATATACACTACTATGTATAAAATAGATAACTACTGAGAACCTACTATACAGCACAGGGAACTCTACTCAGTGCTCTGTGGTGACGTAAATGGGAAGGAAATCCAAAAAAGAGGGGATATATCTATACGTATAGCTGATTTACTTTGCTGTCCAGGAGAAACTAACACAACATTGTAAAGCAGCTATACGCCAATAAAAATTTAAAAATAAAAAAAAGTGCAATGGATTAGTGTCCTCAAAGTGCTTATAGCTGGGCTTGCCACACAGGTGGCGCCAGTGTTAGCTGATCTGGTCCCTTAAGCTTACTGTAGGTCTGCTGCTTTACTTTCTCTGTTGGGAGTTTAAGACATTTTTGTGAGACTGAGCCTGGGCCTCCTCCCAGCCTTGCTCCATACCCTGCAGGACCGTTGCTGCCCAGGGAGTTGTGAGATGCCAGGGACCCCAGAGATGATCTTGTAGATGAGAAAACTGAAGCCCATAGGGAGAAATTCTACTGCTTCTAGAGTTTTCTCTTCCATTGTGTTTTGCTCTGAGACAAAGTGTTCAGTATATGTTGGAACCAAAATTCTACACTGCTTTGTGGGGCATTTTGGAGAATGAAAAAGATAGTGGATCCCTCTCTCTCTCTCTTTCTGTTAACATCCCTCTGTGCTCAGGTAACAATGCTCAGCATCAGTTACGCATATGCGGTCGTTTTCTAGCATCTGCGATGCACTTACACTGAGCTGGCCCAGTCACATGCCTGTCTCATATCTAGGGGGCAGGCCTAAACTAAAGGTGACTTTTGTGGCTATAAACAGAATCACACTCACAGGATGGCACATGGATTGGACCCAGGACCCGTGTCGTAGGACTGTGCTCCAGCCAGCTTACCTCACGTGAGCTCCAGCCTTGTCCACCAGGACAGCCCATCTGGTGGTCAAAGTCTGCAGTTGGTAAATGCAGGTGGCTGGTTCGCATGACACTGAACAGCTTGGGATCTGGACTACAAGGATGATTGGCTGAACTTGTGCAGATTCAACCTGTTACCTGGCATCACAGGTTGGTAGGTGTAGCTTGCCCTTTCCTCCCCTTTCTGAGCCCACTCTTAGCCTCAGGGAATTTTAATAAAATACCTGAGCCTGGCTCCACTCTAGAATCTGAACCTCTTATACCTGAGCGTAGGAGTGGGTTGTAGTTAGGCCACTGGGAAAGTCATATGCCGTCAATGCAGCTGCTTTTGATTTGAAGACCAAGGGCACCTGGGACAATCACAGCTGGCCTCTCACCATGGCGGTAGCTCTGAGCCCCTGCCTTGCCCCAACACACAGGAGTGGCTGAGCCTCCAGCGAGAGTAAGGGCAGGGACTGGGCCATCCCCACAGGAACGTGCTGACCCCCCATTGTCTACAGTGGCCCTGTCTCAGCTGGGACTCAGCCTACCACGCACTGCACCTCCACAGAGCCCCCACAGGGAGAGGGCAACTGCCCTTGCAGGGAAGGGATCCAACATTGCCTGGTGACCTGGGATCACTGTAGTTATCTTTGGGATCTGCCTGGCCCAAAAGGGCTCCCTGGGTGGGTCCAGAGGAGATCATCTCAGCCACTGTGTCGGGAGCTGTGCAACTGGTGAGGGATGGGAGCTCTGTGAGTTTCCCTCCTGCCCATCAGTCAGTCTCCTTCCCTGTGAGAACTTCAGTGCATCTGTAAAGTGCAGTGGACCCCTCACCCTTCTCCTGGTCGTGTGCTCTGCAGAATGCTTTGATCATGGACTGTCTCATGTCACCCCCACCTTTCCATGGAGATGGCATCTTCCTTTGGTTTTATGTGAACTCAAGGGCTGGGACTGCCCTGAGATGCCCAACCCTGTCCCACCCCATATTTCTGGGTCTGCCAGCTGGGCCAGGGACCTAACCATCTGAGGGAGGTGTGGCCTCAGAGGCCACAGGTGGTGTGCGGGGCACGTGCCTAGACACATCCCCTGGGGCAGGGCTCTGGGAAATGCTCCAGAGCCCACTGCTGCGCTCCCCTCCCTGGTAGAGTTGCCAGCATTGAGCCTTTACCAGATGCTGGAGGTCATTCAGAATGCGTGCCTGCATTAACTTACCTACCAATCACAGCACCCTCATTTGCAGTTGAGGAATTGGGAGATTTAGAGAAGTTGGGAAACTGGCCCCAGGTTTCATGGCTAAAAGGTGGTAGAACCAGCTGTGTACTCTTAACCATGGTGCCGTCCTGCCTCTCTGCAAAGAACAAACATGTAGATTTCCCTCCTAGCGGGAATTTCTGTTCATGTGAATGCCACAGAGGGGAGCTTAACCTTTCAGGTCAGACAGAATCCTCCTTCTGTTCCCACGGGTATCATTACATATGCATGTGTGCTGACGCATGCACTCCACACGCGCGCACACACACATTCACGTTAACAGGTAGTCATTGCCTTGCTCTTCATTCATTCGTTCACTCAAACAACCAGAACCCATTGAGCCCCACTGAGCATCGTAGTGGATGCTGGGGCTCGAAAGCGGAGTAAGAAGCAGCCCCTGCCCTCGGGGAGCTCTCGGGCTCCGAGGAGATTAGATCTGTAAATGTGCAGTGGTAGAAGTGCAGGTGCAGCAGTAGAAGCGTGTGTGAACTACCTGGGCACACAGAGGAGCAAGCCTGATTTGGGAACCTGTAGACTGGATTTCATCTCAGGAACTGAGGAAATGTTGGGTCTAATAGAATCTTGGAATTCTCATGAGGAAGGCCTGGGCTCTCCTCCTAGCTCTGCCATTTCCTGTTGCAAAGATGATGTGTCAAAGGACCCAGCATGAGGTGCAGCACCAATAAATATTTATCTGATTCACTAGCTCTGTGACCTTGAACGAGTTAGCTAACTTCCTTGAGCCTCAATTGTCCCATGTATGAAACGGGAGCAGTCAGATCTGCCCTACCTTTCAAGCTTGTGGCAGGGATGACACGGTTTACTGAGGATGAAAGTTCTTTAGATGTGAACTTGTCTCTTCGCTGTAATGATTTGGTCCAGCGAGGCCGGCATAGGGGGTGTGCGGAGGGCAGCCGGGATCTTGGGTTACAGCACAGAAAGACAGGACTGGTCCTTGAAGGTGCTCTGCAAAACTGGAGAGACGGTGACAGCGATAGCATGGAGTCTGATTCTCCGGCACCCTGGTCTCTCCCGTGAAATGACTGTAAAGCACTTTGCCGTGATAGTCTTTTATAAATACTTCCTAATAACAACAACCTACACAGTTTCCAGCGGGAGCGGGGCTGGCGGGAGCGGGGCTGGCGGGAGCGTTAATGAGGCTGTTAGGTGTCTGCCGCAGCCCAGCTCCATCCGGCTCCGCGGAAGCTGGGAACGTGCGGGAAACTGTGGGGCTCAGGCCTCCCCCTCCCCTACCCCCCCCACCCCAACCTGGATGCTGGGCTCAGCTGTACCCACGACACCGCCGGGCTCATGTCAGTCAGTTGGGCTTTTTGTTGCTGATGCATTTTACTTGGGGGTTTTAATTAGTACTAAATAGTCAGGAAAGTAATGCTGAAAGGCTCGTTCCCTGGCTGGTGGAGGGAGAGCGGGGCTGTAAACGGTGACGAGAATAATACCATCCACGTGAACTCTGTGCCAGGACCTGGGCAACGCAGGTGGCAGCGTCATCGGAGACACTGACTAACCAACCAGAGGATGGAGAGTCTTTTTCTGGGGAAGAGGAGATGAGAGAGGAGGAAGAGAAATGGGTAGAGGGAGTGGGGCAGTGCAGGGTAGAAGGGATGGCATTTGTATAAAAGACTCAGAGGAGATTTATGTGGACGTTAGTGCTGGAAAAGGCAACCGTTCTAAGTGGAATATTAATGGAATCCATTAATGGAATTAATGGATTTAATTAATGGAATTAATTAATGGAATCTTGCCGTCTCCTGCAGGCGCACTTTGGAAGTGCAGGGGAAAATATCACTTTGCAATAATAACTGTTATTTATATAAGAGAACAGCCTTGGATATATCAAAATGTGAGGTTTCGAGGTAATAATTGGACCCTCAGAATCATCATTATCCATTTAAAAGGCAATTTCTGGGCTAGGAAATTGATAGAAAAGAATGGGCCAATCCTACCACAGTGGTAAATAACTTTGTGTTTCAGTTTTATTATTTGATTTCATTCTGAATCTGATGGGACTTGGTGACTAAAGGGAATTGAGTAGAAATGTAAATGGGAGTGACTTTCCCCACAGCATCTTTATTGATGTCCAGATATGACTGTGGGAGAGAAGCCTCAAGCTTCTGTCCTCGTCACAGCTGGAGGGAAAACAGTGGAGACAGAGGAGCAATTCCTGCCAGAATCCACTGGCATCTTCCAGACAGTTTACTCCCCAGTCCTGTAATTTCCCTCTCTCCCACCTGCCAAGTTAACCACCGTGGATGAACATGCCTCTGGATTTTTTTTCTATAAAAATCTATACCTTTTTTTCTTTAAAAAAACAGGGGAAGGCTTCCCTGGTGGCGCAGTGGTTGAGAGTCTGCCTGCCGACACAGGGAACACGGGTTCGTGCCCCGGTCCGGGAAGATCCCACGTGCCGCGGAGCGGCTGGGCCCGTGAGCCGTGGCCGCTGAGCCTGCGCGTCCGGAGCCCGTGCTCCGCAACGGGAGAGGCCACAGCAGTGAGAGGCCCGCGTACCACAAAAAAAACAAAAAACAGGGGATCATTCTATACATGGTGTATTAGAATCGGCCTTTTTCACTATATTATGAACAGCTTTCCATGTCACTTTATATAAATCTGCATGCTTCTTTTTAAAAGTGGAATGCTTCTCCTTTATATGAATATCCATCATTTAAGTAAATGGTCCCCTTTTGAAGGACATGTGAGTTGTTTCCATCCTTGTGCCAGAGTCTTTGCACACTTGCAGGAGTGCTTCTGGAGATTAACACCTCGAAGTGAAAGATTTGGGTCAGAGGGTATGAACATTTTGAATTAGAATCAACCGAACATTATTGACCTTGAAAAATGAGATCTGACAACCTCTGCCCCATAGATCAAATGGATTCTCATGATGTCAGACAGGTAGGCAAAATTGTGAAAGATCTTTCTGGAAATCAGTGCTTTTGCTTATTTGGGGCCAGGACAAAGGTTGAGAAGGAGATGGAGCTAGTTTTGGAATATGGGACGTTAAGCCCCATCCCCACTGATAATGTCAGAGGTATGACCTGGGAGGGTTTCCAGGTTAGTGATAACCCCCTTTGCTACCTCGGCTGTTGATGATAACAGCTACCATTGAGCACTGAGGATGCATGAGGCACTTGGGACTTGCTGTCCAAGACCAGCACTGGGATTCCAGCTCTGCCACTGATGAACTCAGGACTCAGGTGCAATTTTTAACCTCTTGCTGGGTGAGATGGGGACCATCACACACACCTCACAGAGTTTTCATAAGGATTAAATATTGTAATTCTTGTAATATTGCTTTGTAAAGTAGAAGGCGCTACTTAAATGTCAGTGTCTTTATTAATAATGAATCTGAGGTTTATTTAAAACTGACCGAAATATTCCCCCGCCTCCCCAAGCCTCCACCACAGTGCTGCGTCCCAGGACCTAAAGGAGAGACGTGTATTTTTTTAAAAAATTAATTGTTATTTATTTTTGGCTGCGTTGGGTCTTCGTCGCTGCATGTGGGCTTTCTCTAGTTGTGGTGAGCGGGGTCTACTCTTTGTTGTGGTGTACGAGCTTCTCATCACGGTGGCTTCTCTTGTTGCGGAGCACGGGCTCTAGGCGCGCGGGCTTCAGTAGTTGTGGCGCACGGGCTTAGTTGCTCCATGGGCATGTGGGATCTTCCCGGATCAGGGCTCGAACCCGTGTCCCCTGCATTGGCAGGTGGATTCTTAACCACTGCGCCACCAGGGAAGCCCCAGATGTGTATTTTTTTTTTTGCTTTGCTTTTTGACCTTGGGAAAGTTCTGAAACCTCTCTAAGCCAGAATTTCCCCTTCTGAAGATTTGAAGGTGACACAATTGTGTAAGAGGCTCAAACCGGTCATCAGTAGCATCTTTCACCAGAGAACATCCGTCTGATTTGGTACACCTAAGCAGAGGTGCTCTGCTGCTTTTTAGATAGAGTATGAGACAGATAGGTAAGTAAGTAGGACAGGTAGTTAGGCAGGACAGGTAGGTAGATAGGTAAGTGGAACCGATAGGTAAGACAGGTAAGTAGGTAGGACAGGTAGATAGGTAAGTAAGGACTGGTAGGTAGATAGGTAAGTAGGACCGGTAGGTAGATAGGTAGGTAGGACAGGTAGGTAAGTAGATACATAAGTTGTGGGAGCAATATGAGAAGAGCAAACTGATCCTTCTTCCAAACCTGTGTCCTGGCCAGGAGGGGAAGGCTCTGTGCTCTCAGAGATCAAGGACACAGAACACGGGGTGCTGGCATAAAAAATACCTTGGGAGCCAAGGGACTGTCCTAGATACCAGACTGGGAGGAGCTTGCACTTACCTGACAGGTGAAATAAAGTTCCCATTTTTATTCAGTCTCACTCTGGAGAAATCAAGAAATATTCAGGAGTTGCAAGCATCAGACGAAAAGGTCTCTGCCATCATCAGGTATCCCAGATTCCTCAGAAAAGAGGTGGGCAGAGCATGGATTTTCTCATCTTCTCTTACCACATCACTCTGGAATTTCCAGTCTGGACAACTCTCGCGTTGATGACGTCACTATGTATGAAGGCAGGTGTTGACGGAGGGGGACAGTTCAACCGAGTGGTTAATGCTGTGGAGTTGAAATCCCTGCTCCACCACGGGTAAGCTGTGTGACCTTATGTAAATCATGTAAACCCTCTCTGAGCCAGGCTTTCCTTAGTTCTGAAAAAGGGATAATAAATAATCGCTTCCTCACAGGCTTGCTATGGAATTAATTGGGGTAACATGTCTGGAACGGATTAAGCTCTCAATACATGGCAGCTCTGTGGGGTAGAGAACCCCTGAAGTAGCTGCTGTGTAGGCTGTTGCCCGACTCTGACAACAAACTAAGGTCCACAAACCCAGGGCTTTCCCAGTTAGTACTGCTGCCTTGATGTGCTAACAACCCCTAATGCGTGCCATGCTCCGTCAGTTACGTACACAAGCAATTAGTGGGCAAGCAGAAGGCTCTTCCTCAGCATGTCCTATTAATCTGCTGGTCGTTAGTTGGCATTAGCTGGAAGCTGATTAACTGCGGGTCCTGACAGGCCCTGGGCAGCCTCCATTCTGAGCGAGCCCCACGCATCCCCGGCCTGCCTTGACTCGCCACGGGTTCCTCCCCTCCGAGGGTTTGTGACAAACCGAGTCAGTGTTAGAGGAAGTGAAGATGTCTGGAAGGAGGCCAGGAAGAGATGGAAAAAGTCCCAAACCCTGTAAATGGATTACCTAGATGTAGAGTCAGGAGTGATAAGGTGGTTTGAGGTTCTTGAGAAACTCAGACAAATAGCTGAGCTTTAGAAATTGCTTTAGCAGTATTCAGAGCAATATGGGGTGGGCTGTGTGAGGGGGCGAGAAGTTAGGCTGCCAGGATTCCTGGTGCTGTACGCCATTCCTGTCTGTGATACTTTGGTTTAGTGATTTATTTTGAGCACAGCCAAGCATTGCTGGTAATATTTTTAGTATTGTGGTTAATATTGAGAACATTATTGTAGATAATTTAATCAGAATTTTAGCACAGTTTCCAGAAGTGGGCACAGGGCCTGGTGCAAAATCTTTGTGTGCACAAACATACACACACACACACACACACACACACACACACACACACACACACACACACACACACACACACACACACACACACACACACACACACACACACACACACACACACACACACCCACCCTAGTTCTCAAGCCTCACCCTCTCCAGCTATGCTTTTCACATAAGACCCAGGGTGAGGGCCATGTGGGTTTGAATCCTTAACAAGATGCTTGAACTTGACTATAACCCAAGCCCATGATCCAGTGACTAAATGGTTTAATTAAGCTTATCACTGCTACCCTGCGCCAGGCACCTGTGTGGATTATTGTAGCTAATTCAATCTCCTCTCTAAGAAGCACCATCGGGGAATGTGATTCTGCTCCGAAGGCCAGGCTCCAGGCTTCTCATCACGGTGGCTTCTCTTGTTGCGGAGCACGGGCTCTAGGCGCGCGGGCTTCAGTAGTTGTGGCGCACGGGCTTAGTTGCTCCATGGGCATGTGGGATCTTCCCGGATCAGGGCTCGAACCCGTGTCCCCTGCATTGGCAGGTGGATTCTTAACCACTGCGCCACCAGGGAAGCCCCAGATTCCTCAGAAAAGAGGTGGGCAGAGCATGGATTTTCTCATCTTCTCTTACCACATCACTCTGGAATTTCCAGTCTGGACAACTCTCGCGTTGATGACGTCACTATGTATGAAGGCAGGTGTTGACGGAGGGGGACAGTTCAACCGAGTGGTTAATGCTGTGGAGTTGAAATCCCTGCTCCACCACGGGTAAGCCACCTCCAAAGCCTGGCTGGGGTGTTTGTGTGTCTCCAAGGTGGTCTCAGGAAACGCTGACAGGTCATCCCTCCTCCCTCCTCAGCCTACTCAAGGGTCGCCTTCCTCCTTCCATCTCCTGCCGCCCCCTGCCGAGCACTTTTAATTTGCTTGGAATAATTGATTCTGTCTTCTTCTTGCACCTCATTTTCTCCTTGCTTTTATTTATCACCTTTAAACCTGTCCTTGATAGAAGCAGGCCCCAGCGTCTGCAGAGAGAAGAGAGAATTGGGTACGTGTCTTGGGTAAGAAGATGCGTGGTGGCACCGGAATCCACAGATTCCATGTCCCCTTTTTTCCCCCAGGCACTGGGACCGTATGTCTGGGACCCCCTGTGTCTAGAAGGCACCTGCACACAGGAGAGTGATGAATAGTTGGTGAAGAGAATGACAGATGAATGAATGAAATGTGCCTTGTTTTTTCCGGGCTCTGCGTTTGCATCTGGGTCTCTCCCGCTGGTGAATGCCCTCCCCTCCCCCTCACTCCTACTCATCATTCTCAGTAGGACCCCAAACCTGTTTCCTCTGTCAAGCCCTCCCTGGTTACCATGAGAAATCATCTGGTCCCACACTCTCATTCGTCAAATGGAAACTGACCCCCGAGAATCGCCTTTCCAAGTTTGCCCGGCAGCAGACCAGGGCAAGAGCTCAAGTCTTGGGACTCTCTCGGAGCGCCTTGCTTCTCTCTCCTGGGCACTTTGTCACTTATTTTTATTTTGTATTAATTGTTATGTCCCCCCTCCTATGTCATGAACTGCTGGGGGATTGGTATCATGGGTTATTGTTCTTTGAGACGCCCCACAATGGATGGCACAGTGTCCGCTACCCACTGTAGACCCCTCTGTTAATATTTGTCAGCGCTTATGATGATGGCAGTAATATCTCACATCTGGGAATTTCAATATCTCATAGATATCTTCTAGCTCTTCACATGAAAAAGGTAAGGTTCCTGTTGAAACCACCAGACAGAGAGTCCTCCAGGGTCCTTTGGGAGCTGGAGAGGCTGGGCAAGCCGCAGCCTTCCACCTGCTGGGGTTGTTATAGAAGTGTGCCTTTCTTCCCCAGTACCTCTGACAAAGCATCCCTATTTTTCTCAGGAAAATGTGAATGCCCTTTAACCAAATTCTGAGCAATCCATACCATTGGTGTGTGTCCTGGGATTTGAGTGGGAAATGGAGACCAAAAGAGCTTGAGAACTTCTTAATCAAACAACCTCGTATGTGGAGTTGACCACCCATCACCCGGATTGAAAATTTAGTGGATTCCTATTTTTAGTTCACTTGCCTTGGCTCTATGGCTGTTTTCAAGTTTTTAGGCCTCCAGCTCCTCCTTTATCTATGGACCTCTAAGGAATGGAAATTGATTTTCGACTGAGGTGGGTTATTTAAGCAGGGATGAGAGAGCTGCATGGGTTTGAGATTTCTGTAGGCAGAATCATATCTGTGCTTGGCCCCTGGTACTTTTTTTGCCCCCTCCCACACATCCCCACCCTCTCCACCACTATCACAGTCTTCTGCAGATCTGAAATATGGTGTCCTCACTAAGGCATCCTTGCCGTGATTCCACGGGAGGGCTGATGGGGTAGCGAAAAGGTTCAGAATCATTTTAAAATTTACTTGTATTAATATTTTACTGACAGATGGAAAAGGGAAATCAATCTGGCAGTGGGTCCCAAGGTTACGGTTGGTGTACTGTGTGTGCGAGAGCCATTTGTTAACATGCTTTCTCGGTTGTGCTGGGGGAGAGAAGGGAGGACGAAGGTTGGGTAGAGCATCTGGTGTTAGCACTGGACAGAGCCTCCGAGTCCTGGTGTGACCGCCTCATTCTACGAGCAGGGAAACTGAGGCAGAGAGGGGCAGTGAATTGCTGGAGTTCATGCAGCTACTTTGCGGCAGAGTTGAGACCAGGATGCGATGCTCTTGACCCCCAGGCTGGTACGGCTCTGTGCAAAGGGGCGGGTAAGCTCCGGAACACGAGGGTGGAGGCTCTTTGTTTCTCCTGGTGGTTTATAGGCACAGTAGGCGTTAAGAAGATGTGCATTGATTTGAAAAAAAATTATTGAGACGTGCGCTTAGTACATGCTGACCCTTCTGTAGTTGTGAAAAGGGATCTTCAGATGAGAAACCTCTCCCTTTCTTTCTTTTTTTTTGCGGTACGCGGGCCTCTCACTGTTGTGGCCTCTCCCGCCGCGGAGCACAGGCTCCGGCCGCGCAGGCTCAGCGGCCATGGGCTCACGGGCCCAGCCGCTCCGCGGCACGTGGGATCCTCCCGCACCGGGGCACGAACCCGTGTCCCCTGCATCGGCAGGCGGACTCTCAACCACTGCGCCACCAGGGAAGCCCTCCCTTTCATTTTTAAAAGAAATTTTTTTAGTGAGGTAACATCGGTTTATAACATTATATAAATTTCACGTGTACAACATTCTAATTTGACTTCTGTATACACTACCGCGTGCTCACCCCCAGAAGTCAAATTTCCATCCATTACCATACACTTGACCCCCTTTACCCATTTGCCCTTCCCCTACCCCTCTTCCCCTCTGTTAACCACCAGTCTGTTCTCTGTATCTATGTGTTTTTGTTTTGTTTTGTTTGTTCATTTATTTTTTTTTTTTGTATTCCACATATGAGTGAAATCATAAGATGTTTATCTTCCTCCCTCTGACTTATTTCACTTAGCATAATACCCTCAAGGTCCATCTGTGTTGTCACAAATGGCAGGATTTCATCTTCTTTTAATGGCTTAGTCCACATAGATATATACCACATCTTCTTTATCCATTCATCTGTCAATGGACATTTAGGTTGTTTTCATATCTTGGCTATTGTGAATAATGCTGCTATGGACAAAGGAGTATTTTTTGGACAAATACCTAGAAATGGAATAGCTGGGTCATATGGTAGTTCTACTCTTAATTTTTTGAGGAATCCTCATATGCTTTTCCATAGTGGCTGCCCACCAACAGTGTACAGTGTACATGCCCTTTTCTCTACATCCTCTCAACATTTGTTACTTCTTGCCATTTTTTTTGGCCACGCTGTGTGGCCTGGGGGATCAGGGATTGAACCCCCCAGGCCCTCGGCAGGTAAGCAGTGAAAGCATGGAGTCCTAACCACTGGACCGCCAGGGAATTCCCACTTCTTGCCTTTTGGATAATAGCCATTCCAATGGGTTTGAGGTGATATCTCACTTTGTGATTTGCATTTCCCTAATAAGTAGTGATGTTGAATATGTTTTCATGTGCCTGTTGGCCATCTGTATGTCTTCTTTGGAAAAATGTCTATTCAGATTCTCTGCCCATTTTCTAATCGGGTTGTTTGTTGTTTTGTTGTTGAGTTGTATGAGTTCTTTATATATTTTGGTTATTAACCACCTATGGATATATGATTTGCAAAGATCTTGTCTTGTTTGGTAGGTTATTTTTGTTGTTGTTGCTGGTTTCCTTTGTTGTGTAGGAGCTTTTTAGTTTGACGTAATGCCATTTGTTTATTTTTGCTTTTGTGTTTCCCTTTCTGAGGAAACAGATCCAAAAAGATACTGCTAACACCAGTGTCAAAGAGCATATTGTCGGGCTTCCCTGGTGGCACAGTGGTTGAGAGTCCGCCTGCCAATGCAAGGGACGCGGGTTCGTGTCCCGGTCAGGGAGGATCCCATGTGCCACGGAGCGGCTGGGCCCGTGAGCCATGGCCGCTGAGCTTGTGCGTCCGGAGCCTGTGCTCCACAACGGGAGAGGCCACAACAGTGAGAGGCCCACGTATAGCAAAAAAAAAAAAAAAGCATATTGTCTATGTTTTCTTCTAGGGGTTCTATGGTTTCAGGTCTTACATTCAATTCTTTAATCCATTTTGAGTTAATTTATGTGTATGGTGCGAGGTAGTGGTCTAGTTTCATTCTTTTGCATGTGGCTGTCCAGTTTTCCCAATACCATTTACTGAAGAGACTTTCCTTTCTCTATTGTATGTTCTTGGCTCCTTTGTTGTAAGTTAATTGATCATATATGCATGGGTATATTTCTGAATTCTCTATTCTGTTCTGTTGATCTATGTGCCTGTGTTTCTGCCAGTACCATGCAGTCTTGACTATTATAGCTTTGCAGTATAATTTGAAACCAGGGGGTGTGATACCTCCAGTTTTGTTCTTTTTTCTTGGAATTGATTTGGCTATTTGGGTTCTTTTGTGTTTCCATACAAATTTTAGGATTTTTTTGGTCTATTTCTGTGAAAAATGTCATTGGGATTTTGATAAGGATTGCACTGAATCTGTGGATTGCTTTAGGTACTATGGACATTAGCATGGAATATCTTTCCATTTCTTCATGTCTTCAATTTCTTTTGACATATTATAGTTTTCAGCGTACAGGTCTTTCACCTCCTTGGTTCAGTTTATTCCTAGGTATTTTATTCTTTTTGGTGCAATTGTTATTCTGTCTTCTAGAGCACAAGCTCCTCAAAGTGGGGTACTCCATGTTCCATTTTATTAAAATACTATCATAACCTATTGATCAGCTATTCTGTACTGAGTACTTTAGATAAATGATTCCATGTAATCTTTACCAAGACAGGAAGCAGGCATTGTTACCCTCATCACAGATGACGAAATGGAAGTTCAGACAAATTAAGTGGTTTGCTCAGAGTCACACAGTTGGTTAGTGGTTGTGTCAGGATTTGAACCTAGATCTTTAGGGCTCAAACAAATACATGGACAGTCAAGGCTTTTGCAGCGTACAAGTTTAGCAGAGAGGTGTCCTTGCAACATACCTGCGTTGGATTTACCTTGTGTGCAGAGGAGGAAGGGTGGGAAGACTCCAGGATGAGAATCTCGGTGGAGAGGGGATGGTGCCTTTTCACCTTGGCAGGGCCCGCAGGCTTGCTCACCACCCGGGTCCCCTACTTGAGCGCAGTTAACCAGCTCTCCCGTGCGTGGCAAGCTCAGAGCTGGTGCCTGGCGGGAGGGAGCAGCGCCCTGCCCAGTGGCTGCCTGTGGGAAGCACATGCCAAGAGGCTGCTGAGCAGAGGGCAGAGGACCAGGTAGGAGATGCCTCAGTGCTATTGCAATTAAAAAAGAAAAAAAAAAGAAGAAGAAAGAAAGAAAGGAAAAACAAAACCCACGGTGGTTCTTGGCTCTGAATCCCAATTTGCATCTCATCTGGGAGTCATTTGCATAGGAACTCCTATCCATAGCTTTATGAAATAAAATAAATAAAATGAATGGGCTGGTGAGGCTGCCAGGCGGACTCCCAAAGCCTGTGTTCCGAAGAGAAAGTGATTATTGCTCTGTTGAGTTCTTCTTAAGAGTCCCCAGGAGCCCTCCCTGCAAGGCTCTGGGTGGGGCAGGGTGGAGTGGGGGAGGGGCAGGCTTCAGGCTACAGCTCCAGAGGAAGCAGGCAGGTCAGAGACACAGCAGGGCAGCTGCCTGGACTCAATAAATGCAGCCCTTGTGTTCCACCAGCACGCAGTTCTGCAGGTTTCTCCCATGTTTTCTGGAAGGGGCTCTCCCCCGCCTTCCCCAGCCCTTGCAGACGTCGGGGCTGGGCTCTGTGCTTTCTGAACAGCAATTCTCCATGTCGAGTAAGCAGAATAATCCTTGGGAAGCTTTGTCACAGTGGAGGTCCCCAGGTCCATCTCAGAGACTGATGTGGTTGGTCAGGGTTGGGGGGCAGGAATCTGACTTCCAGCACGCAGCTGGGGGGTGGGAAGTCACACTTTGAGCACCCCTATTTGAGGATAATGGGGTGGGTGCTGATGAGATGCCAAGTGTTCCCTGCAGGGTGACAGGGTCCTCTCCCCAGGGACGCTGCATGCCCCACAAAGGCCTGGCCCTCACCCTGAAGTCTCCCCACAACCTGTGAAGAGGAGATAACCAACTTCCTATGACAAAGGAGGAAAAGATCCTCCCTCAGATGGGCCAAGAGAAGACCAAGGTCACTCAGTCAAGAAGCAGGAGAGTTTGATTTAAAATCCGCTGCGTTTTAGTGAGTGAGGTCCTTGAAAATGAAGCAACAGCTCTCCTGGTGGAGTTTTGTGGTAATTAGTGGGGTGTAACTGCATGGGGAGTCATCCTCAGCAGAGCCCCCTTGCCACATTATCTGATACGCGGTCCAGAGTCACACAGCCTGCCAGGGTGAGGCCGGTCCACATTTGAGAGTGGTTGCAAAGGCGGAAGTAATCTGAGTTTGGGCAGGAAGTGGGGAGATCTGCTCTTTTCCTGGGCCCGGCGGGTCTTCTCATCATCATGGGCAGCTCAGCAAAGTTAGCCTTTGAGTGACCCTTAAAAAGGTCATCAGTTTAAATTTGCTTTTAAAGTTCTCCCACTTTCATTAATCGATGATGCCTTCTAACCTTCTCTGTGTAATGGCGGAGCAGGGAGCACACAGCCTTGCTGAGGGGCCAGGACTGGGATGCAACCGCCTGCACTACCCCCCTCCCCCGTCCACACCTGTGCCCTGTCCAGAGCTCACTCTACCTGTCTTGCTTCTCCTTTGTTCTGCTCTCTGGTCCTTTAAAGAGGGGAGAAAGGGCCACCTGTTGTCACTGTTTGCACAGCCAAGGCACAAAACATGGCAGAGACTGGTGACACACAGCAGGCTTCTGAGCCTCTTCTCCAGGGTGAGGTCAGAGGACGTCCCGCCTAATCCTGGGGTGGAGGCGGAAGAACTGCGGGCCTGGGCTAGAAGATGCCCTCAAGGGGCCACTGCCTCCTCTGTCCTGCCCCCTCCTCACTCTCTGCATCTTGCAGCCTCCAGGGAAGTTGGCCTGAGAGTACCAGGGGTACTCAGCTTGCGGGGGCACTTGTACTCAAGGTGGCCCTGCTCATCCCACCACGTCCGTGGCAGGGAAGAGGCTGTGTGCAGGGTTAGTGATCTGGAGAAGACAGGAGAGCTCTGGAGCTTTGCCCAGCTTTCCCCAGAGCACAAGGGCTTCACCTGAGCCCTGCTCTGCGTTCAGCCAGTTGAGGTGAATCTGAGGGGCTTCTGGCTTGAGCCTGGGCAGCAGAGTCAGATGCCAGGCCCTGGTGAGCAGATGAGTGATCAGACACGACATGGGTGTAGGGCGGGGAGGGGAGGTAAGCTAGGGTAGCTTTGCTTAGGGAAGGGAGAAGTAACACAGGTCGTGAATACTGGAGTCCAACCATTTGCACCATTGTTACCCACTAGCTGCAACCTCAGACCAATCCTTTAATTTCATTGACACTCGATTTCCTCTTCTGTAAAGTGGGGACCATACCCATCCTAACCAGTTGTGGTTAGACAAAGCTAAACTAGGTCAGCGAGTCCCCTCCAGACGTCAGGAGATGATGACCCTGATGATCTTGAATTTGAATGAGAGGCTACATACCTTATTTTCATTTTTGACTGGTCATCATTTCAATTCCAGAAATATTTTTTGAGTAGGTATAATACCTCCAGCCCTGTTTTAGGTGCCGTGGAGGATTCGATAGGTGAGATCCCACTCATATCCTTGTTTTCCAAAGTTAGAGGCTTGAGAGTTAGATGTCCGGAAAAGGAAGTCATCTGGTTTTTTTGGTCTGTTGTTTTGTCTTGTTATCTTAAACAGCTCTGTTGAGATATAATTCACATACCAGACAATTCACCCATTTAATGTATACAATTCAGTGGTTTTTAGTATATCTGGGGTTGTAAACTATTACCACCATCACTTTTAGAATATTTTTCATCACCTCAAAATAGAAAGCCTGTATCTCTTAGCCCTCACTCCTTAATCTCCTCATCCCTCCCGGACCCTGGCAACCACTGATCTACTTTCTGTTTCTATGGATTTATCTACCCTGGATATTTCATACAAATAGTATTATATGATATGTGGCCTTTTGTGCCTGACCTTTTTTGTGGTTCAAGGTTCATCCATGTTGTAGCACGTATCAGTACTCCATTCCCTTTTATGACTGAATAATATTCCGTTGGATGGATAGACCACATTTTATTCATCCATTCATCAGTTAATGGACATTTGAGTTTTTTCCACTTTCTGACTATTATGAATAATGCTGCTGTGAACATTAGTGTACAAGTTTTTGTGTGACATATGTTTTCATTTCTCTTGGGCATATGACGAGGAGTAGAATTTCTAGGTTGTATGGTAATTCTATGTTTAACTTTTTGAGGAATTGCTAAACTGTTTTTCAAACGGACCATATACCATTTTACATTCCCACTGGCCATGTATTTCTGCACATCCTATCTCATGTGGTTTTGATTTGTATTTCATCATTAATGGCTAATGATGTTGGGCATCTTTTCATGTGCTGATTGGCCATTTGTAGATCTTTCAGGAAATATCTATTCCGTTCTTTGGCTCTTTTTTTTTTTTTGCGGTACGTGGGCCTCTCACTGCTGCAGCCTCTCCCGCTGCGGAGCACAGGCTCCGGACGTGCAGGCTCAGCAGCCATGGCTCACGGGCCCAGCTGCTCCGCGGCATGTGGGATCTTCCCGGACCGGGGCACGAACCTGTGTCCCCTGCATCGGCAGGCGGACTCTCAACCACTGTGCCACCAGGGAAGCCCCTTTGGCTCATTTTTGATTGGGTTGTCTTTATTATTAAGTTGTAAGAATTCTCTATATAGTCTATATAGTCCCTTATGATTTGCAAATATTTTCTCTTATTTTGTGGGCTGTCTTTTCACTTGCTTGATGATGTCCTTTGAAGCAAGATATCTGAATCTGAATTGTGAAAAAAATGTCAATGTTAATTACACTGAAACCTCATTAATTTGGACTCTGATAGTTTGGAATTGGAATTGGAATTGGTCAGGGTAGAGGTTCAAAGTCCATCCATTCAACACACAGTTACTGAGACTGTCTGTGGCAGGAACTGTGCCAGGCCCTGGAAATAGAAGAGTGAGTAGGGCAAAGCCTGCCTTTGCAGCCCACAGTCTGCAGTGAGGAGAAAACAAACGTATCATCTAGCCAATGGGCTGAGTCCTGATGGCAGAGCCCTGGGGAAGGAGGAGCTAACTCTGCTATTAAAAAAGGGTTTGCTATGCAAATGAGCAGTGAAAACTATTTAGGAAAATAAAGTGCTTTGAAGGCCCCTCAAGCCCCAGTGGCTTTCATTTCTATGCTAACAGAGATGTGGGAGGCTTAGCCCCTCACCCTGGGAGGGCTGTTGGCTTCATTCTTCTGTTGCTCCCTGTGGGGCCCAAGACATTTCATCATATTTAATCCTCATGATAAACTGATGGGTGAACTGTCATCGTCACTGTCACTTGGGGAGGTTAAGTGACTTGCCCAAGGTGACAATTGTTAATTGTTGGGATTGGGGTTAGGACAGGGGTGAGCTCCCTCCAGCATCACAGAGCTCTGTTCTATGTACTGGATTCCAGACCCGACTGCCCCCAGCTGTGTAAACTTGGCGCCCTCCCTAAGACAGGGGTGATGCTCATGGCCCCAGATGATAAACCGCTTGTCACCTGCTCTAGCCAAGACCAATATGTGGCATTGCTTTTGCAACTCTGGGCTCTCCAGGCCACACCAGCCTGAGGAACGGTATATTTGAAGTATATTTTCATTCATCAAACATTTGTTGTGTATGCCTACTCTATATATTACGCCCCCATCTCCAGCATAATGGCTGGGACCCCCCAGCCTGACCTCAGACCCTCCGTGAGTCCCAGTGGCTCCAGGCCCATCTCTAACTCCTGACCCTCAAGTCCTTTTTGGTGTCCTGATGTGGATATAATGTTCCCCATCCTCTCTGTGTACCCTCTGCTGCCCGGGGAAGGAAACAGGGCTGCCTTATATGCTCAGTATCCTAAAGAAAACCTCTCTCCTGTTTTGGCTTGTTCTTCGATTCACGCTCTCGAGTATTTGGCCCAAAAGGCAGGGCTAGGTCCATGAGCCACACTGGACTCAAAGTCATTTCTCTTCCTGCCAGTTTTTCTTAAATTCTTAAACCAAATTTACCATTACTCCCTTTTCTCTCAGGGCAGATATCCTCTCTTGTGGATCCTCAGTCCCTCATGCAGATGGACCCCTGTGCTTCCACCCCATGGATCCACCACTGGTCTGCAGAGGGCACACAGCACAGACTCTGACCCCAAGACTCCTCCCCCACAGGCAGGAAGCAAGTTCCGTGGAGTGTCCAGCCCTCCCATCGCCCGAGGCTGGGACCCAGGCCGCTGGCAGCTTTCCCACAGGCTTTATGCAGCCGGGATAACTCAGCTCCTTTCCCACCTTTGTCTCCCACTGCATCAAACACCTGCAGCCAGACATCCCAGCCAGAGCTCGGCTCATTTCTTGCCTGAGGACACAGTTCAGTGGAGCTGTTTTTTCTGCTCTTTGAAGGAGGTACAGGATTCAACCTTGAGTGAACCGAATGTATGCCCGTCAGCTCAATGGCCCGTGAGAGTCTGGTCTCATCAGTGGCACAGCAGTAGCCTCAGGGGGGCCTGGCTCCTCTCCCAGCAGGGGAGAGGCTCCCAGGGGGACCGCTGAGGCCATGGGAGGCACGTCCTTGGCCATCAGGGGCCACCAGCCCTGCAGAGATACCAACAGACCCCTGAAAGTGGCCTCTGGTGGGCAGAATGGAGAGGGCCACCAGGCAGGTCAGGGCGGGTTTTGTCTGCTGGGTCTGGTCTCTGCTTTGGGGCTTTCCAGAAGGTGCTGTGGCCTACTGGAAGGAGCATGGGCTTTTAGCCAAATCTCAGCTTTATTTGTCTCTGGCTCTGTCTTTGGACAAGTCCTCTGGCTTCCCTGAGCCTCAGGTACCTTACCTGTAAAATGTGGGAACCTGTGTCGCTATTTGGGAGGAAAAACTACTTAACATGCGGAAAATACCAAGGATGGTGTGAGGCCCAGGGAGGCCTCAGTAACTATTAATCTCTCTTTCTGGAGAATCTGTCCACCTCTAGAGCTATAAAAGGGAGACGAACTCCTGGGGTCAGGCGGAAGCAGTGAAACCTCAGTCTCCCAGACCTCTCTGTTTTATTTTGGGGTTCCAAAATAAGGCTTGGGCTCCAGAAAGGAAGAAAGCTGCGTTTAAACACTGGTTTTCCCTCTCGGGCAGGAAGCTTCCAGTCTTCCTCCCTCTTCAGTCATCAGAGGGCTGTTACCAAGTCCCACTTGTCTGTGGACGAGAGTTTGGATGGGGGAAATGTGGAATCCATGGGATTCCTTCCCTCTGGACTTCTGGGGGCAGGGTTCCTCCACTCCCACCCCCTACTTGATGCATTCAGAAAACATGAAGGGAACCTCAGCCACCTCAGGAGCTCTCCTTGGCAGGCCCTTAATGAGTGACTTTGTAAATTCCTTGCAGTTTATGAAATTGACAGTATGGAGACTGATATCACAGCCAGCAAAGGGGAATCATGCAGAATTGCGGCCCCACCTCACCAGAAGAATTATCTCCATAGCCTGCAATTCAAGCTTCGGGAATAGTTTTAGCTCCCAGCCCAGGAGTAAAGGTTGGGCCGAGATGCCAGGCGGGAACTGTACTTGGCTTCCAGGGGACCCATCTGGATCCATTCACCCCTGCATCCCTTAAGGCTCAAGCAACGTGGTCTGTGCCCCTCACACCACACAGGGAGCAGGGGAGGCGCATCGTGCCATAGAACAGGCAGTGGACCTCCCCTTCACCCCACACCCACCTTTGGCTACTGCCTCGCATCCCCATCCTGAGGACCTACGGGGCCCCTGCGCCTAATATCTGTGTTTCTGGAGCACTTCAGCAAACTAGTTGCTTTGGGCTAGAGACTTCTGAGGATCTCTTAATGCTTTGCCTCTGCATTTGTCTTTTCCCAAAGGCTCTCAGCCAGCATTTCAAATAAAAAAAAAACGAAACAAACAAAAAAAAACACAAAAAGTTGAGCGCTCAGTAAGGCATTACTAGTTTAGAGAAAAGGGGACCATCATCAAATAAGTTTGGGAAATGCTACATGTTACATTACCCTCTTAGCAGTACACAGTCAGGGCCTCAGCATTGCTCAGCACTGCAGTCAGATCTCTGAGAAATCATGTAGGAAACACAATGGCTTAGCTTTGTTTCTCAGAATTATTTAAATATCAGATCTGGAAACTTAATAGTCGGGTTTATATCTAAAAATATAACCCATACAGGACCCTGGAGTGAACCATTGCAGAGAAAAGGGGGACAGCTAAAAATAATCATCAGATATTACTTGGTCTACAATGGATGTAAATAAATTGGAATGCCTTGGTGTCTTCCCTAATAACCAGTAGGACACTGGTATTCCATTAAACAGAAGCTGGGAAATGCTGGTCTTTATGCAATTTATTTATTTTTTTAACATCTTTGTTGGAGTATAATTGCTTCACGATGTTTTGTTAGTTTCTCCTGTATAACAAGTGAATCAGCTGTTATGTATACATATATCCCCATATCCCCTCCCTCTTGCATCTCCCTCCCAGCCTCCCTATCCCATCCCTCTAGGTGGTCACAGAGCACAGAGCTGATCTCACTGTGAGATGCAGCTGCTTCCCACTAGCTATCTACTTTACATTAGATAGTGTATATATGTCAATGCTACTCTCTCACTTCATCCCAGCTTACACTTCTCCTTCCCCATGTCCTCAAGTCCATTCTCTACGTCTGTGTCTTTACTCCTGTCCTGCCCTTAGGTTGATCAGAACCATTTTTATTTTGCTTTTCAGATTCCATATATATGTGTTAGCATACGGTATTTGTTTTTCTCTTTCTGACTTACTTCACTCTGTATGACAGACTCTAGGTCCATCCACCTCACTACAAATAACTCAATTTCGTTTCTTTTTGTGGCTGAGTAATATTCCATTGTATGTATGTGCCACATCTTCTTTATCCATTCATCTGTCAATGGACACTTAGGTTGCTTCCATGTCCTGGCTATTGTAAATAGAGCTGCAATGAACATTGTGGTACATGACTTTTTGAATTATGGTTTTCTCAGGGTATATGCCCAGTAGTGGGGTTGCTGGGTTGTATGGTAGTTCTAATTTTAGTTTTTTAAGGAACCTCCAATACTGTTCTCCGTAGTGGCTGTATCAATTTACATTCCCACCAACAGTACAAGAGGATTCCCTTTTCTCCAAACCCTCTCCAGCATTTAGTATTTGTATATTTTTTGATGATGGCCATTTTGACCAGTGTGAGGTGATACCTCATTGTAGTTTGATTTGCATTTCTCTAATGATTAGTGAGGTTGAGCATCCTTTCATGTGTTTGCTGTAATCTGTATATCTTCTTTGGAGGAATGTCTATTTAGGTCTTCTGCCCATTTTTGGACTGGGTTGTTTGTTTTTTTGATATTGTGCTGTGTGAGCTGCTTGTATATTTTGGAGATTAATCCTTTGTCAGTTGCTTCATTTGAAGATATTTTCTCCCATTCTGAGGGTTGTCTTTTTGTCTTGTTTATGGTTTCCTTTGCTGCACAAAAGCTTTTAAGTTTCATTAGATTCCATTTGTTTATTTTTTTTAATTTCCCTTTCTCTAGGAGGTGGGTCAAAAAGGATCTTCCTGTGATTTATGTCAGAGTGTTCTGCCTATGTTTTCCTCTAAGAGTTTTATAGTGTCTGGTCTTACATTTAGATCTTTATTCCATTTTGAGTTTATTTTTGTATATGGTGTTAGGGAGTGTTCTAATTTCATTCTTTTACATGTAGCTGCCCAGTTTTCCCAGCACCACTTATTGTAAGAGGCTGTCTTTTCTCCATTGTATATTCTTGCCTCCTTTTTCAAAGATAAGGTGACCATATGTGCCTAGGTTTCTCTCTGGGCTTTCTATCTTGTTCCATTGATCTATATTTCTATTTTTGTGCCTGTACCATACTGTCTTGATTACTGTAGCTTTGTAGTATAGTCTGAAGTCAAGGAGCCTGATTACTGCAGCTCTGTTTATCTTTCTCAAGATTGCTTTGACTACTCGAGGTCTTTCGTGTATCCATACAAATTGTGAAATATTTTGTTCTAGTTCTGTGAAAAATGCCATTGGTAGTTTGACAGGGATTGCATTGAATCTGTAGATTGCTTTGGGTAGGATAATCATTTTCACAATGTTGATTCTTCCAATCCAAGAACATGGTATATCTCTCCATCTGTTTGTATTGTCTTTAATTTTTTTCATCAGAGTCTTATAGTTTTCTGCATACAGGTCTTTTGTCTCCTTTGGTAGGTTTATTCCTACTTATTTTATTCTTTTTGTTGCAGTGGTAAATGGGAGTGTTTCCTTAATTTCTCTTCCAGATTCTTCATCATTAGTGTATAGGAATGGAAGAGATTTCTGTGCATTAATTTTGTATCCTGCTACTTTACCATATTCATTGATTAGCTCTAGTAGTTTTCTGGTAGCATCTTTAAGATTCCCTATGTATAGTATCATGTCATCTGCAAACAGTGACAGCTTTACTTCTTCTTTTCTGATTTGGATTCCTTTTATTTCTTTTTCTTCTCTGATTGCTGTGGCTAAAACTTTCAAAATTATGTTGAATAATAGCAGTGCGAGTGGGCAACCTGGTCTTGTTCCTGATCTTAGTGGAAATGGTTTCAGTTTTTCACCATTGAGAACAATGTTGGCTGTGGGTTTGTCATATATGGCCTTTATTATGTTGAGGTAAGTTGCCTCTATGCCTACTTTCTGGAGGGTTTTTATCATAAATGAGTGTTGAATTTTGTCGAAAGCTTTTTCTACATCTATTGAGACGATCATGTGGTTTTTCTTCTTCAGTTTTTTAATATGATTTATCACATTGATTGATTTGCGTATATTGAAAAATCCTTGCATTCTTGAGGTAAACCCCACTTGATCATGGTGTATGATCCTTTTAATGTGCTGTGGGTTCTTTTGCTAGTATTCTGTTGAGGATTTTTGCATTAGTGATATTGGCCTGTAGTTTTCTTTCTTTGTGACATCTTTGTCTGGTTTAGGTATCAGGGTGATGGTGGCCTCGTAGAATGAGTTTGGGAGTGTTCCCCCCTCTGCTATATTTTGGAAGAGTTTGAGAAGGATAGGTGTTAGCTCTTCTCTAAATGTTTGATAGAATTCGCCTGTGAAGCCATCTGGTCCTAGGCTTTTGTTTGTTGGGAGATTTTTTTTTTTTTTTCTGTACACAGACCTCTCACTGCTGTGGCTTCTCCCATTGCGGAGCACAGCTCTGGATGCGCAGGCTCAGCAGCCATGGCTCACGGGCCCAGCCACTCCGCGGCATGTGGGATCTTTCCAGACCGGAGCACGAACCCGTGTCCCCTGCATCAGCAGGCGGACTCTTAACCACTGCGCCACCAGGGAAGCCCATATTGGGAGATTTTTAATCACAGTTTCAAATTCAATGCTTGTGATTGGTCTGTTTATGTTTTCTATTTCTTCCTGGTTCAGTCTCAGAAGGTTGTGCTTTTCTAAGAATTTGTCCATTTCTTCCAGGTTGTCCATTTTATTGGCATAGAGTTGCTTGTAGTAATCCCTTGTGATCCTTTGTATTTCAGCAGTGTCAGTTGTTACTTCTTTTTCATTTTTAATTCTATTGATTTGAGTCTTCTCCCTTTTTTCCTTGATGAGTCTGGCTAATGGTTTATCAATTTTATTTATCTTCTCAAAGAACCAGCTTTTAGTTTTGTTGATCTTGGTAATTGTTTCTTTCATTTATTTTTCATTTATTTCTGATCTGATCTTTATGATTTTTCTTCTGCTAACCTTGGGTTTTTTTGGTTCTTCTTTCTCTAATTGCTTTATGTATAAGGTTAGGTTGTTTATTTGAGATTTTTCTTGTTTCTTGTGGTTGGATTGTATTGCTATAAACTTCCCTCTTAGAACTGCTTTTGCTGCATCACATAGCTTTTGGGTGGTCGTGTTTTCATTGTCATTTGTTTCTAGGTATTTTTTGATTTCCTCTTTGATTTCTTCAGTGATCTCTTGGTTATTTAGTAGTGTATTATTTAGCCTCCATGTGTTTGTATTTTTTATAGTTTTTTTCCTGTAATTGATATCTAGTCTCATAACGTTGTGGTCGGAAAAGGTACTTGATACAATTTCAAGTTTCTTAAGTTTACCAAGGCTTGATATGTGACCCAAGATATGATCTATCCTGGAGAATGTTCCATGAGCACTTGAGAAGAAAGTGTATTCTGTTGTTTTTGGATGGAATGTCCAAATATCATTTAAGTTCATTTCATCTAATGTGTCATGTAAAGCTTGTGTTTCCTTATTAATTTTCATTTTGGTTGATGTGTCCATTGGTGAATGTGGGGTGTTAAAGTCCCCTACTATTACTGTGCTACTGTCGATTTTTCCTTTTATGGCTGTTAGCATTTGCCTTATGTATTGAGGTGCTCCTCTGTTGGGTGCATAAATATTTACAATTGTTCTATCTTCTTCTTGGATTGATCCCTTGTTCATTATGTAGTGTCCTTCTTTACCTCTTGTAATAGTCTTTATTTTAAAGTCTATTTTTGTCTCATATGAGAATTGCTACTCCAGCTTTCTTTTGATTTCCATTTGCATGGAATATCTTTTTCCACCCCCTCACTTTCAGTCTGTATGTGCCCCTAGGTCTGAAGCGGGTCTCTTGTAGACAGCATATATATGGATCTTGTTTTTGTATCCATTCAGCCAATCTATGTCTTTTGGTGAGAGCAGTTAATCCATTTACATTTAAGGTAATTATCAATATGTATGTTCCTATTACCATTTTCTTAATTGTTTTGGGTTTGTTTTTGTAGGTCTTTTCCTTCTCTTGAGTTTCCTGCCTAGAGAAGTTCCTTTAGCATTTGTTGTAAAGATGGTTTGGTAGTGCTGAATTCTCTTACCTTTTGCTTGTCTGTAAAGGTTTAAATTTCTCCCTTGAATCTGAATGAGATCTTGCTGGGTAGAGTAATCTTGGTTGTAGGTTTTTCCCTTTCATCACTTTAAATATGTCCTGCCACTCCCTTCTGGCTTGCAGAGTTTCTGCTAAAAGATCAGCTGTTAACTTTATGGGGGATTCCCTTGTATGTTATTTGTTGCGTTTCCCTTGCTGCTTTTAATATTTTTTCTTTGTATTTAATTTTTGATAGTTTGAGTAATATGTGTCTTGGTGTATTTCTCCTTGGATTTAGCCTGTATGGGACTCTCTGAGCTTCCTGGATTTGATTGACTATTTCCTTTCCCATGTTAGGGAATTTTTCAACTATAATCTCTTCAAGTATTTTCTCAGACCCCTTCTTTTTCTCTGCTTCTTCTGGGACCCCTATAGTTCGAAAGTTGTTGTGTTTAATGTTGTCCCAGAGGTCTCTGAGACTGTCTTCAATTCTTTTCATTCTTTTTTTTTTTATTCTCCTCTGTGGTAGTTATTTCCACTATTTTATCTTCCAGGTCACTTATCCATTCTTCTGCTTCAGTTATTCTGCCACTGATTCCTTCTAGATAATTTTTAATTTCATTTATTGTGTTGTTCATCATTGTTTGTTTGCTCTTTAGTTCTTCTAGGTCCTTGTTAAACATTTCTTGTTTTTTCTCCATTCTATTTCCAGGATTTTGGATCATCTTTACTATCAGTACTCTGAATTCTTTTTCAGGTAGACTGCCTATTTCCTCTTCATTTGTTTGGTCTGGTGGGTTTTTACCTTGCTCCTTCATCTTCTGCATATTTCTCTGTCTTCTCATTTTGCTTAACTTATTGTGTTTGGGGTCTCTTTTCACAGGCTGCAGGTTTGTAGTTCCCGTTGTTTTTGGTGTCTGCCCCCAGTGGCTAAGGTTGGTTCGGTGGGTTGTGTATGCTTCCTGGTGGAGGGGACTGTTGCCTGTGTTCTAGTGGATGAGGCTGGATCTTGTCTTTCTAGTGGGCAGGACCGTGTCCGGTGGTGTGTTTTGGGGTGTCTGTGAACTGAATATGATTTTAGGCAGCCTCTCTGCTAAAGGGTGGGGTTGTGTTCCTGTCTAGCTAGTTGTTTGGCATGGGGCATCCATTGCTGGAACCTGCTGGCCATTGGGTGGAGCTGGGTCTTAGTGTTGAGACAGAGGTCTCTGGGGGAGCTCTCACCGATTGATATTACGTGGGGCTGGGAGGTCTCTGGTGGTCCAGTATCCTGAACTCACCTCTCCCACCTCAGAGGCTCAGGCCTGACAACAGGCTGGAGCACCAAGACCCTATCAGCCCCATGGTATATTTCATGTTGTTCCAGGCAGATATAAATTTAGTTTTTAGCTTGGCAACTTCATCTGTCCCCGTGGCCTCCATATTCAGATTCTAAAGAAAAAGCCATCACTTGATTGCATTCTTCTGTAAGTTTAGTCTTTTGTTCGGGAAATGTTCCAGTTCCAGCCGCAGCCGCCACAAGCAGCCAGCACACACGCAGTCGCTCCAACCTCAGCGCCGCAGTCACAGGCACCTCGAGCTCCCCAGCCGCCATCCTTTATGCAGTTTAGTTAGCACCTAGTTGCCAGGCACTGTATTCGGCACTTGGGATATAGTGGAGAGCAAAATTAACATGGTTGGTCTTGGCCATAATGGAGCAGGAAGACTAGCCAGGAGGGTGAGGTAAACATTCATAATAGATATGTGATGTGTGTTACCAAAGGACAAGTCCAGAGCACTGTGGATGGGGATGGTGTGCAGCACAGGGGCATCACCTAGTCTACGAGGTCACAGATGGCCTTCCTAGGACATTGCTAACTATTGTGAATCTTGAAAGATGAGTAGAAGTTAACTGGGCAAGGGATGGGACGAGGAGAGCTTTCTGGGCAGAGGGAACAGTATGTTCTAACGGCCAGAGTTGAGAGATGCTTTTGGCTGCATGTAACAGAAAACCAAACCGAAGCAACTTAGTGGATAAGAAAATGGATTGGCTTCCACAGTTGCCTTCTCTGGATGTAGAGTGGGCAGCGTCGCAGGTTGTTTGTAGTGTCTCAGTGGTGGCAGCGGGAACGTGGGTTTTTCCCATTGTCCACTCCAGTGTCCACAGCATCAGCTTTATCCTGAGATCAGTTCCCCCTTACATTGTGGGCTATTAGTAGCAATTTTTTTCAAGTCTTGTAGGAGAGTGAGAACCAGACAGACTTCTCACTGTCTGTCTGCAGAACCAGGCAGACTCTGCAAGCCTTACTGGGCCAGTTTGGAGCACATAACCACCCTGAACTAATTAGCGTCACAGGGGAATGCCTGGCTCTGACCAGCTTATTCTGGGTTCTTGCAAGAAATGTAGAAGACACTGGTAAGATGTGGGCCCTACGGTCTCTGTTACGACTTCTTTTGTAGCACAAAAGCAACCACAGACAAGACGTAAGTAAATGAGCGTGGCTGTATTCCAAGAAAACTGTATTTATGGATGTTAATATTTTAATTTCATGTAATTTTCACGTCACAAAATATTCTTCTTTCGATTTTTTCCCCAACCATTTAAAAATGTCAAAACCATTCTTAGCTTGTGGAACATACCAACACCCCGCCACACCCTCACCCCTACAAAAGAAATAGGTGGCAGGTTAGATTTGGCCCACGGGCCATAGTATGGTGACCCCCCCTTTAGATTGATCAGAACTCATTCCTGGAGCAGGGTTCAGCCCTAAGCCATGTCACTGTCACACAGTGAGGGAGGGGTGGAGTAGATGGGAGTCAACCTGTGTCCTGCACTGAGAACTTGGTCCTTTTGAGGGTCTGCAGGAAGTCCAGTGGCTGGATTATAGACAGTGAGCATCACAATATCTTTGCAATGCTTCATGGCACACAAAGCCTCCATCAGCCACTCCTGGGATGCTCTTCCCTTCTTCCCGCCTGGGTGCGGCCCTGATGCCCTACCAGCTTCACCAGTACACCAGTTAAAGAATTAATCCTGGAATATTGTGGCAATGGGCTGAGGAATCTCCCTCTCACTTCCAGATAACACCAAAACCTGTGCATGGTAGCGGGGTCTTCCTGAAGACAGGGCCCCCACCTTTGTTGCTAGACCCTGTGGCATACCTGCAGTCAGTCAGGAAGTAGTCATTGAAATGCTCACCAGGTTTGCAGCCCCCATGGGTACAATAGGGGAAGCTAGAGGCGTTGAATGATTCTCCTTTATGGCAAAGGCATGGCATCCAAGACAAACAGACACAAATCTTTCCATGTTCTGTGGTACAGAGCCACCCGGGTGACAGCGGCATGATGAAATGACCTCAACTCCCAGCATCTGTTTATGCCACACAGTGAAAGTTAATGAGGGCTAACCCTCAACTAACCTGGGAAGTCAACCAAAGTTCAGCTTCTGGCTCCAGCCATCCTTTCTGAAGATGTGTTCCCTCTTTGAGTGGCAGACTCTTTTCCAGTCCTGTCACTGTACCAGGGTGTGTCTCCTCTCTGACCTTGCTCCATCCTTTATCATTAACAAGGATCTGCCTTTGGCCAGTCCCACTGGAGACTGGCTTACAGGGTGTACTTTCTTTCAAATGAATTTCAGGGTTTTTTTCCTCATCCTGTGTATGCATTTTGGTATGCAATGAGAGTTTGTCTCTGGAGCAGGTAATTTCAGGCCAAAGCAAGCATGTGGTGGGGATTGGTTTGGAGCTGGAAGTGAAAGAGAGCAGAAATCACAGCAATATTAAACAATGTTTGGGTTTCACTTTACCGTTCATAGAGCGCACACACACACACACACACACACACGCACACACTGTTTCTCACAAACCCCTGTGAGATAGTAAGGCAAAGATCGTGCCATTTACTGGACTGAATGTCAATATTATGACATGGTATGAGTGTTTCGTGTTTGGTAATTGCAATCATTGTTGCTTTTGTTGTGGTCATCCATTTACAATACTTGGTGTCAGTTTATTTATCTCTTGTAAAAATAAAATACAGTGTGTGTGTGTGTGTGTGTGTGTGTGTGTGTGTGTGTGTGTGAAAAAAAAAGATCGTGCCATTACCATTATACCCATTTTATAGGTAAAGAAACTGAGGCTCAGAGAGACTAGCTGACCCAGAGTTACTCCATAGCTAGTATTGGTGGGGCAGAGAGTTGAACCTAGAAGTTCAGACTGTGTCAAAATGTATGTTCTTTTCATCGAGCTATGCTTCCCCCGTGCCCCACCAGCCCCTGGCCATCCTCACTTCTCTCTAGACCTGTTCATCAGGGCAGCAAGAAGACAAATCTAATTAGGAACCTTGACAACTAACTGGCTCACCTTGACGATGCCAAGGCTGATTGAAGCTTCTTTGTTCCTTTTTTTTAGCTCCTGGGGGTAGGGATGATGAATATTGTTAATATTGTGCTATCACTGGCTTCTGTTCATTCATTTATTTTAACAGCATTTGTTGAGTATCTGCCACATGCTAGGCTCTGTGCTAAGTACTGGGGGATCCCAAGAGGAGAGTGATAGTCCCTATCCTGTAGTAAGTGGACAATTACCATGCAATGCTTAAGGGTCAGGATGGACATTAGGGCAGAAAACAGTGGCTCGTGGGAAAGGGCATTCAACCCAAGCTCAGGAGGTCAAGAAAGGAGTTGGTCCAGATGCTGGACTTGGTCCATAGACCAGGATATGCAATTACGAGATATATAGTCAAAGAAGGAATGTGTGTATGTGTGTGTGTGTGTGTGTGTGTGAGAGTGTGTGTGTGTGTGTGAGAGAGAGAGAGAGAGAGAGAGCGCTTTACATGGGAAAAATGAGAACATGTTATATTCTGGGGAGGAGGGAGGGGAAGGTGGAGAGAAGGCAGGGCAAGAGCAGAAAAGGGTGGGATCTAAAATATTGCTAGAAGGATTGGCCTTGCTCAGGTGAGGGGTCTCTTCCCCTGGGACAGGAGGGAAAATGGGTATAAGTACTGATGCATTCATTCACTCATTTAGTCATATTAACTCATTAAATATGTATTGAGTGCTGTGATGCACCAGCATTACTATGTAAGGTGATAGGGGTATAAAGTTGAAAATAATGAATTCAATACATATTTGCTGAGCACCTATCTGCTGTGTGCTTTCCTAACACAAATAGCAATATGTATTGAGTGTTTATCGTGTGCTTGTTTTGTTTGAAGATTTTTGCATGTATTATTTCAATTAATCATCATAACAGCGATGCCAATGTTATCATTATTTCTAGATGGGTAAACTGAGACATAGAGATTAGGTAACCTATGGTCCATAGCTGATAAGTGGCAGAGACGAGCTTTGAACTCAGTCAGCCTGTGCTCTGAAGCCCATGCTTATGTGCAGACAGTTAAAATGCAGCAGGTTTCTATTTTTGACAGTATGGTTGACTAATAAATTGAAAACTCCTCTCCACGAAAATACCAAGAAATGCTGGATAAAATACAATAGCAAACCTTTCCAACACTAGCTGAGCAGGAATGAAAGGAAGGAAAACAACCAGGAACCAAAAATGAAGAGAAAGCTAAAAACCAAAGTGGTGAGCATGTGAAATGATGCTGTGGCAGCCTGGAGTGGGGAAGTGGAGAAGTGCTAGTGTTGGGATTCAGAGAGTTTGGATTTCATTGGCTGTGAAGAGATAGGAGGCAAGACCTGTAAGGTGGAGTGTTAGAATTGAGAACCCCACATAAAGATGATGCCCTCAGTGAAATGGGGACCTATAAAATAGCCCACTCATAGGCACAGGGTGATAACTTGGGCTCTAAGTAAGAAAAAATAGTCTCTCTGAGACTTTATAATCACAGGGTACCCTTAATGGGTCTGAGGTTTGAGTTTATACTCCATGCTGGTCCAAGAATTACCAAGTGGAAGCATCTGTATAAAAAGTAGTTACAGGCTAGTTATGCTCCTGGAACTTCTGACAGAAGCAAAATTAAACCTCTCAAATGGATGAATCCTCAACCATGGCTACAAAGGATTCCCATAGATAAAGCCTCATGAATGAGAGTAAGCAGATGCAGCTGACATGAGGATTAGATCCTCAAGAAGTGCAGCTGAGAAACATTGGACTTAAACTACGCATTAGACTAGATGGGCTTAAAAGACGTATTAGAGAACTTTCCACGTAACAGCAGCAGAATACATAGTCTTCACAAATGCACCTGGAACATTATCCAGGGTAGATCATGTGTTAGGACACAAAACAAGTCAATAAATTTTAAAAGATTAAAATCATACCAAGCATCTTTTTCACCACGATGGTATGAACTAGAAATCAGCTATAAGAAACAACTGGAAAATTCACAAATACATGGAGATTAAACAACATACTACTGAACAGCCAATGGGTCAAAGAAGAAATCAAAAGAGAAATAAAAAATATCTTGAGACCAATGAAAATGGAAATACAACATACCAAAACCTATGGGATGCAGCAAAAGCAGTTCTAAGAGGAAAGTCTATAGTATTAAACACCTACATTGAGAAAAAAGAAAGATCTCAAATAAACACCTAACTTTACACCTCATGGAAATGGACAAAGAAGAACAAACTAAACCCAACGTTAAAGGAAGGAAATAATAAAGATTAGAGCAGAAATAAATGAAATAGAGACTAAAAAGACAATCAAACAGATCAAAGAGGTGAGGCCAAGATGATGCAGTAGGAAGACCCTAAACTCACCTCTTCCCACAGGCACACCAAAATTGCAACTATTTACAGAGCAACTGTCTATGAGAATGACCTGAAGACTAGCCAAACAGATTTTCCACAAATAAAGTTATAAAGAAGGAACCACACGAGATGAGTTGAGGGGTGGGGTGGAGACACAGTATAGTCAAGATCCACACCTCCGGGTAGGTTACCCACAAATGGAAAGATAATCACAATTACAGAGGTTCTCCCCAAGGAGCTAGGGGCCAAAGCCTTGTACCAGGCTCCCAAACCTGGGGTTTCTACATCGGGAAGACAAGCTCTCAGAATGTCTGGCTTTGAAGGCCAGCAGGGCTTGTGATGGGAGGTCTGAAGGGCTGTAGGAAAGAGACTCTGCTTTTAAAGGATACGTGCAAAATCTCACGTGCTCTAAGTACCATCACAGAGGCAATAATTTGAAAGGAGCCTGGATCAGAACCACTTGCTGATATTGGAAATCCTCCTGGAGAGGCAGGAGGCAACTGAGACTCCCCCTGGGGACACAGGTGCAAGCGGCAGCCATTTTTAGGAACTTGTTCTACCTCACTGGTGCTGACAGGCACCATTTTGGAATCCTCACTCTAGCCTATTAGTGCTGGGGGCTTACCACCCATTGGTAGGCCAAAATAAGCCCCAGACCCCCTTGGGCCATGCAGCCAGCTGCCCTGGGACCTGGTCCCTCCCACCAGTGGGCAGGCATCAGCCCCAGGCCCCCTCAGGGCATGCAGAACCTGGCCAGAACCTGGCCCTGCCCACCAATGGGCCAGCAGCCTCCACACAAGGTAGGACCTGGCATCCAACCAGGCTGAGGGCCAGCCCCACCTGCCAGCATGCCCACAGTATTTGGCCCTGCCACAACAGAGGGGCCCACACAGCCCACATAAGGGGGCACCCCCTAGAGCATATAGCTCTGGTGACAAGAAGGTAGTGTGTTACTGCACCCCATAGGATGTCTCCGACATAAGGCCACTTCTCCAAGATTGGGAAATGTAACCAACCTACCTAATACATAGAAATAAACAGAGAAAATTGGGCAAAATGAGGAGACAGAGTAATATGTTGCAAACAAAGGAATAGGGCACAACCTCAGAAAAAGAACTAAATGAAATGGTGGTAAATGATCTACCTGAAAAAGAGCTCAAGGTAATGATAATAAAGATGCTCAATGAAAAACTAAAAATAGAATTACCATATGACCTAGCAATTCCACTCCTGGGTGTATATCCAAAAAAACCCAAAAACATTAATTCAAAAAGATACATGCACCCCAGTGTTCATAGTGCATTATGTACAGTTGCCAAGACATGGAAGCAACCTAAGTGTCCATCAACAGATGAATGGATAAAGATACACACACACACAAGCACATACACACACAATGGAATACTACTCAGCCATAAAAAAGACAAAATTTTGCCATTTGCAGCAAGATGGATGGACTTGGAGGGCATTATGCTAAGTGAAATAAGTCAGACAGAGAAAGACAAATACTGTATGATGCCACTTGTATGTGGACTCTAAAAAATACAACAAACTAGTAAATATAACAAAAAAGAGGCAGGATCGCAGATATAAAGAACAAACTAGTGGTTACCAGTGGGGGTCAGGGGCAATATAGGAGTGAGGGAGTGAGAGGTGTAAACCTTGGGGTGTAAGATAAACTCAAGGATATATTGTACAACATGGGGAATACAGCAAATTTTTTTTAAAAAGATGCTTACTGAACTTGGGAGAATTGATGAACACAGTGATAATTTTAACAAAGAGTAAGAAAATATAAGGAACCAAACCAAGCTGAAGAGTAAAATGACTGAAATAAAACATACACTAGAAGAATCAATAGTAGATTAGATGATACAGAGGAATGGATCAATGAACTGGAAGACAGAGTAGTGGAAATCAGCCAAGCTGAACAGAAAAGAGAAAAAAGAATTTTTAAAAATGAGGCTAGTTTAAGAGACCCTTAGAACAACATCAGGTGTACTAACATTGGCATCATTTGGGGTCCAAGAAGGAGAAGAGAGAGAGAGAAAGGGGCAGATAACTTATCTAAAGAAGTAATAGCTGAAAACTTACCTAACCTGGGAAAGAAAGCTGACATCCAGTTCCAGGAAGCAAAGAGAATCCCAGGCAACTGAAGCCAAAGGTGTCCACACCAACTCGAGCTACTTTTATTCAATATAATATTGGAAGTCCTAGCCACAGCAATCAGACAAGAAAAAAAAAAGGCATCCAAATTGGAAAGTAAGAAGTAAAACTGACACTGTTTGCCAATGACATGGTATTACATATAGAAAGTTCTAAAGATGCCACCAAAAAACTATTAGAACTAATAAATGAATTCAGTAAAGTTTCAGGATATAAAATTAATATACAGAAATCTGTTGCATTTCTATATGTTAACAATGAGATATCAGAAAAGTAATTAAGACAATGATCTCATTTACAATAGCATCAAAAAGAATAAAATACTTAGGAATAAATTTAACAAAGGAGGTGAAAGATCTATATACTGAAAACTATAAAACTTTGATGAAAGAAATTGAATAATGTAAATAAATGAAAAGATATTCAGTGCTCATGGATTCGAAGAATTAATCTTGTTAAAACATCCATACTACTCAAAGAAATCTACAAATTCAGTGTAAACATAATCAAAATTTTATGACTTTTTTTTTTACATAAGTAGAAAAACAACCCTAAAATTCATATGAAACCATGAAAGACCCCTAATAACCAAATCAATCTCGAGAAAGAAGAACAAATCTGGAGGTATAACGGTTCCTGATTTCAAACTATTACAAGGCGATAGTAATCAAAACGGTATAACACTGGCATAAAAATAGACACATTGGGCTTCCCTGGTGGTGCAGTTGTTGAGAGTCTGCCGGCCGATGCAGGGGACATGGGTTCGTGCCCCGGTCCGGGAAGATCCCACATGCCGTGGAGCGGCTGGGCCCGTGAGCCATGGCCGCTGAGCCTGCGCGTCCGGAGCCTGTGCTCCGCAACGGGAGAGGCCACAACAGTGAGAGGCCCATGTACCGCAAAAAAAAGAAAAATAGACACATAGATCAATGGAACATAACAGAGAGCCCATAAATAATCCCACACTTATACGGTCAATTAATTTATGACAAAGGAGCCAAGAATATATGATGGGGAAAAGGCAGTTTCTTCAGTAAATTGTGTTGAGAAAACTATAGCCATATGTCAAGTAATGAAACTGGACTCCTATCTTAACACCTCCACAAAAATCAACTCAAAACGGATTAAAGACTTAAATTTAAGACGTGAAACTATAGAACTCCTAGAAGAAAACATAGGGAGTAAGCACCTTGATGTCAATCTTGGCAGTAATTTTGGCTTTACCACCAAAAACAAAGGCAACAAAAGCAAAAATAAACAAGTGGGACTACATCAAACTAAAGAGCTTCTGTACAGCAAAGGAAATCATCAACAAAATGAAAAGGCAACCTGTGGAGTGGGAAAAAATATCTGCAAACCATATATCTGAAAAGAGGTTAATATCCAAAATATACATAGAATTCACACAATTCAATAGCAAAATAACCCTTAACAGCCTGATTAAGAAATAAGCAGAGGAGCTGATTCCGTACCTTTCCAACGAAGACACATAAATGACCAGCAGGTGCATTAAGTGGTTCTAATCACTAATCATCAGGGAAATGCAAATCAAAACTACAACATCATCAAAACCAAAAACATCACCTCCCACCTGTTAGAATGGCTATCATCAAAAAGACAAGAGATAATAAGTGTTGGTAAGGATGTGGAGAAAAGGGAACCTTATGCAGTGTTGATGGGAATGGAAATTGGTGCAGCCACTTTGGAAAGCAGTATGGAGGTTTTCTCAAAAAATTTAAAATAGAACTAGCATATGATCCAGCAGTTCATTTCAAAGGAAGTGAAAACAGGATCTTTAAGAGATACCGCCTGGAGGGGAGGGAGATGAAAGAGGGAAGAGAGATGGAAACATATGTATATGTATAGCTGATTCACTTTGTTATAAAGCAGAAACTAACACACCATTGTAAAGCATTTATACCCCAATAAAGATGTTAAAAAATAAAGAGAGAGATATCTGCGCTCCTGTGTTTATTGCAGCATTGTTCGCAATAGCCAAAATATGGGAACAACCTAAGTGTTTGTCAGTGAATGAATGGATAAACAAGCTGTTAAAAATATATACACATACACACACACACATACACACACACACATACACACACACATACACACACACACACACACACATACGCAATGGAACATTATTCAGCCATCGGAACAAAGGATATCCTTCCATTTCCAACAATGTGGATGAACCTTGAGGGCGTTATGCTAAGTAAAATAAGCCAGTCAGAAAAAGACAAATACTGCACATAAGACAAATACTTCCATGTGGAATTAAAAAAAAAAAGAGTGAAACTCATAGAAACAGAGTATAAAAGTGTTTACCAGGAGCCGGAGGTGGGAGAAATAGGGAGAACTTTCAGCTATAAGATGAATAAGGTCTGAGGATCTAGTGTGTAACATAGTGACTGTAGTTGGTAACACTGTATCGTATATTAAAATCTTCTGAGAGTAGAACTTAAATGTTTTCACGCTATCTATCTACCTATCTATCTACCTAGTTATAGTTATATATATGTAAAATTATATATAGTGTATATATATAAATTTATATTATATTTATATATCGCATATTATATTGATATATTTTATATATACATATATATATGTTATATATGAGGTGGTGGATATGTTAACTAGATTGGAGGAATCCTTTCACAATAAATACATACATCAAATAATCATGATGTACATATTAAATATCTTACAATTTTATTTTTCAATCATACATCAATAAAGCTGAAAAAAAATCCCTAGTAGCACCTACACAGAAAAAAATAATAATTAATTAAAATGTTGGGGGGAAAAAGGAAGTGGTGCTAAAGAACCCACAGATGGACTCAGTTCCAGCACCACACAGTCGTGTTCATACTGGAAGGTGCTCAGGGTCTAAGATACAGAGCCCGGGGGAGTGAGGGCAGGCCTCACCCTGGTCACAGTTGAGCATAGATGGGTAGGCGTTTGCTAAAGGGATTGCTGGGGCATGCCATTAGGGTTCTTCAGACAAACAGAACCTAGAGGGTGTATGTGTGTGTGTGTGTACAGGTGCATTTGTATGGAGACAGAATTTTTTAAGGAACTGACTCACGTGATTGCGGGGCTGCAGGACGGACCAGCAGGCTGGTAACCAGGGAAGACTGATGTTGCAGCTTGAGTCTGAAGGCCGGTCTGAGGGCAGGATTTCTTCTTTTTGGGGACCTCAGTCTTTCTCTCTTAACGCCTCCAAGTGTTTGGATGGGGCGCACCCACGTTATGGAGAGCAATCTGCTTTACCCAAAGTCTACTGATTTAAATGTTAATCACACCTAAAACAACTTTCATAGCAACCTCTAGACTGGTATTCTACCAAACATCTGGGCGCCATGACCAAGCTGACGCACAGAACTGACCATCACACGGTGGGACCTGAGAGTCTGTGTCCTCTCTGTGAGCTGGGAGGCAAGGTAATCTGCTGAGAGTGAGGTGATTAGGATGCCCGGGAGGCTGAGGAGTGGGAGGCAGAGAGGTAGTGGTAGGACACTGGCAGGGAGTTCCTGAGCCACGTGGGGCACGCTGAGCCTGGGTGAGTGCATGAACGTATGAATGAGTGAATATCTCAGTGACGGCAGAGGGACTAGCTGATGCTAGGATGTGTGACACCTCTGTCACAGAACTGGGAGAGGAGATAAACACGGGAGTAGGTGCAGGTGGGTGTGTGGATGGGGCAGGAGGATGAGGGAACCCAGCAGCCCTCCCCTCTCTTCCGCTTCTCTGCCCTGAGCACCCCAGGGGCAGTTCATGGTTTCAGTACCTCTAACTTCATTTCACTGGTATTGGATGAGGACCTCGTCACGTGGTCCCTCCTTATCTGATGTCTTGGAACGTCCCTGGGTCTCTATCTCTTCTGTACCTGATCACGCTCAGGGCCCCAGCTTCCTAGCTGTCGGCTGAATGATCTGCAGTCTCACGTGTGAAACTGCACACTAGCTATACAAAAGGGCCCCTAAAGGGGAGAATCACATGATGAGAGGAGGGAGGGAAAAGTGCCTAGAGAGGCAGCTGGGGTTAGGCGGCAGGAGGACGGGAATTGCAGCCGGGGTTCTGGTCCCAGCTCTGCCCTTTACCACCTGTGTGACTTGGGCAAAAACTGGAGCTAACAGTACCTGCCCCGCAGACCTCACCAGGTTATCTAAGGGTCTAACAAGTTCATGAATGCAGAAATGCTTTGAACATTAGAAGACATAACAACCACAACAAATACTATTTAAGGACACTCAATATATTCATGAAGCCCAGAAAAGGGAAGTTCCAGTGTACTGGTTGGAGTGGATGGGGTAGGAGGTTTTTACACATCATCCTGGGCTGAGGAAGACCTTTACCAAATACCTGCTGTGTTCCAGACCCTCCCGGTGGGCACTTGCTATGCGGCTGCTTTTTAAAACCCATGACAACCCCATGAGAACACTTGGGTCCGACAAATCAAGTACTTGCATGAGGGCAAAGGCTCAATTGTAGAGCTGAAATTGGAATCCAGGAGTGCTTGACTCCCAGGCCTGGGGGGCTCCCCACCCTACGATACACCCTCTTGGTGTGTTTGTGAGACGATTTTATTATTGTCCTTGGGGCCTGGAGATCTAATGCACAGCATAGCGATTGTAGTCAACAATATACCCTATAAACTTCAAAGTTGCCGAGAGACTAGATATTAATTTTCTCACCTCAGAGAAGAAATGATTTTGTGACATGCTCGAGGTATTAGCTAACGCGACAGTGGTGATCGCGCTGCAGTATGTAAATGTATGAAACCAACACCTTGTGCACCTTAAACTTACACAGTGTTACATGTCAGTTCTATCCCAATAATTAATTAAATAATGTTGTTGGCGTCAGGCTCAGCTTCTTTCACCACAGGCTGTCGCTTGGGCCCCCTGGGCAGGCTGTGTGGTGTGATGTCAGGCCGGGGAGACTTCCCTGAGAAGGCACCTCGGTTTGACTGTGAACCTGCACATTGAGGCCTTCTTAAGAGAGCTAATAACACTTAATAAACATGACAGAGAAAGGCTAGCCTCTGAGTATTGTTTCAACAGGAGCTGAGCCTGTCCTGTGTCATGTGTTCTGTTGTTACTATGCAGATGCTGCCACCGTACCCTCTGAGCTCATGAATTAAGTGGCGGGGGAAGCAGTAAAGCAGGAAACAGGCTGCATGCTTACCTCTCTGCTGCATCTTTGGGACTCATGTGGGTCAGAGCACCAGGTTGCGGGAGCTGCAAGCCCCAGAGCTGGAGAGAGTGCTGTCCCATGTCTGTCCCAGCTCATCAGGAAGCTGACTTCCTGGGAGGCTGGAGCTCCCCTGCCTCGTTGCCTGACCTCATTAGGAATCTCTTTATAGAAGTGACAGCCTCCATCTCTACTCCAGTCTTGTCCCAAAGGTGGGAGGTTGCTGGATGCTCTTGGGGGAGAATTAGGCTGTATTAATGATCTACCGCTACATAACAGATCACCCCCAACTCAGTGGCTTAAAGCAATGTTTATCGTCTTACATGGTTTCTGAGAGTCAGGAATCCAGGAGCTGCTTAGCTGGGTGGATCTGACTCAGGGTCTCTCACCAGGCTGCAGTCAAGATATTGACCACGGCTGCAGTCATCTGTAAGCTCACTCATGTGGACCTGGGCAGACCTCGGTTCCCTGACGGCTATTGGCTGGAGGCTTCAGCACCTGGCCATGTGATTCTCTCCATAGCACTGCTCACAACACAGCACACTTTCCCAGAGCAGGAAGGGCGTGTGAGAGAGAGAGAGAGACCGACAGACAGACAGACACAGAGAGAGAGACCCACCTAAGAAGGTAGTTTCAGAAGAGACATCCCATCACTTCTGCGGTATGCTATTTATCGGTCAGATCAACCCCAGTACAGTGTGGGAGGGAATTAGAAGATGGGTGTGAACACCAGGATGCAGAGATCATTGGGGCCGTCTGTGGCCTGACTACTACATAGGCCTAGCAGACTCCTGTGCTGGTAGAGTCGTCAGGGAACTAGAAGCTTCACCTGGGGGGGTCTGCTCTCCAGCTCTAAAGATGCTGTTTCAGGTTTCTCAACTAGTACCTTTGATATAAGGTTCACGTCTCTCTAAATGGCTTACAAGGCCCTTAACAGTCTACCCCGTCCCCATCACCAGTACCTCCAGTCTCATTTTCTGCCCTTCTCTCCAGTGACCCCAAATCCCAGCTATAGGAACGATTTGTTTTCATTTCTCTGTGCCCATGGACTAGGAATTTTTCTCCAACAAGCAAATTTGTATCTCACGACCCACTTTAAACGTGCCATCCTTTGTGAAATCTTCCTAGGCAACTCCCCAGAAAAAGGAGGTCCCTCCTAGCACCCCAGAATCACTCCGCGTGCACCTCTACACGGCACCGATACAGCCCACTTTCGGCAAGTATTGCTTGAGTGCCTTCTCTGTGCTGTGCTGCGGCTGGAGTATAGCAGAAAGCAAAACAGACACAATTCCTGCCCCACGGAGATTTACATTGCAGCAGAGACCAAGGGACCGCAAATAAGCAAAGAAGTGTGGAGTGTGTTGGAAGTTGACAAGTGCTATGGACAAAAACAAAGTGGGACAGAGTGTTCACGGCCATTCATCTTGCAGTTGTTTGCGTCCATTTCCATACAAGTCTGTAAGCTCCTTGAGGGCAGGGACCATGAACATGTCGATCTTGCATCTCCACCGCTTGCACCGTGGGCATGTGCTAGAGGCTTGCTGAATAATTAATGTCCTTTTGATGGACAGGAGCTGAAAAGTGCCTGAGAGAGACAGGATCAGACCCCCAGCAAGCTTCTGCAGACGCCAGGAAGACTGACTGGGGGAGAAAAACAAGAAGGATACATTTATTTTGAAGATTAAAGACTGACTCCATACATATCCCTATGTTTTATAGACAGGGATGAGATGAACGTGAATTTAAGTAAAGACTTGAGTCTGTATATAATGGTGCAGTTATTAGGCTGCCTTTGGCAATGCGTCCCCTGACATAAAGTTTTAAAAGCAGCCTTTTCAAACACTAAATTACCTTTTGGGTCTGCCAGCTCTAATGATAAAGAAAGTGAAAGTCCACCTCATTGCCATCAGATTCATGGAGTGGGTTAACATTTGCTAGACTAACCAGTTCCGGATGCTGAGGCATGAAAGCTACTAGATGACAGAGTGTGATGGAGAATCAGGGGCTGGAGCGAGATTTGCAACCAAGTTCATCACGCAGGGGTCGATGAGCCCTTGCTTCAAATCACTGGGGACTCGGATCCTTCCACACGCATTCTTACAACAGGGCAGCCTGGGGATGCCTTTGGCTCGGGCAGCTCCAAAGTACCAGCCTATTTGGAGGCAGGGCTGGGGGAATGAGCTGGCGTGGAAGGGGTGGTGTGAGACGCCTTGGTGAGTTGAGAGAGTGGGCTTCCCGGGAACCCTGCCTAGCAGTTCGGCCCCTGGCGGGACGTACCTCTGTTTCTTGTCCATCAGGCCCAGGAGCAGGGAGTGCTGGCCTCCACGGTGTGTTCCTTCATGAGGGAGGGGAAGGGCTGGGACAAAGGAGTGGTTGCCCGGGTATGATGCTTCCCTGCCCGCTGTGAAGACCCCGGGGGGTGTGAGCCCTGGGACAAAGAGGAGGGACCAACCAGTCTTGCAGGAGATGGTGCACAGGCCTGTGTGAGCCAGGAGGAAAGGAGAGTGAAGGAGAAACTCCCACAGGCCTGACCTCTGCTCACCCTGAGAGCCCAAGCAGAATGGGCTGGTCAGAGGGCCTGCCGAGAGGGAAGAACATTTCAGGAAAGCGTCTCTTTGAATTCTAAGTGCCCTGGTTGGGGTGCTGGTGGAGGAAGGCAGTGACTTGGGTACATAATCAGTTGACTGCTAATCGAGGACAGGAATGTGTGTTAACCAGATCATTCTAGAACATGGAGGTGGCCTTGTTGCCCAGTAGTGGGAGCCTGGGCCCAGAGTCACACAGGCCTGGATTCAAAGTAGAGGTGAAAGTGGTCAGGTGGTTTAAGCACTTGGTTTTCGTTATCATCATCTACAAATTAAAATAATAATAATAAAAATTTTAAAAAAGAATAAAAGTATCACCCACCATTATAGGGTTGTGGTGTGTAAAAGTTAAGAGAAAAAACATATACAGACTGCCAGGGACGTAGAAACATCCAGCAAATACTGGTTTTCCCTCTTTCCCTAAATCATGAGAGAGGCACCTTCCTCACATCAAATAATTCCTTCTCTCCCTTCCTCCCTCCTTGCCTTCTTTCCTTCCTCCCAACTCGCCAGCTAGTATCCATACATCACTTAGCACATAAGAAGTGATGTATTTATTACACAGAACATTCCAGGAAAGGCACTGGAATATACTGCACAGCGTATTGGTAGTAAAGGATCTGTTCTTTGGTTTTAACCCCTCAACGCATCAGCGGCGTGTCCTTGAGTTGTCTTGATATTTCTGGACTTGTTACTACTCATCTGTAAAATGGGAATGCTAATACCTTACTATCATCCTCTAGATTATTAAAAGGTGCAAATGAGATAAGATGTGTGAAAGTGCTTTGTAAACTATAAAAGAAGACCCATTTTTCCATTAAAAATTATTTTTAATTGTGGTAAGGTACACATAACGTGAAATTTACCATATCAATCATCTTTAAGTGTAGAGCTTGCCGGTATTAAGTACATTTACAGTGTTTTGCAACCATTACCACCATCCATCTCCAGAGCTCTTTTGGTATTGCAAAACTGAAACTCTGTACCCATTAAATAATAACTCCCCACTTCCCTCCTCCCCTAGCCTCTGGCGACCACCTTTCTACTTTCTGTCTTTATAAACTTGGACACTCTAGATACCTCATGTAAGTGGAATCATATAGTACTTGTCTTTTTGTGTCTGGCTTCTTTCACTTAGCATAATGTCCTCACAGTTCATCCATGTTGTGGCATGTCTTAGAATTTCATTCCTTTTTAAGGCTGACCAATATTCCATCATATGTCTACACCACATTCTGCTTATCCATTCATCTGTTGATGGACACTTGAGTTGCTGCCATGTTTTAGCTATTGTGAATAACACTGCTATGAACGTGGGTATACAAATATCTCTTTGAGACCCTGCTTTCAATTCTCTTGAATATATACCCAGGCGTGGAATTGCTGGGTATGGTGTGGTAACTCTATTTTTAACTTTTTGAGGCGCCACCGTACTATTTTCCATAGCAGCTGCACCATTTTACATTCCCTCCAGCAGTACACAAGGGTTCCAGTTTCTCTGCATCCTTGCCAACACCTGTTATTTTTTGTTTTTTGGGGGGTTTTGTTTTTGTTTTTGGTAATGGCCGTCCAAATGAATGTGAGGTAAAAAAGAAGACACAGTGTTAGTGATTTATATAAGTAATTGATTTAATTATAGCTCACCTCATTCAAAACAGAAAAGAGAGAGGGATTCTAAACCGATTTATTACGATGAGGACGCTGCCCTGGAAGAAGTCGTGGTTTAGAAGGAAACTGAGGCTCTCACACCAATATGTGTACTGCAGGTCACTTACAGATGGTGTCCGAATGATGATTGGACAGGGAGAGTGGTCCATTTTCCTGGGGTGATAACTGAAGGGATGTGTGAGACTTAGTTTTTGAACCAGACCTTGAAGAATGGCTGAGAATTTGATACACAGAAATTGCAGAGGAGGGATAGACTTGTGGGTCGTCTCCTCACGAAAATAACACGGTTGAAGTCACGTCTCAGAAGCAGTCGAGTTTGTTCAGAGAATGTTACTCAAAGTATGGTCCCTGGATTAGCAGTGGCAGCAGATCCTGGTAATTTGTTAGAACTGAAAATTCTTGGGCACCTCCCCAGACCCGTACTGAGTCAGAAACTCTGGGAGTGGGACCAGGCAGTCTGTGTTGTAATATCCTTTGGGGGAGACAGATGCACACTCTGCTTTGTACAGGAGTAGAAGCAGATTGAGGGGGGTGGGGTGGGTTAGGGGTTAGATTATGAAGCCTAGAGTTAGGTTAGGGAGTTGGGTTCTGTTTACAACCATCTGGTGACTGCCCATTGCAACTGGAATAAAATTAAACTTCTCATTATGACCCAGGAGGCATACGACACCTCTGTCCCCCTCTTCCTCCTTCCTCCTTCCCCGCATTCACTACACTCCAGCCACTGCACTCCAATGCCTGCCAAGCTCTTTCTTTCTTTTTTTTTGCGGTACGCGGGCCTCTCACTGTTGTGGCCTCTCCCGCCGCGGAGCACAGGCTCCGGACGCGCAGGCTCAGCGGCCATGGCTCACGGGCCCAGCCGCTCCACGGCATGTGGGATCTTCCCTGACCGGGGCACGAACCCGTGTCCCCTGCATCGGCAGGCGGACTCTCAACCACTGCGCCACCAGGGAAGCCCCAAGCTCTTTCTTGTTCCTTCAACTTGGAATGTTGTTTCCTCTCCCCGATGGCTTCTTCCTCCTCATTATTTCGGTCTCGGCTCAGATGATGCCTCTTTGCAGATACACCTTCCCTGACCACCCCCATCATCCTCTCCTGAGACCCTTTTTTTTTTTTTAAAGCACTTCTCGCTATCGGAAATTATCCTACATTTCTTCCTTAACATGTTCACTGTCTGCCTTCCCCGACTAGAGCATAAGATCCTCGAGTTTGGGTCTTGGCCCCGTTCACCAGTCTATTTCCAGTGCTTAGAACAAAACCTGACATATAGTGAGTATCCAGTGTTATTTTTGTATTCGGTAGATACTGGGATACTCTTAAGTGGTTCTGAATAGTGAAGTGACCCCCTCAACGTGGGGCCCTGGGGGAATTCCTCTTCTGGATTTATATAGAGGGTTGGCGGAACAGCAAGACTCTGAAAGGAGGGACAGCTCTCAGGGACCAGAGTGGACTTGTGAAATGATGATGGTCTAAACCAGTGGTTCTCACCTGGGGGCAGTTTTCCTCTCCCCCGCCCCGGGACACCTGGCAATATCTGGAGGCATGTCGGGGTGTCACAACTGGGGAGGGTGCTCCTGGCATTTCGTGGGTAGAGGCCAGGGATGCTGCTAAACTTTGTACAATGCCTAGGCTGGCCCCCTCTAACGAAGAATTACCAGGCTCAAGTGTCAGTAGTGCCGAGGTTGAGAAACCCTGCTCTAAACTAAGGTGGCAGTTGTGGGGATGGAGAGAAAAAAACAGGAGTGAATATTTTCTATTCCGCAGGGTAAGATTTTGTTGCCATCTGTGCCTACCGTTGTGACTTTAAATCTTTTTAGCAAGAGACTCAGAAGACCCCAAGAACGGGAAATCCCTCCGGGGACGTGCACATGCTCCGTTTCTCCTCCCTCCTGTTTTTCACTGTCTCCCGCTCTGCCCTGCTAATCCTGTGTCTCTTTTTCCTCCCCTTTTCTTCCCCTCCTCCTCTTTCTTCTCTTGTTCCTCTTTCCCTTCCTCTTTCCTCTTGCCTTTTTCTTCTTCCTTTGTCCTGCTTTCTCTCCTTTCTCTCTCATTACACTGCTCATTATAAAGATTTGAAGTTTACTGGGTTTATGGTCTCAGCCCTTAATTTTTAAAGTGGGTAATTGCTTGGTCTACACTAAATTAAATTTACTAGCTTTTTACTTCTGGGGCATATGGCATCAGAGTGGGACTGCTTTTTATCTCTTGCAGGTTGGTGCTACTTCTTTTCCTTTGTCCTTCTACGCATTTTAAATATGCTGACAGCAGCCGGCTGAGCATCTCTTTCAGCCCCAAACAGCTCATTAGGGAACTCAGCCAGTCAGAGTCAAGTTGCCCAGAAAAACAAGACGTGGTCTGCTGGGTTCTGGTGTAGAACTTGAGCAGATTCCCCTCACCTTGGAGGGCTCCCCTCCCCATCCTGGGCTGCCCCTCTGGGCTCCAGGTGGCCAGGACCATTGTTCTTCCCTGAAGGGACCACCCCAACCCCTCACTGTCCCTCCACAAAGCCCAGCACACGTGATTCCCCAGGGACACCCTGAGGTGCCCATGGATACCAGCTAACAAGTGAGTTAGTCTCCAAGTGAAATATGTGCATGATACGGGTTTTTGAGGGAAGAGAGACCCAAGAGGTGTTGGTTTTGGTGAAGTGTCACAAAGGATGTTCAGACTTGTGCAGATTATGAGGGAGGCAGGGTGATAGGGAGGTGCTAGCCCCAGGGAGGCTGGAGAGGCAGTGAGGCAGAGCTCCTGCCTACGTTCTAGATGTAGACCCCATGAGGACTCTGTCTCCCCAGCACGTAGAACAGTGACTGTCCTCCCCAATCAGAAACAGTCATTGCAACGTGACCTAGAATTTTGACACATGTTCTTGGTATGAATCTCCTCCCTTCCACCTTAGGAAAACAACACAAAAGAGAAGATGACATTATCTGAATATTTTTCAAATAAATTGGTGAATGAGTATTCAACAGAGCACTTCTCCCATGTGGGGCCCTAGCTTAGATGCTCTAACGCCATGTCCTCCTGGATAAATTTCTCTGTCCTGTTCTGACTGTTTCCCAGGGGGATGATGACGGTGAACGAGAAGATCTGTTACTTGTGCTTTGATCTCCTGGGAAAAGAGACAGATAACTCCAAGGTGGAAACAATCAAAGTAATGGCCCTTCAGATTTTTCTAGCCATATTCTTGCAAAGAACTCGAAGCAGTTCTTATCTGTCCTTATCTCTCACTTGCTTGGGTGGAAGAGAGATTAGCATCAACCAATGTGTCAGACTTCTAGCTCCCATCGTAATTGCCATTTGTGATTGGAGGCGACAAGCTCCTGCATGGTGGATTCGGGTGCGCACCACTCTCATTTATCACAGCTTTGGGTAAAATGTAGAGATGAGAACCCCTCAGTGGGATTATGGCTTAGGATCTCCCGCCCTAGAGTCAGGGAGGGAGCATGGAACAATGGTGACATCATGTGATGGAAATTGACAGGTGAGTCACAGACAGCATGGAGCCGTGGTGACAGAGGAGCATGGATTCTGTGGGTGGCACCTGGCAGCTGCCCAGCTGAGCTCACCTTTCAGAGTCTGCCCAGCACATCGCTTGTGCTCTCTGCCCTCCTTCCCTGTCCCCCATCAGCATCTCCCCAGCTAATCAATGAGTCTTTAGAACAGGGGCCAGGGCTGCTTCATGCCTCTATGTCTTGGGTTCTCAAATGCATCTACCCCGCTAGTGCCTGGAGTCAGGTAGGTGTTCAGTAAGGGCTCATCACATTGAATCCCCCCCGCCCCACCCCTGTGAAGCTGACCTGGGCTCAGTCTCCTCTGGAGTAAAAGCAGACCTTGCCTGGCATCCTTGCACAAGCTAGACCCGCTAACTTTCTCAGCATCCCCCATCGCTCCCCAGCCCTCTGGCTTCAGTCCGCTCCATCCCATAACTTGGCCGGAAAGCTGTCACCAGCTGCTGTTACAGAAGACGAACGGGCAACTCCGGCCCGCTCTTTCTGTCCCCCCGCCTGGCTGTGTGCAGAGAGAGAGCCTTGAGTGTGGCAGTGCGGGGCGCTGCCCTGCCACAGTCATGCAACTGGTCCAGCCGGAACTGGCCAGGGGAACTGCCGCAGACCTGTGACCATGTGAACGCAAGGGGACTCTCCTTCCCCAAAGACAACCCAGAGGGAAGTGGCAAGATGCAGGGAGAGAAAGGAAGAGCTTGGGGTTAACTGGGAATATCAGTAGGGTGTGCAGAGACCTTACAGAGGCCTTTATTTGTACATTTTTTTCCGGGAGGTCATCTCCTTTCATTAACTGTGGGAGTATGAAGGATTAAGGAATGGACCGGAAGGCGAATTGTGTTTGGAACGTGTGACAACTAACACACATGAGGATCGAGTCTTTTAACGAGTTTGACCGGATCTGTGCTGAGTGAGATGGAGGACACCGGCAAAGCGGAGACAGGGTTCCCAGCCCAGAGGGCAGTCGCGCGGTAGCAGGACGCAGCCCTCCGCACGACTGTGTGCAGACCCCAGTGCCCATCATCCCTCAGATGCTTCCCCGCTTGCCGCTCTGTGCTGCCTCCTCCACTCGGACACCCCCTCCTGACCTCCCTCCACATCCATGCCAGCTTGACACGGAGCCCCAGTTCTGCTGAGATGTCAAGCCCATCACACAGCCCCCCTCCACTTGCTAGAACCCAAACCTGTCAGGTGCAGTGCTTCCCTTCCAGCCATCTCCAGAGGCAACTGCTCACTCAGAAGAGAGGCAGGTGTGCTTACCTGCTCCCCCGCTACCATTGTTCCCCAGGACAAGCCTCCGCTCCCCTAGTGCCTGCCTTTCTCATCTGTGGCTTTGGTTCCTGCCTCACAGCCTTCTTCTCATCCTACCTTGTCTCTCGCCCTGATCACCCTCAGTGCCCGTGGATCCTCCCCTCTCGTGCCACTGCCTTGGGGATCCTCAGCGTCCTCCCTTCCAGTGACCTTCTCCCTCTCCACGTCACTGTCTGAACCTCACTCTGGATTGTGGCAACCCTTAGTCCTCTTCTGCCTCTAAAACCTTAATTTCAAAATCCCGCAGTCTGCAAACAGCATCCTCTGCCCCTAGCTCCTACCGTCTTGCTCTCAATGCTTTTCCATATGTTCACAATCCAGGTGCCCCACGTGTTCCTCAGCCCCTCTGGGCCAAACCATTTGGACAACTTTTTCTGGGTTTCACTGGCTTTCCCATCAAGTGGAAAGAACACGGCCCGTCACCCCACTAACGCTCCTGTAAGAGCCTTCAATTCCTTTGTCCCCTCGTCCTGCCCACCCACCTAATAACTCCTACTCTTGACACTTCTGATGTCTACCTGCCCTGCTCCTGTCCATGCCCCGAGGCCGCTTGCAGAAACACACCAACTTTCTTCATTTCAACTGGGCCCAAACAGAAATACATTTACATCTCAGAGCACCTATGCTAAGCTTTCACCTGAAACTACCCATCCCTTCTGTGTCACTGTGGCTCAGAAAGTGATTATCTTACCTCTTTTCAGAGGAAGTAGAAGCTCAAGCTCAGTCTCTCTCAATGCCCCCGCCCCCCCAAATCTATCTAAAGCTCCATCTGTTAGAATTAGGTAGACTTGTGCTGTCCGATATGGTAGCCGCTGGCCACGGAGCCCGTGCGGTGCGGCTAGTCTGGACTGAGATGTGCTGTAAGGATAAAACACACCCTGGATTTCGAAGTTTTAGTATGAAATCAAGAATACAAAATATCTCAGTGATTTTTATATTTATTAGAATTTAAAATAGTAATATTTGGAATTTTTGGTTAAATGAAATATATTATTAAAATTAATTGCATGATTTCACCTGTTTCTTTTTACTTTTTCAACATGGTTACTGGAAAATTTAAAGCTGCATGTGTGGCTTGCATTATATTTCTATTGGATGGCACTGGTTAGCATTTAGGCTGAGCTATAGTAACAAGGAGACCTGAAAATGAAGTAGCTCAAAGATGGAAGGGTCTCGGAGGTAGGTGGTGGTCCAAGGCTGGCGGGGGCTGGTAGAGGCAGAAGCAGCATTACCATCATCAACATGTAGTTTCCTCACGTTCCTGTTGTCACCATTTGAGCCAACAAGAAAGAGAAGGAGAGTCCAGGGCAAGATGGTCTGGGTGTGCCACGGTTGCGTCCACTCATACTGACGGCTGGAATTCAGCTCTGGCCTCCCCCAGCTGCAGAGGACACTGGGAAATGAATCTGTAGTTGGGCCTCCAGGGGTCCAGGTAACACTGGGGTGTTCTGTTGTTAAAAGGGAGAAAAGGAGAGGGCACCAGGGGCACAGTGAGCACTGTCGGCCCCGCCTCCTTCCCCCTTCCCCGCTGTCCCCGCCCAGCCCAGGTGAACCTGTAACCTGTGCTCAGGCTCTTTGTTGACCAGCCTTTTGCAGGACTTGCTTCAGAAAGTGGCCCCTTTCTTCTGACATCATCAGCTTCTCCCTCCCCTTCGGGGCCTTCTTCTGAGCCCCCTCATGTGAATTAAAGACCCTCCCTTGGGCAATGTGATTCACGCCACCTCTTGCCCTGATCGCTCTCCTTTTCTTGAAGACGAGCTGCTTGACTCCAGTCACTTCTCAGCTACTTCTCACCTGTGGCCACCTAAATACTGCCCCCACCTCTACATGGGAACAGCTCTTGCTGGTATCGCCAGTGACCTCCTGATGGCCAGATCTCATGGAAAATTTTTAGTGCTTATTCTACTTGACGTCCATCCTCCTTCCCTCCTCCATCCCAACCACTGACGACTGTGTCTCTTGCATCAGCTTCTCGTCCTCCACACTCTCCCCAGATGTTGAGCCCCTTGGTCCCAGCCCTGTCCCTGTCCTCTCCTTACTCTTCACCTTATGCCGAATCCAAATTGGCATCACCACCCTAACCCCGAGGTCTCCCAGGACTGTGCCTCCAGCCTGGACGGTCCTCGGGAAAGCCAGGCCAGCGACTTTGCTGCTCAAAAGTACCCCGAACTTAATGAATACTACCCCAAACTCATCATTCCTACCCTTCTCCAGAAACAAAAGAGACCAGCCTTCCTCTCCCCTTACCCTTCATCTGAGTCAGCGATGTCACCATCTGAATGATAAGTGAAGCCAGAGCCCTTCTTATCTCCTCCCAGCTGCCCCCCTTGATTCCAACTCCCGAATCTCGCTTGAATCTGCCCCACGTCTTTGACCCTCATCGTCCTGCCCCTCAGTACCTGCCTCGTTTCTCTTTCCTGGGCTACTAACGTCACCCCCAAACTGATCTTCCCAGCTCCCATTTCATGAACTCTCGCCAATATATCTACTACGATGTGAGAGTGATAACCCTAAAATGCAAATATGATGTCATTGTCTGTGGAAAATCCTCCTGTTGTTTTCTCTCAATTCCCTGGCGTGACACACAAGGTCCTTCATGCTCAGGCTCCTGTCCTCCTGTCCAGCCTCCCCTGCCAGGGGCTCGGGCCCCTCATGCCAGCTGAACCAGTCAACCCAGGCTTCCTCATGCCTTTGGGGGCTCCCCACACGGGAACACACTTGGTTGCCCTGCCTCTCCAGGGAAACTCACGTGCCTCCTTCAAGGTTGCGTCTTCTGTGAACCTGGCACAGTGCCTGTTAGTTAGTAGGTCTCACCATGTGTGTGTTGGAGAAATGTATGAGGCCTTCCCTAAAACTTCCCTCCGTCACCTGGAAGAGGTTGGTTTTCCTTTATCTGTACTTCCTTAGAAATCTGTGATTCTCTCTATGGAACCACTGACTTCATTATACAGTAACAGTCTGTCTCTCTCAGCACCCCTGCCAACTCCCAGGAGGGGCCAAAGGTTTGAGAGTCAAGGACCTGGTCTTAGTTGTCTGTGAGTCCCCAGCACAGTGAGCACCTGAGTGGCTCATGGCTGGAGTGTAGTATGATTTTGTCAATCACATACCATATTGGGTTGTGGCCACTTGCGTTTATGGTCATATCTTATCCTTTTCTATATACCTAGTACCTTGCTTAAGATAGGCATTTAATAGGTGTTTGATGAATTAATCAAGGGATGATTGGATGAATGGATGAATGACTTATATCAGTTACAAAGCACAGATTACGTGCTTAATGAATGACGCTGATAATACGCGCTTTGGGGGATTTGAAGAGGGCAAGATCAGCCGGGCTAGAGCAGTCCAGCGCTTGCCAGGGGCAGGGTGGGAGTGGGCAGGAGAGTGGGGCATCATTTACGTAGGATTTAGATGTGGATAAAGAAAAGCTAAGAGCTTTCCAGGAAGAAGAGACCACCCGGAGAAAAGACACAGGGCAGAGTGACAGCAAGGACTGCCTAGGTGTTAGCTAGGTGGTCAAAGAATTTAGTAGAATGTGAGCCTGGAAAGGCAAGTGGGGACCGGATTGTGCAGGGGTTAGGGGCCAGGCAGGTGAATCTGCAGTGTGGAGTAGCTGAATGAGTGCGGGAGAGACTGGAGGCAGGTAACAAGTTAGGGGAATTGCAGGAGAGAGGCGGGATGGCGGCAGTGGGGACAGAAAGAAAGCAGTGGATGGGAAGCAAATCCCTTAGCGGTCCTTAGTGACTGAGCAGGTAGAGTGGCTGAAGGATGGGGGGCGCGCAAGACAGCTCTGACATGGATGATGTGTGGGAAACTGCTGCTATTAATTGCAATGGGGAAGTCAGAGAGACCCCCCACCATTCTATGAAAAATAAAGGGTTACATTTGGGACATGGAGTTTGGAAGGATCTCCAAGGGGATGTTTTCCTTTAGCAGCCAGAAACAGGAGCCTAATGCGTAGATGAAAAACCGAGCTTGGAGACAGAGATTCTGGGGTTATCTGCATAAAGCTGATAGTTGAGAATTAATCAATTCTTCAAGGGGAGAAAATGCACATGAAGAGAAAATGAACTGAGGACTAAATCCAGAGTGTGAGATCTGGGGAACACAGACAACTAGGGTTATATAGAAGGGAAGGGAGCTAGGGAAGGGGGTTGGGGTGAAGGTGCTCAGAATGAAAATCAAAATAGTGTCATATCACAAATGTCAAAAGATGACGCCGGGCTTCCCTGGTGGCGCAGTGGTTGAGAGTCCGCCTGCCGATGCAGAGGACGCGGGTTCGTGCCCCGGTCCGGGAAGATCCCGCATGCCGCGGAGCGGCTGGGCCCGTGAGCCATGGGCGCTGAGCCTGCGCGTACGGAGCCTGTGCTCCGCGACGGGAGAGGCCACAACAGTGAGAGGCCCGCGTACCGCAAAAAAAAAAAAAAAAAAAAAAAGATGACGCCAAGAAAAAGGTTCCAGTCACAAATGCTTCAGAGAGCTTCAAAACTCTGAAAACCAAGGAAGGAGAACCTTGGTGATTTCTGAGGGTGAATCCAGAGGTGGTGGAGGCTAGGGATAGAGAAGATGCAGAGGAATTGGAGGCAGTAGGTGTAGACCAAAGAGTTTAAGATGCTTCATTTGCTGAGGGGGAGGGGGAGGGGATGGAGAAGGTAGGAAGGAGCCAGAGGATTAGTAATGTTTTTCTCATAAAAGCATGTTTTAAAAATTGAGGTAACAAAGAAGGTGTGGCACATATATACAATGGAATATTACTCAGCCATAAAAAGGAACAAAACTGAGTTGTTTGTAGTGAGGTGGATGGACCTAGAGTCTGTCATACAGAGTGAAGTAAGTCAGAAAGAGAAAAACAAATACCGTATGCTAACACGTATATATGGAATTAAAAAGAAAAATGGTCTGAAGAACCTAGGGGCAGGACAGGAATAAAGACGCAGACCTACTCGAGAATGGACTTGAGGACATGGGGAGGGGGAAGGGTAAGCTGGGACGAAGTGAGAGAGTCGCATGGACTTATATACACTACCAAATGTAAAATAGATAGCTAGTGGGAAGCAGCCGCATAGCACAGGGAG